>NW_026020082.1:0-348301 GCF_900185275.1 Solanum verrucosum | reverse complement strand
GAAATGAGCCGACTTTGTCATCCGATCAACCACCACCCAAACCGAATCAAAGCCTCTTCTAGCCTTGGGGTAAGCCCACTACAAAATCCATGTTGATTTCTTCCCACTTCCAAGTAGGTATCTCAATGTCTTGAGTTAGGCCACCCGGCCTTTGATGTTCAGCCTTGACTTGTTGACAACTATGGCAACCCCGAAACAAATTTTGCAATGTCCTTCTTCATACCGCCCCCAATACACATCCCTCAAGTCTCTATACATCTTTGTTGACCCCGGATGAATAGAATAAGAAGAATTATGAGCCTCATCAAGGATTCTTTCCCTCACACCATCCACACAAGGAACACATAATCTACCTGGTACCTAAGGGCACCATCTCCCCCTTGGGAGAAAACCTCCACCTTACCACTACTCACCGAAGCCTTTAATTCTACCAAAAGAAGGATCAAGATCTTGCTTGACTATCACCTCATCAACCAAGGAAGATCTTGAACCATCAACAACAACTACTCCTCCACTATCCACCCCTTCTAACCTAACTCCCAATTTGGCCAACCGATGGACCTCATTAGCCAACTCTTTACTACCTTCCTCCACATGAGCCAAGCTACCCATGGACAACTCTACTCAATGCATCCGCCACTACATTAGCTTTCCCCCGGATGATAGTGAACACTCATATCATAATCCTTAAGGAATTCTAACCACCTCCTTTGTCTCAAGTTAAGATCTTTTTGTGTGAACACATATTGGAGACTCTTATGGTCGGTGAAGATATCAACATGCACCCCATACAAATAATGACGCCAAAATCTTTAAAGCAAAAACCACGGCGGCCAATTCAAGATCATGGGTTGGGTAATTTTTTCATGAACCTTAAGTTGCCTAGAAGCATAGGCTATAACCTTACCACTTTGCATCAACACACAACCCAAAACCAATATGGGAAGCATCACAATAAACAACAAAACCTTCTAACCCATCCGGAAAGTGACAAATAGGAGCGGACACAAGCCTTTCTTTCAAAGTTTGGAAGCTTTCCTCACACTCATCCGACCACACAAAATTTAGCCTTCTTTTGAGTCAAACTTAGTCATAGGAGAAGCAAGAGAAGAAAACCCTTCTACAAATCTCCTATAATAACCCGCTAAACCCAAGAAACTCCTTATATCCGACCGGGGTCAAAGGTCTAGGCCAATTCCTAATAACATCGGTCTTCTTAGGATCCACCTTAATACCATCCCCCGACACCACATGGCCTAGGAAAGCAACTTCCTTCAACCAAAACTCACACTTTTCATATTTAGCGTACAACTTCTCTTCCCTCAATCTTTGGGAGTACCACCCTCAAGTGACCCTTGTGCTCTTCCTCACCCCGAGAATAGATCAAGATGTCATCTATAAACACCACCACAAAAGAATCAAGGTAGGGTTTGAAAACCCTATTCATCAAATCCATAAAGAGAGCCGGAGCATTAGTCAACCCGAAAGACATCACCACAAACTCATAGTGCCCATACCTAGTACGAAAGGCCGTCTTGGGAATATCACACTCCCTCACCTTCACTTGATGATACCCTGACCGAAGATCAATCTTAGAGAAGTGACTAGCCCCATGCAATTGGTCAAATAAATCGTCAATCCTTGGAAGAGGATACCTATTCTTGACGGTGACCCTATTAAGTTGTCGATAATCAATACACATTCTAAGAGACCCATCTTTCTTCTTCACAAACAAAACCGGAGCACCCCAGGGAGAATGACTAGGTCTAATAAATCCCTTCTCTAACAAATCTTTTAATTGCTCTTTCAACTCTTTCAACTCTGCCGGGGCCATACGGTAAGGGGGGATAGAAATAGGTTGAGTATCGGGAAGGAGGTCTATTCCAAGATCTATCTCCCTTTCGGGAGGGACACCGGGAAGGTCTTCTGGGAAGACATCTAGAAACTCATTAACAACCGGAATAGACTCAACAGGAGGGACTTTAGACTCCACATCATTGACTCTCACAATATGGTACAAGCACCCTTTGGAAATCAACCTATGGGCTTTAATGCAAGAAATGAATTTCCCCTTCACCACAACATCCCGGCTCTCCCACTCAAGAACGGGTTCATTAGGAAATCGGAACTTGACTTTACGAGTCCTACAATCAATAGAAGCATAATATGCATGCAACCAATCCATCCCAAGAATAACATCAAAATCCACCATGTTCAACTCAATAAGATCGCAAGGCAACAACTTATTCAATATGCAAACCGGACAATTTCTATACACTTTTCTAGCAACAATAGAGACACCAATGGGAGTAGATACTTCATATGACTCATGCAACAATTCTGACTCAACATGAAATTTTCTAGCAACTAAGGGGTAACAAAGGAAAGGGTGGCACCCGGATCAATCAAAGTATAAACATCAAAATCAAAGATTTGCAACATACCGGTCACCACATCCGGGGTCTCATTAACACCTTGTCTACCATGCAAAGCATAAAATCGATTGTTCCTTGGGGCACCACTTTGAGAAGCACCTCTACCCAAAGGAGTAGTGTTAGCACTTCGGACCTTGTTGCGGATCTTGGGACATTCAAACCTCTTATGACCCACTTCTCCACATTCAAAGCAAGCACCCGAACCCTTCATGCAAGGACCACCATGCTTCCTCCCACACTTAGGGCATACATCCATAGAACCCACTTCACCTCCCCCTTGAGGTCTAGGAACATTGATAGCAAATCCCCGATTGACATGAGGGTTTCCTCGGCCTTGATGAAATCTAGCACCCTTAGGGAACCTATTCTCCAATCGGGCCCTCTTGGCCTCGTGCCCCCTTCTCTTCCTCAATTTCTCCTCCTCCATTTGCTCGGCATAAGTCATCAACCGAGACAAATCCATATCTCCAATGAGCATAGCGGACCGACACTCCTCACTAACCAAGTCGGATACACCCATCACAAATTTGTTCATCCTCGACCTAGAGTCGGCCACCAAGTGAGGTGCATACTTGGAGAGTTGGACAAATTTGAGGGCATACTCCCTCACACTCATAGCTCCTTGCTTCAAGTTCATGAACTCCACCAACTTTGCCTCCCTAAGCTCAAGAGGGAAGAACCTATTAAGGAAAGCAATTTTAAACTCCTCCCACAACACCACATAGCCATTACCTTTCTCACCCTTCCATTGATCAAACCAAATTTGAGCAACCCCCTTGAGTTGGTAAGCCGCCAATTCCGCCTTCTCACAAGCACCAACATCCATAATGGTCAAGATTTTGCATACCTCATCGATGAACTCTTGCGGGTCCTCATCCACCTTTGAACCATGGAAGACCGGAGGGTTCATCCTCATGAAATCTCTCACCCTTTCCCCCGGGGTGGTAGTTCGAGGAGCTTGGGCTCCTTGTTGCACTTGGTTAGATACCACTTGTGCAAGCATGGTGAGTGCATCACGGAGCTCACCATTGGTGGGTGGCTCTTCCGGTGATCGGGCCCGTCTTCCCCTCATGTTTGGCATGATGATCTAGCAATCAAAGAACAAGCGTTAGAGAGGAATCACCTTATCACACTCTAAGCACGACATAGAACATGAAGAAGGGAAACCTTTCCTAAAACGTTTTGTAGCCTCCCATTCATAGTCGTGGCGCGCTTCACAACCATGATTAGGACTCTACTCAACGCGGTGTGTTGGACTCCGAGGATTTAACAACCTAGTGCTCTGATACCAAGCTTGTCACGACCCAAGCCTAGGGCCAAGACGTGACATGGCGAATGAGGAACCCGAAGGAACCCCAAACAAGCCTCTCAAACTTGTCATCACACTTCATCGGTCGCGGAAGTACATTCAACATTAATTAACGGGAAATAGGGACTAAGGCAAACCATTTCAAAATGACATCATAGAATAAGAGTCAAGCTCGTTTACAAAATACTTGTCCAACTCACACCTCTACATACATAGATAGGACGGGGCCATGACATATTACCGGCTCCCCTCATAGTTAAAATACAATTGCAAGCTAAAGTCTCAAAACATAGGAGTAAGAAACATAACATAGCCCTCGAATTATTGAGGACTCACCAACAAACTCGGATAAGCGTCGTACTAGCCACGTGAATGGAGAGAAGGATCAAGAGTAGCTCCGGTCCCTACATGGTGACATCATGTAGGCAAAATATGCGTTAGTACTTGGAATGTACTAAGTATGCGGGGTGCAACACAACAATAAACAAGGACACAATCGAAATACAAGAAATAGTTTCATAGGCATTATGAATAACAATATGAGGATGCATGATCAAAGTGAAGTCAAAACATGTTTAAGTAAATCTATAATAATAGTAGATATCATATGTGTATGCATGATCCAACCAATCTATAACCCCAACTTAGGATGGGGGATGCCGTTCACACCCGGACACCCTGGTGGCAAGGTATAAACCCCTCACATGGTTGATGTTGGTCACACCCCAAGCATCCTAGGTGGTGAGATATAAACCTCTCACATGG
Source organism: Solanum verrucosum (assembly GCF_900185275.1). Lineage (NCBI taxonomy): Eukaryota > Viridiplantae > Streptophyta > Magnoliopsida > Solanales > Solanaceae > Solanum > Solanum verrucosum. The sequence goes on along the minus strand of NW_026020082.1, from coordinate 343,792 downwards.
TTGATGTTGGTCACACCCCAAACATCCTAGGTGGTGAGATATAAACCTCTCACATGGTTGATGTTGGTCACACCCCAAACATCCTAGGTGGTGAGATATAAACCTCTCACATGGTTGTCCGGTTCTTTTCCCCCGGACCGGGCATGGTCATGCAACACTTTATATAGGAAATTCTCATTAGGCTCTAATGCAATCTCACGTATGGAATGAACATATACACAAGCTTAGTTTGTCATCAACACATCTTTGAAGTTCCATACATCTCATAACTCAAGCTTTAAAACATCAATTTATCAATTCTCCATAGTTGGACATTTTGTCAAACACCTTGAAGGCATGTAATGAAATCAAAGAGCATGGAAATTAGGGTAGTAATTATGCAACCAAAACAGTGAACAACCTACAACAACACCTTTACATTCATAACATGATCACATTATCTTCATTGGATTCTCATTCATATAATGTCATGATAACACTCCAATTTCTCATACTATGCCTTTAAGGCCATAAGCCTCACATACCAATACACCAACAATACACCATAAAATAAGCATGGGTAATGACATACTTCAACAATCTAAAGACCTTTAAACAAGTTTGATTCATATACATTCATTATCTAGCAACCACTTCATAAAGGCATAAACTAGGAATAGAGAGAAATCATGGGTTCATGGAGTATTTTTATCTTAAATCGTCAATACAACAACAATATAACCATAAAGTGCCATTAGAAACCTTTTAAAACCATTTGATGGAAGAACCCATGAGATTGAGTGAAAACCTAGATTTTTCATATTTTGAAGTAACTTTGGATTTGGCTCCTTGTATGGAAAATTAGACAAGGATCAAGACCCCCATACCTTTGCTATGATCTCCCACGAAAATTGATGAAGAAAGCCTTGAATCCAAAGCCCTAGCTCCCACTTCTTCTTCTTCTTAAATGGAGGATTGTAGAGAGGGAAATGTTTTTTTTTGGGATGGGAATTGGATTATGGTATCTAGGAATTAATATAAGTCCTTTGAAAAAAAGGGTCCAACACTTAGAAAAAAAAACAGGCGGGTGAACAGTAGATGAACAGTAAAATCAGCTACTGGAATTTGGATTTTCTGCCGGACAGACTTTACGAAAATGGGCATAACTTCTTCGTCCGAACTCCGAATAAGGTGAAACGAAGTGCGTTAGATAGCTAACTCAAAGGGCTTTCCATGGATATATTATTGGCCACCAAATAATTTGTGTGCTAGGAGATATGACCCTCCAAAGTAGACCCTCGAAAAAGGCTTCACTTGGAAATTTTGGATTTTGATACGGTTGCTCTAAAATTTGGGTTAGACCCATTTCCCACTCAATTTGACCCCCTAAACAAGAATATGAAGTCGGATTTTCGAAAAACGAAACGGATTTTGAGATATATGGAAATTACAATTATAGGTGTTTCCGAAGCACATTTTCGGGCATTTTTTGGGGTCGTTTCAAATACTATAAGAACATATGAAGGGGACACGTGGGGTGTTTCGAGTTGAGGAGGGTTCTTCTTCCGGTTACTCAAGACCGAGGAGAATCATAGTTGGAACTCAAGAAGATATGATGAGGGTTTCCACACACGCTATCAACCACGGGGTGGGAATCAAGGTTGGAGCTATTATAGAAGAGAAGAACCAGGGAGATATTGGCAAAATTGGGCTGAGCAGGATGGTCAGGAGGAGGATCATATTCACTTGAGTGAAAGCCTGAAATCTAGAGAGAGTGCAAGTGGTCCTCTGGTAAATGATTTGTTATCACGCATACTCGATAAAGTTGACGTCTATGATGATCTGCTAAAAGGAATGAAATATGACTTTTCATTATTGAACAACAAAGTAAATTCTCATACGGATGCCATCAAAATGCTGGAAGGTAAATTGAGTTTGTTTTCAGCTCAATTAACATCTACAACACCCATGGACCGTATTGAAAGAGATCTGGCTGTGGTTACTCGTAGCGGTAAGGTGGCAATAGGGATATAATGGAAGATGAGGATGCTAAAATACATGAAGAGAGTCAAGGTGTGGAGGAACAAGATTTACTTATTCAACAATGCCTTACTAAAGAACCACATGAGGAAGCAGATCAACAAGTTCAAGTTCCAAAAGTCATACATCCCTTACCCAAGATACCTCCACCATTTCCCCAACGTTTGAAAAAGAAGAATGAAGATGAGAAGTTCAAATTTTTTTTGTCAGTATTCAAGATCTTATCAATCAACCTTCCTCTGGTAGAAGCATTGTTGGAAATGCCGGGATACGCCAAATTCATGAAAGAAGTGGTTACAAAGAAAATGAGCTTGGAATATGAAACGATAGAGGTGCCCCATAGTTGCAGTGCAATTATGACAAATAATTCAATCACTAAGAGAGAAGATCCTGGAGCATTCACAATCCCGTGCACGATTGGCATGCTCCAATTTGCTAAAGTCTTCTGAGACTTAGGGGCAAGTATCAACTTGATGCCTTATGCAATATACAAGCCACTTGGTTTGGTTGAACCAAAGGCAACCACAATGAGACTCCTCATGGATGATCGACCAATCAAGCACCCAATCATAATACTCTATGACATATTGGTAAAAGTGGATCGGTTCATCTTTCCGGCTGATTTTGTGATTCTAGACTGTGAGATCGATGCTGAAATTCCCATTATTTTGGGAAGGGCTTTCTTAGCTATAGAGAGAGCACTGGTGGATGTTGAAAGCGGGAAATTGAACTTCCGTGTGAATGAGGATGATGTGACCTTCAATAGCTGTAAGTCCATGAAGCAACCGAGTAACATCCATGTGGTGTCCACTGAGGATGTGATAGATAAGGCAGTGGCAAGTGTGAGTCATTTAATGCGCAAGAATGAGCCCCTTGAATCTGTGCTTGCTATTTATGATGAATCTGAAGTTCAGGGTTATGAGGAAGTGGTAGCTGCTTTATCAGGATTAAGAGCATATTCAAGGAATCTAATCAAATTGGATATCGATTTGAAAAACAGAGAAAGTCCCCCTGCTAAACCATCAATAGAAGAACCACCAATTTGGAGTTAAAAGTCCTACCCTCTCATCTCAAATATGTCTTCGTAGGAGCCAATAATAGTCTGTCGATAAGTATTACCGCCAATCAGCTTGAAAGGCAGGTGAAATTTCTCATTGAGGTACTGCGGAAGCACATAAAAGCTATTGGATGGACAATAGCCGATATAGTAGGAATCTGCACTCACAAAATCCAGCTCGACAAGAAATGCAAGCCTAGTGTGGAACATCTATGGAGATTAAACCCTCCAATGCAAGAGGTGGTAAAAAAGGAAATCATCAAGTGTCTAGATGAAAGGGGTGATATACCCTATTGCAGATAGTAAGTGGGTAAGTCCGGTGCAATGTGTCTCGAAAAAGGGAGGCATTACCGTAGTCCCGAATACAAAAGGAGAACTTGTGCCAACAAGACCAGTGACTGGATGGAGAGTATGCATGGACTACCGATAGCTTAACTCTTGACTGAGAAAGATCATTTTCCGATGCCTTTTATGGATCAAATGCTTGACCGATTATCAGAAAGAGGGTGGTACTATTTTTTGGATGGATACTCAGGCTACAATCAAATCTCTATTGTGCCAGAAGATCAAGAGAAAACCACTTTTACTTGCCCTTATGGAACTTTCACATTCAAAAGAATGCCATTCGGGCTATGTAATGCCCCAGCAATATTTCAGCGTTGCATGTTGTCTATTTTTGCAGATATGGTCGAAGACTCTAAGAAGGTGTTCATGGATGACTTCTCAATCGTAGGGGATATGTTTGAAGAATGCTTGACTCACTTAGGACAAGTACTCCAAAGATGCGTCGAAATGAATCTGGTTCTGAATTGGGAGAAATGTCACATTATGATAAAAAAAAAGGTATTGTCCTTGGGCATAAGGTGTCACAAAAGGGGCTGGAGGTTGACAAGGCAAAGATTGAGGTCATTGAGAAATTACCCCCATCGATTTCAGTAAAGGGTGTTCACAGCTTCTTAAGCACGCATGATTTTGCAGAAGGTTCATTAAAGACTTCTCAAAGATTGCAGTCCCATTATGCAAACTCCTAGTGAAGGAAGTGAAATTCCACTTTAATGATGCTTGTATGGCTGCATTTCAATGTTTGAAAGAGAAACTAATATCCACCCCGATCATCATCAGCCCTAATTGGTCCGAATTTTTTGAGTTAATGTGTGATGCCAGCGGTATGGCACTAGGGGTTGTGTTGGGACAGAAGCGCAACAAACTATTTCACCCAATCTACTACACAAGCAAGACTCTAAATAGTTCCTAACAAAATTATACAGTTACCGAACAAGAGTTGCTTGCAGTAGTCTATGCATTCGAAAACTTCAAGGCGTACTTGCTAGGCACCAAAGTAACCGTACATACTGATCATGCTACATCCATTATTTGATGGCAAAGAAAGATGCAAAACCACGATTAATTAGGTGGGTACTACTATTATAACAATTTGATTTTGAGGTGAAAGATCGAAAAAGGTGAGAAAATCATGTGGCTAACCATTTATCAAGGCTGGAAGCAAGGGAGAATGTCGAGCATGAGGTTGACATATATGACTCTTTCCCAGATGAACGGGTGTTTGCAATATCCCTCAAATATATGCCATGGTATGCAGATTTTGCAAATTACACTGTGTGTGGGTTGATGCCGGATGAGTTGACCATTTACCAACAGAAAAAATTCCTGTTCGATGTTAAAAGTTCTTTTGGGACGAGCCATACTTGTTCCGAGAGTGTGCTGACCATGTCATCAGAATGTGTGTTCCTGAAGAAGAAGTGGTATAAATTCTCCATGATTGCCATACATCACCAGTTGGAGGTCACCATGGTGGTGTTCGCACCACCTTCTCCAAAGTGGATATTACTGGCCATAACTCTACAAGGATGCACATGAGTTTGTAGAGAAATGCTGTAAATGTCAGTAGCAAGGCGGAGTGTCTAGAAGACACGAATTACCTCTCACTCTTATTTTAGAGGTTGAGCTATTCGATATATGGGGGATAGATTTCATGGGGCCATTTGTGAGCTCGTTTGGAAATAAATATATCTTGGTGGCTGTGGATTATGTTTTCAAATGGGTGGAAGCCGTCGCACTTCCAAACAGCAAAGGAAAAAATGTTGTCCAATTCTTGAAACGCTACATCTTTGACAGATTTGGAACTTCGAAAGCAATCATAAGCGATAGGGGATCCCACTTTTGCAATAAGTGGTTCTCAATGGCACTGAGTAAATATGGGGTGAAACACAAAGTGGCAACCCTATATCATCCCCAAACAAGTGGCCAAGTCGAAGTGTGGAATAGGGAAATCAAAAGTATCTTGGCAAAGATAGTAAATGTCAATAGAACTGATTGGTCTAGGAAACTCGATGATGCACTATGGGCATATTAGACTGCTTACAAAACACCTATCGGGATGTCTCCATATTAGTTGGTTTATGGTAAGGCTTGTTATTTACCCGTTGAGTTAGAACACAAAGCATTATGGGCATTGAAAGCTTTAAATTTGTACTGGTCAAAAACTTCAAGGGAGAGAACAGAGCAGCTGAACGAACTGGATGAATTTAGACTCAGATCATATAAAAGTTTAGCCATCTATAAAGGGAAGATGAATAAATGGCACGGTTCTTGGATACTGAAGCGAGACGTCAAGGTAGGAGATTGGGTTCTGCTATACAACTCGCGACTTAGACTTTTCCATGGAAAGCTCAAATCCAAATGATCTGGACCATTTATAGTAACACGAGTGTTCATCAATGGTGCCATAGAAGTTAAAGATCAGGAAGGACCTCCATTTACAGTGAACGGTCAATGTTTGAATTTGTATCTGGGAGATTATCAAGAGATTTCGTTGGTTGAAGTGGTATAATTGGAAGACGCCTGAAGGCGCTGCTGCGTCGTGCCGCGACGTTAACTAAGGCGATGTTTGGGAGGCAACCTAAAATTCCTTTAATTGCTTTACTTTTATTATTGTCAGTACTTATTTCCCGATAATAAAATGGTATGTTGTTTGTGCAGGTAAAAGTACTAAAATGAATGCAGGATGGCAAACAATAAATCCTGTCGGCGAGTTGCCGAAGGGTCAACGAATTTGACCTTATCCGTCATTTGACTCGAAACATCGTAAACACTGAAGTCTGTTAAACTAGGTGAGATTTGGAGATTATCTGTGATTCGCCGACAGTTTCAGCGATCTTGATGAAAACCGCCGTTTGGATCTTCACAATGACTGCAGATTCTGTAAAACTCGGCGAGTCGAGTGCTCACTCAGCGAATCACTAAGATATTCAGCGATTAGACCTAATATCGCCAAATGAAAAAAGAAGAAGCTGAATTGATGCCATGACAGATGGAGCAAACTGCATAACCAGGATAACTTCTTCACCTCTATGTCTTATCTTTCTCTATTTTGCCTCTCGAATTCCGTATTACCTGCATTTGAGGACAAATTGCTTTTTATTTGTGGTGGGGTGAGGCCCACACTTTTGTGTGCTGTTTATGATTCGTGTTTTTAATACATTTGGGTTGTCTGTTTATAATTGTGTTAATTACTACTTTTCGTGGATGTTCGAGCTCGTGACTCCGTTTACTTTTAATTGCAAAATGATTTTGACCCTTCCAATTTTTTTTGAATTTTCGCACATTTTTGCCACCCTCGTGAGTTGAATGTGGTTGTTCTTTTGCAAAAAATTAAGTCTCGGTTTATATCAAAACTGATGACTTGAATAGTGCTCTGAATTGAACGAACATGAATGTATGGCTATGATGAGGCCAAATGAAGTTGCATAGACAATATGTGAACTCTTTGCATCTCGTTGTGATTAGCCATTTATCGAATTGATTCTCCTGTTATGACCGTTGCACACTAGCCAAAGTGTGTAGTCTTGCTTAACTTAAGTGTCGATGCCTTGTGTGATTAGCTTGCTTTGAACCATGCATGAATAAACCTAGAATTTCCCCTGTTAGTCTAATTGATTTAGAAAGGTGTTGTCTTGAAATGATCTTAGGTAACTTTAAAGAGTGTGAGCCAAATTTGACATATACCTCTTTTGTGGCCTACCCGTGAGTGTGTGAAACTCTTTTGAACACCCTTTTAGCCTTACCTTTCTTTGGAAGAACCTTGATGAACCCTAGACCTTACTTGACCCACTACCTATAATCCTCTTATTTTGTGATTATTGAATAGCCAACTTACTAAGTTGGGGTTATGGTAAAAAGGAAAAGGAGAAGTCAAGAAGTGCAAGAAAAAGTCCCCCCTAACCCATGAGATTGCATAACTGGAAACCCCTTCTATTAAAAAAGAAGAAAAAAAAAGACGTGGAATAAGGTACGAAGGAAATCAGGTTTCCAAGCAATCTATGAAAGTGAATAAATAGGTGACTTAGAGTATTAGAAAAAGAATTGATAAATGAGAAAAATGGAATGCATTGAGAATACCACATCTCACGAGGATGAAAAAGTCACTGAGCCTAAATGACCATACCTTTACACTCAGCCCCATTACAAGCCTTAGAAAGACCTTTTTGATCTTGAATAAGCCAAATCAAAAGTCGATTGGAAAATAAGGGCAAATCTATGGGTGAAAGCATGCATTGTGTTCCTCTTTTTGAGTGTGAGTGTTGCATCTGATTCCTGATCTTGAATTGATTAACCTCTGTGTGTGAATATGGAATCATTCTTCTTGTGAGGGCATTTAGATACTTTTTGTCGAGCTTGAAATTGAACAAGTAGCAAGTATTACGAACATGAGAATCTTTGCTAATGGTGTGTCACAACTTGAATCTTTGAGTATACAATTAATCCTTGCATAAGTAAATTGAGTTTTGTTGTGTGCACTCATGATTCAGTCTTGTGTAGCACTTTTTGAGACACCCTTGTTGAACGGCTGAACTCAAGTTTTCTTGAGGACAAGCAAAAGTTTAAGTTGACGGTGTTGATGAGTCCACAAATTGGACTCATTTAGGGCTTTATTTTGACAAGAATAGTGTCCTTGAATGCTTATTCTGTCTAAATATCTGATGAAAACTCTTAAGTTTCAAGTATTTGAAGTTTTAGTGAAAGCATGGAAACTTAGGCTCAAAAAGGAACAAAAAGGCTAAAAAGAACGAAGAAGTTGAAGCCCGAGCATCGCCAAGCACACTTGGCGATTCACTGAAGGGATTTACTCCGCCCTTTGTTCCAGCACGCAAAGCCCTGAAGAAGAAGGATAAAAAAGGCGATGAAAGGAGCAATCAGCGCTTCGCCGAATAGTGTCACGAAGCAGTACTATGCCGCCCAGTGGTCCAGAACGTGAAGATGCTGAAGGTAAGCATGAAACGGCGATGAGACAGACGAAGGGTGAGTCGCCGAAGTCATTCGGCGATATCGACTAACTTCACCGAAAGATCCGCCAGCGCTATTTTATGAAGTCTATAAATACTGAACTTGTTATTAATTTTAAGGGAGTCGAACATTTATTTTAATTACCAGAATAGAATAGTACTTTTTGGATATTTTTCTCTCAAGTTTAGTGAGGGTTTTTGGGAGACTTGAAGAAAGAAGGATTTCATCTTCCCCAAGTTGGAAGTCGGTCTTTTCCATTCTTCTTCCTTTTCTTAAATCAAGGTTTAATTTGTCATACCCATTTGATTTTACTATCATTTTAGGTGTATTTTGTTATTTCTTGATGTGTGGCTAAAACCCCTCATTCTTGGGGTGTGATTTAGCAAATATGTGTTGATATTATTGTTGGGTCTTGCTTGCTGATAGGTTAGATGTAGTTTAATGGTGATTTCACCTAGTGGTTTTTGTTTAATCTAAATGGTTTGTAGTTGCAAATACAAAGTCACCCATGTGTTTTCGGCTTGCCCGAGAGGGAGGTCGCGAAACTAAGACCACTAGACTGATGGCCTAAGGAGTGGGTCGACATGAGGTTCACCCCGAGAGGGTAAGGCCTAGTCCCATATCCTAACACTCAGCTCGAGAGAGTGAGTGGGGTAAGGCGTAGGCTGGTCTTCATGCGGCAAATGGGTGTCCAAGAGGAACGCATTTGAAACGGGGTAAGTTGCTCAAGAGGGAACTTATTTCCATTTAAAGCTTAGCCTAGTCGCTATTATCATACAAATTTCCTTTCAAAAGCATGTACCCAACTACTTATCTCAACTTGTATTGCAGTCACACCCCAAGAACATTTCCCCATACTTGATTTTTTGTTAATTTTTGCTATTTTTACTAATTGTGACAAAACCCCCAAATCCTTATTTGACACTTTGTGTCACCCCCTTTTATTTACTATGTTTTTACTAGTTAATATCTTTAGCTACGACTAGTTAGAGTTTAATTTTATTTTTCTATCAATTCTCAAAACCACTCCCTTTGGACACGAGCCCAACCTTTAGTTGGGTTACTATACTGTCGACGATCGTAGACACTCATACCGTAGATTAGTGTTGTTGGTCACGATAAGCATCAGAACCCCATCCCTCCATAGCGGCCCCGCCTTGGAGGGATAAATCACGCCCTAGCGGATTGTACAAAGACAGAAGCTTGGAGTTTTAGAGTTCCAAGCTCCCATTTCATTACACACCCTAAACCCGGGATGTTCTAAAATTACCCTTTCATGCAAAGATCAGTTTCTGGAGTTCTACTCGCCCAAATTCGATTTCGTAAAGCAGTACAGGGTCCTTAATGTCTTGGCTATCCACTCATGTGATAAAATACATGATTAAATCCCGCAATCGTTACATGATTTCCCTAGACCTTTTCGGACTCAGATTTTGTCCAAATCTAGACTAGGCTAGACATTTCCAAGTCACTTCTCAAAAGTTTTCTGGCCCAAATTCTTTCCCCATTGGCTTTTCCATAACGATGGGAACATGTCGTTACAATAAATACCAAGTTTTTCCTAGTTTATCACTCGAGGATGAGTGATGGGTAAATTGGGGAAACTTGCATGAGGAGTACTGGAAAAAACGTGCATCCAAGATAAACATGTCATTGAATAACTAGGATACTTGTCTTGCATGTCCTTCTCGGTTTCCCAAGTAGCTTCCTCAACTGGACGATGCTTCCATTGAAATTTTATAGACTTTATCTCCTTGCTCCTCAACTTCCGGACATCACGATCAAGAATTGCAACATGTTCCTCCTTAAACTGAAGGTCTCTGTCAAACATAATTGAGTCCCACTTTATGATGTAATCTCCGTCACCATGATACTTATTCAACATGGACACATGAAACAATGGATGGATCCCATATAGGCTATCACAGGAATTTGACTGAAGAAATTTTAATTCACCCCCCGTTTTACTTTCAATTGGTATCAGAGCAAGTCTCACTAATTCAGTGTTTAACCACACATCAACAAAGATCTAAAATGGCACACTATAAGATCCCCGGAGCTTTACTTCAAGATGGACACTCTTCACATCGACCACCATACTTCAATGGACAACATTGCTCTCACTGGAAAGACAAATTCAAAATCTTTTGTATCCTCAAAACCAATATTCCAAGAGAATGGAGACACAATGCTAGCTATCATGAAAATTTTATTCTCGGGAAACCTGATGATAAAACTTCAGACGTGATCTTCCCTCAGAAAACAAGCTTATGTTTCCCTAATATCTCAAATGGAACCCAAGCGAATAAATGAAGCAATGGAAGACGAGTCATGGGTACAAGCGATGAAAGAAGAACTTGATCAATTCGAAAGAAATCAAGTATGGACTCTCATAGAAAGACCAAAGAATTGCTCAGTTATCGGAACCAAGTGGGTATTTTGAAACAAACTAGACGAACATGGCAAAGTTACTCAAAACAAAGCAAGGCTAGTCGCTCAAGGCTATTCACAACAAGAAGGTATTGATTACTATGAAACTTATGCTCCGGTGGCAAGGTTAGAATCTATTCGAATTCTTCTTGCGTTTGCATCCTTCAAACTCTTCAAACTTTTTCAAATGGATGTAAAAAGTGCTTTCTTAAACGGTTTTATAAAAGAAGAAGCCTTTGTCAAACAACCCCCCGATTTTGAAAATCCTTCTTGTCCTGATGTTGTTTATAAATTATCCAAAGTTCTTTATAGACTCAAACAAGCTCCAAATGCTTGGTATGAAAGATTAAGCTCTTTTTTACTTCAAAATAATTTCCAAAGGGGGAAAATTGATACAACTCTCTTCATTAAAAGATCTGGCTTGTACATTCTTATAGTTCAAATTTATGTTGATGATATTATTTTTGGAAGTTCTAACCCTTCTTTGTGTGAGAATTTTGCAAATCTGATGAAAGGTGAATTCGAAATGAGTCTAATGGGAGAAATCACATTCTTCCACGAACTTCAAATTAAGTGGTCAACTAATGGAACTTTCATTAGTCAAACCAAGTACACCAAGGAGCTAGTAAAGAAGTTTGGATTCGAAAAAGGAAAAGCATTTGGTACCCCCATGAGTCCTTTCACGTGCCTCGAAACAGATGTACCTGGAAAAGATGTGGATGAAAAAATGTATAGCAAAATGGTTGGCTCACTACTAGATCTCACCACTAGTCGACCAGACATCGTGTATAGAGTATGTAAGTGCGCAAGATTTCAAGCTGCCCCAAAGGAATCTCATCTTACTGCAGTAAAGTGAATTATTCGCTACTTGATTGGCACTACCGAATTAGGACTATGGTACCCTCACTCATCTCATTTTGATTTAATTGGCGATGCTGACTTTGTAGGTGACAAAAATGACCAAAAAAGTACTAGCGGAACGTGCCAATTTTGGGACAATCTCTAGTCTTATGGCACAACAAGAAACAAGCCTCGGTTGCTCTATCCACCACGGAATCTGAATATTTAGCCGTTGGAAGCTGTGGTACTCAAATCTTATAAATGATGCATCAATTACTTGATTATGATCTCTCTTATGAAGTTGTTCCAATTTTTTGTGATAATACTAGTGCTATTAGCCTTTCTAAATATATTGTGCATCATTTCAGGGTTAAACATATTGACATCAAGCATCATTTTATTCGTGATCATGTTTAAAATGGCGATTTTTCTTTAGAATTTGTAGATTCTGAAAATCAATTAGTTGATATCTTTACTAAACCGCTTCTTGAAGAAATATTCTGTTTCCTCATAAATCGCCTTGGTATTATATGCATTAATTATTTTTTTTCCTTTTTAAATGTGTTTTGCTTTTTCCGTGTTTTACCTTAATTATTTATTTTCCTTATGCATTTACTGTCTTTCCTTGTTTTTGATGTTTTGTAATTATGATATGCTACTGTCTCTTCCACTTCTTTATATCTCCCATCAAATCCTTTCCTTTCTGTCCCCTGTCTTCCTTCTCTTAGATTTTTCTCCTTCCCCTTCTCTGTTCTATTTATTCATCCCTCTTTTCTCTTCTCTCTTTACCCTACCATGACTAGAACTCGCTCCATGACCTCTCAAAAACCCTCCGCCCCTTCGAGCTCTTTCGAAGTGGACATCTTGTCTCTTTCCTCTGATTCCTCCACATGATCTATGGCTTCTCCATCTGTCTCCTCAAAGAAGCGAGCATCTACATCAAAACAGAAAGCTTCAAAGAAGCCTCGTCCTCTGGTGATGGGATCTCTCTCGGAAGCAGACATGCAACGATTCTGGGGATCGAACAGAAGCACATGTATGACATCTTCAAATCTCATCCCATTGTTCCTGGTCGTGTTGTCAAACTTAGTCAGCTAAAGGACTCTCTCTACCCGGTAAGCTCCTATCTCAAAGTTAAGAAATTATCCCTGTTTTTCACCTTGTGTGGTCTTGAACTTTTCGAAGAGGCTGTTCGACTCTTCTATGCGAATCTTCACATATCTCCTGACAGTGGTGAGTTAAAGACTTTAGTCTTGGGAAATCGCATTATTATAAATGACCTGCTTTTCAAAGATATTTTTGGTACTAAGTTCTCTGGGGTGATTCTGTATATGAACGGAACTTGGCATGATGGCTTTGAGGTCTCTCTAGAAGGTGCGAAGAGAGTCGTGGCTGAACCGGACTCTGATATCTCTCACTTTGGGGCATTGTCTCTTTGTTTTGAAAATCGTATACTAGAGCATATTGTGGACACAACTCTTATTCCCAGGAAAGGCTCTTTGAGTAATATCTCTACTCGAGACGTGTTTGTTCTCTACTGTTTGCTTAGGAAATACCGCATAAATTGGGCGGAATGGTTCAAGAAATATATGTGGGAAAGTGTTGAAGATACGAATGCCTCTGCAAGTCTGCCGTATGGTCTACTCATTTCAAGGATTCTGGTGGATCGCCTTGTGGATCTCTCTATGTTTACTCCCATTGTTATAAATGCTACTTATGATTCTCGCACTTTTTCTAGTATGGGGTATGTGCAGGTTGGTGACAAGTGTGTCAAAAAGGACTCGGTTAAGGCACGGACTGAGACTCCCAAGCCTTCAAAAATTTCTACAGATTCTGCCGCTATTCTGTTGCAGGACAATGATGAAGTCAAAACTCGACTTTTAGTAGTAGAACGTGGCTTGGAGATTCTTCACGATGCTGTGGAAAAAGTCGTTCGTCTATAGAAAGACACAAGTACTGATGTAGGTAAACTGTGTATTGCTATGACATGAATCAAACATGAAGCAATCTCCACTGTCAACCGATTAATTAAACAAGTTGACTCTCTTAAGAGTGGAGTATGCTCGTCTAATAATGATCTTCCAGTTATCGTCCAGACTTCATACTCTAGTCTCTCTCGCAATGTGGAACGCTCTTACAACACATTTTGTGGAAAAGTAATCAACACCTTCAAGTACTTTTTGGGTGATCGTTGATTCATGCGTTTCGAACTTATTGTCTTTTAACTATTTTTTTGGCTTAACTTTCAATGGGGGTCTGTCCCTCTCTCTCTCTTGGACTATTGATATAGGTCTCTCTGACCTCTAATATCTTCTGTTTTCTTTTGCTCGTTTATATCTAGTGTGCGTTTCTATGTTCTTTTTTATTATGATAAAGGGGGAGAAAGCTTGTCTTCCATATTATTCTCTAAGACAGGGGGAGCTACAATGTACATTGGCGCCTCAGAAACAGGGGGAGCTACAGAGTTCACATATAGTCTCTATCAGGGAAGTATACTTGACTCTACATACTGCTTATTAAATTGTGATCAAGTTGTCAATATCAAAAAGAGGGAGATTGTTAACTCCTTAGAGTTAGTTGATTTTGAAAATAGACATTTAACACATTGATCCCAATTCTCGCAGGCCACGAAATCAAAAAGGAAATGATCTGTGCAGAAGACCTCAAGATGGAAAGATATAATTGATTGATCATCACAAAAATTGATAGAAAGGAAAACCTCAATCTAAGGAATTAGAATATCCTTACAGATGGCCTAAATCCAACAACCAACTCAATCAAGGCACACCTTGATGGACAAGATGAAATCAAGCAGATTGTCAAATCAAATCCTCAAACAGAATCAAGTTGTCAAGAAAGGGAAGAATCGTGAGTCAAGCCAAGGATTAGAAGTCTACTGATCATACAAGGAAAGAATTGAGCCAGCCAGCCAAGAAGAGTAGAGAAAGCGATTTACCATGCACATATCTTATATGGACATGGATCAGCAAAATCGCCTCAATCAAGGAATCTCTCAATCATCCTTGATTGAGATAAATCCCTTGGGATTTTCCTTACAAGAGCATGAGTCGATGACTATATAATCTACCCCAGAATATAGTATGAAGTGTGCAACTTCATTTGAGCTTATCAAACAACTTTCTTTTATCTTTCATAAAGCTTTGTATACACGTGAGTGATACAATTGAAAAGAAAAGAAAAAGAAAGAATTTGAGTGTAGGTTTACAAGTAGAGGCAGTGTCAAGATAGAAATCTGATTTGCATATCAGACAGGATCAAGTCAGAAGAAAAGTTGTACCACCAAGCTCACTTCAAAGCTCTTAAGGAAACCCTTGAAACCCAAGGGGACTGGACTAGGCACCACATTGATGATCCAAACCAGTATAAAACTCTCTGTGTCATTTACTTATTGCAAATTATTATTACTGTTTATCTCTGTACTAACTTGCAGGTGAGTCGACTGACTATCACAGGAAGTCGACTGAAAGAATTTTAATTCACCCCCCCCCCCCATCTTTACTTTCACTTATGTTACAAAACTTTAATGACCAATTGTTTCAACAGATTGCTTTATCATATAACTGTGATCATAATGGTCCAAACATAAACTTGAACCAAACACCTTTATAGATTTAAACATGATTTCTATTTTTATATGTAATTGACAAAGAAACAAACACCATTAAACCAATCTAATACTCTTGATATAGCTGAAGAGTATTACTAACTTAAGGATTTTGGTTCCTCAAGTAAGAGAAACGTAACAACAGCAATAATAATAAGGATATAAGAGTATTTATTGTGAAAAACATCCCGACTCAAGGAAGTAAAAATCACAACCTACTCTGAGTAGCATTTTCAACAAATGTTCACCAGACTTCAAAGAACAATTTCAGATTACAATTGATTAATCTAGGGGACTAACTCACTGTACCTCAACTAAATACTTTACTTAAATATATCTCTTCAAAGACTATAAACTCTAATCTATTAAACATACAAGGCTTACCTACACCACTACTAGTACGCAATTAGAAATAAGACTAGTAAAGTAAGTAATAACTTGAATCTCAACTTACAAACTCAAAATAGACAGAAAACTTATTTGATCTAGTTTTTCACTTTCATCATTTGATTCAACTAACTGCTCCTTTATTTGATGACTATTTTTAGTTAGAGAAATCCATTATAATGGGTGCAATAACGATTTAAATTATGATAGTCGTAATATTTTTATATAAATAGAGAATGAGCAGAATAATTCAATCATTTATCAACAACTTAGAATTATTTGGTAAGGAAATATATCTCAATAGAGTAACATTTCCTTAAGAGAAGGTCTCCTCATAAGATTATTTCCTACTTAATTGTCTAAAGATTCGCTACATCCTTACTTAACATAAATAATGTGATGCATGAGCCTGGTTCACATGTGATACCATTTACACTAATATGCGCTATGAGTGAACTTGAGTCTCATAAATTATTTGTCACTCATAAAAATGGTATACAATATACAAATATAGACATAAGTCACCCAACAACAACTAGATGTGTTTGGCTTGGTGGATGTACAAGGACAACTCAAAATAATCTTGAAAGTATTTTGACAAATTCATAGACTTCCTTTTAGAAAATAACAAGTGATAAAGTACAAGTACCACTAGACTATGACCACAATCTCAGAGACACACTTTAACTAAACTAAGATCCTATTACCCATTTGAACCCATTTTTTTTGTAATTTTGTACACCTTTTTGGCTTGCGTGACATCCAAATATCTCCCATGCACCTCAACTGTGTGGAGTCACGGGGTGTGCCACGTAGGCCAAAAGGTGTACAAAATTACCAAAAAATGAGTTCAGGGGTAATAGGACCTTAGTTTAGTTAAGGTGTGTCTCTGAAATTTTGATCATAGTCTAGGGGGTAATTGTGCCTTATCCCAAATAACAATAATAGTATGCTTTCTTGCTACTAAGTTCAAGTTCTTTTAAGTATTTTTCCAACATGCACATATGAATTTAGGTTTTAGCCCCAAGTCACTAGGATAAGGAAAAATCTAAAGATTTTCATTCTCTTCATCAGCATGCAAAGGTAGAAATCATAACTATGGTACCAACATATAATATATAATAACTAATCTTTTGATAGGATTGGCTGTTCAAATATCCAAGCTCTTATGCCACATGTAGACGTAAGATTTACCACTTACCATAGATCTTCTTATATTAATTTTTAAGGATATTGGAAAATAAATTTATAGACAGTTAAACGAAAATGTTTACCCACCATAATAGAAAATCACCAATTGTTTCTTACCATCCCTGTAATGTATGACTTTCCTAAATTGTCTCTGGGCATGCATGTTGAATGTATTGCATTATTTTATTATCTTAACAAATCTGTCAAAATGATTTGGCATGGCATATGTGTCATGAAATGTCAAAAATTCTTTCTGATAAGGTAAAAATTACCAAGAAGTAGGTTAGATGCCAACAAGAACATAGTTTGTGAAATAAACAAACAAATATTTTAAGTTGAGAGTAAACTCACTTATGAAACCCATTCATATTTCACCATCTAGGTGGAAATATTCATCCCAAAAGGAGTCTTTCCTAATAGTTACAAAAATATTGAACATAAATAGCTTGGAGGGGTTTTAAGATTTTTTCTAAATTGGATCAAGAAAGAATTATTATTTTTGCGTGTATTAACCCAAACACTTGTTTGAGGAAAAATGGATAATATACGACATGTTTTGAAGTTTCGATGCATGTTGCATGGAAAGCATGTATCTGCTCTTACCTCAGTTGTAACTTGTACCTGCATCGTTATCACAATCTGAGACTACCCTATTCGTAACACAATGCTTCGAGTCAGAAGTGATCCCAAGCTAACTATTAATTGACATATAATCATGTGAGATAAACGTGGAGTTTGATGTATAATTCCCATAAAAAAGAGTTCAATATAGCTTGTCAGTGTGTAGAGACTGATCTGATCTAATATGATGTGGAACTAGTAAACTGAAAGCATATGTCCGCTAGAGGCTACATAGACCTACAGTGACACATAGTTATAGGACTTAGGTATATTGACCTTAGTTCAACTCGGTGCTAAGTACTAATCCCTACTCAACATAACTGATAGCTCCTGCAAATTTTATTTATAATCATAGATGTCATACCTAACTGCCATATTACTTGTGGACCTTTCTTTTATAAAAAAACACATTATGTATCCATGATCATTGATGAAATTCTGAATACCATACTAATTGGGAAATTTATTTTGGGAAAAATGTTCAAAAGCATTGATGGTAAATTAATAACGCTCAACTACACTTCATCCGATTCTAAGTGTAGGCGGTCGCAATCAAGTAGGTGTAGACATTTTCGATCCCACAGGGAGTAATACAGTAAAAAGTTCAATTACGAAGTGAAATATTGTTCTAATCGTTTGTAGGTGTAGACATTTTCGAAACCAAAAAGTAAATGGTAAGGGGTTGACAATTAATGTCAAATGGAGGGATTTGAGTGAACAATTAACAACTACGAACAATCGGAAATAAACAAATAGAGATGGGTACTTGGGAGTATGATCAATTGAATGCCAATTTCGCATAATGGGTGATTATTATTTACTAGACATCATTGAATCTAAATGGGTAGGCTAGGCTTTAGGTGTAATAGTTATTTCTCAATCAACTATCATGAATCAAGGTATACAAGCATAACACATATAAACATCCCAATACCTCAATCAATCTACTTTTTCAAGCTAGATTAGTAGGATTGTATTAAGACCCACTTTCTCAAGCTAAGTCTACAATAATCCAATCACTATAATCATCAATCTATAGTTTTAACTCTAAGACTTCTTTCTCAAGCAAGATTAGAATTCTTGGCTAGAATTGTGTTTTCAACTACAATTCATCAATTAAAACTCAACTATCAATTGAACCCACTTCAAATCAACAATCAAATCAGTATATACTAACACTCATAAGCTAATTGAAGCATTCAATCACATAATCACACCCCCAGGAATGGGGATTTTAGCCACACATAATAAAAAGCAACAAATAGTTACCAACTATGTTTTCTGTCAACTTGGGTAACAATTCACAAGTCTTCAAAATGCTTAAATTTAATTTCAAATCAAATAAAACCTAATTCTCTACTCAAAAAGTTAAAGAACAATGTTAGGGATCAAGAATCCAGAACTGGACAATGTGGGAACTCTCAAAAACTACAGAACTCCAGAACTTATTTTTCCTCTTTTGAAAATTGCATTTATACGTTCTCAGATTTTCAACTTCAGATCCACTCGGCGAAATAAGTCGCGCTTCGCCGACCAGGTTGGTGATGTGCCGAGTGATCCTTTCCATCGCCTTCTTGTCTTAGCTTTTCACTACATCCCTTCTGTGACTTTAGGCGATCAAAACCTCCATCGCTAATCCATTCGACGTTTCGCCAAAACATCAATCTGCTCGTTGAGTTGGCTTTGTCCAAGGGCTGGCCAGTTGTGACTTTTGGCGAGCTGAAGAGCCACTCGGCGACTCGTCGAGTGGCTTTGGCGAGCATCAGCCTTGCTTTTCTTTATTTTTTTTTAGCTTTTTCTCTCCTTTTTGCCCTGTAATTTACTTGCCTTGCTCTTTTGCCTTCATTGCTACAAATTAGCAGTTTAACATCAGTTTAGACCATAAAATAGGCTTTAAGGATACTAAAACTCTGAATATTTAGCTCTAAATGAGTCGAAATCCTCAACTCATCACATATCTGTCATGTATCTTACTATTATGAGTTGACACTCTTGATTATGATAATAGTACACATATATAAAAGTCATGTATTTTGAAGCGTGAGACTTATAAGTATACATAATATATGATATGGCTAGAATTAAATGCATAAAAATGTATCAGGACTGATATTTTAAAAGGATTATAGAAGGTTGGACCTAAATTCTAAATCTTGAATCATAAAAATACTAAGTCTAACAATATACATATACTATCTAAAAATACTAAGTCTAACAATATACATATACTATCTAAAAATACTAAGTCTAATAATATACATATACTATCTAAAAATACTATTAAAAGTATACTTCATCGAAAATCACCCTGATGGTCTTCTTAACTAATAACATTGAAATCCACAAACTCTGAGATTGAATGAAAGATATTATATCTAAAACCATCTTAAAATATGCAGGATTGATAAACTGAGTATAAAGTTAAACATAACAATTTATGTATTTTGAAGAAAACATGAAATTCAAAATAACATAATATAGAGAAACATGAAAAATCAATATTAGGAGGGTTTATAAAACATATTTCTAGTAAATACACTAAACCATGTGTAAAAACATGTATTCATGAGAATAGACTGAAATAAAAGGACATTCATGTTTTCATAAAATCTGAGATATTCATAGTAGTGAAATACTTAAGAACTGAGTTTAGTTTGGTATTTAATGGGTGAAAGGACACCCATTGATGAAATCCCACATACCTGGAATGAACACAGTTGTTGAAATTCCTGAACTGAAGGTTGAAGGTGAAGAACCCCAGTTTCTTGCTTCAGAGAACTTAGAACATACTGAATTTAATTTTCTGAGCGTTGGGCGTGAATGGGGGAGGTTATTAGGTTATAATATAGACTTAGTGTAGTTAATTGAGGGTAAAAGGTCAAGAATACCCATCTTGGGACATAAGAAGACTTGAAAAATCAATTAAAATGACTTTTTAATGAGTTTTATCACCTAAATCGGTGATCTAGAGGTCTCACTGCTAAAATATTCAGCAGATCATCAAAAGGGGGCTTCAGATTGCTAAAATGAAAGTTTTTGAAGGTTATGGGGCCAATTTGGCGATACGCTGAACTACTTGTTGATTTGCCAAATTGACAGGTGTCATCACCAAAACAACCATAACTTTCTATTCCGAACTCCAATTGATGCAAATTTAGGAGAGTTAAAAATAAGACTCATAGACCTTTAATTTGATAGGTCATGGACCACTAACTCTAACTCTTATTATGGGAGATATGATTGTTTGAAATTAACCCATGCAAAATTTAGCTGACATAAATATAAACTTGACTTAGTGCTACAAGCTTGCTATGATCCTAAACCACTTATGATATATTTCATACACTTGAAAATGTACCTTAAAACACATGATCTATTGAGACATCATCGGACCCAAGATGATATACTTACCATTAATGATTCAGATCTTAAGCGCAGAATTTTGCGAGGTGTTACCATCATTGCAAGAAAACCACATCGTATATTAAAATTTGGATCATGAAATATCTTACAAAACCTAATTATAAGGTTTTTTCAATCAAGGAAATAAACTTGAGGGTTGAACCATATGAACTAAATGACATACTTTCTATTAGATGAGTTAAGTAATAACATAACTAAAGTTGATAACTTCTTCTATGGAGGAACATTAATAATTATCTGAGGAATAATACAGAGGTGTTGAACTACTGTCTTCCCCATTTTGAAAGAGTAGTAAATACACAAGCTTTGAATTTCACCACTGAACAAATTATGTCAAGGACAAACAGTTTTAACATTTGCGCACATAGTAATTTCACAACAAACAATGTATTTCCTAAGAGCAAATATGTCATTATTCATAAAATATGTTGAATTTTTGATAAATCACAAAAATATATTGCATGTTTGTTGTCTTTCGACATGTATGAGTAATCATAGAACATAATTCTAGAAGTTTGTGATACAAGGGATGATCCGTTTTATTAAAATAATTAGTAGTAGTCTCTTTTGAACTATGATTTTGAAAACTCGATCATAGTGGTTCTACCTCAATTTATACTAGAGTTGACAAAATTCATTTTATCTAACCATTTTTTTAAAAAAAATTACATGATTCATTAATGTGACTATCGTAGAATGTGAAGTATATTCATCATATCAAGTTATTTATTAATATATCAAGTTGTTCTAAATACTTGTATTCATTATAATGATTTCTCTCTATGTTAACCAAACAAAGTTCGTTCATAAGTAGAAGAGAAAGTGTTACGTCTTTTTGCATTTCGAGATTACGTAAGCAAGTCTAGGTAGTCTTGATATTTTATGTTCTCACCATTTCTTGTACAGGACATGTGTGAAGTTCTCTCAATATGATTTCTATAAAGGTGCATTAATTACAATTTTTCATACAAGAGTTTTTTTCATAAATGATTTCAATGTTGTAGTTACTACTCTAGACTTTTCCTGTAAATACTTCCAAAGTTGTAATTATTACTCAAGACTTTTTTGTAAATGCTTTCAAAATTGTAATTACTTCCCTTTATTTTGGTTGAATAGAAATAATACCAACTTCATTAGACCGCTGCCCAGTAAATATTTTTCATCTATAAATAGGTTGGGTTGGGTTGTCAAGTTATATATCAAGTTGAGTTCTTGAGTTCAATCTTCTCTTGACGTTACCATTTGGTTTGTTCTTTTATCCTTTTATGTAGCCTAAACTTTACTTGATTTTAGATCTGGTTAAATCTCTAAATAGGTGAAAATGTGCAATCCTCGACATGTTCTTGGAATACCCTCTTTGATTGAGTTATAGGTTCCAAGAATGATCCTTTTTAATCCTCGTATAAATTTTGCCTTTAGTTTATTTTCATTCTTCCTTGATTTTATCGCAAGATTTTTGTTCGTTACCTTACAACACAAGAGTTGAATCTTTAATCGGATCACAATTGTCTTATTCATACTATAATCTTGTTAGTCGATTTACCTTCTTTTGTTTTCAATTGTATAATTATATGTTGAGTATAATTAGGGATGCATTTTTCATCTCAATATTTTCTAATTTAATTTGTGATATTATCAGGTTTTTTCACTAAAAACGTGAGTTGGTATGGCTGATACAACTTTTCAAATCACTAAGGAGGAATTCAAACTTTTTCATAAGATTGACAGAACACTTTATTATGTCTTAGTTATTGACCTCCTACGTGATCCTTTTGAATCAATGCAAACATTGGCATTGTGGATTTGGTTGGAGAGAACATGTCGTTGCAAGGATGTTATCGACAAGATAATATCCTTACCTCATTTTTTAATTAATCAACTTGCTGATGAGGGTGCAACATGTCTCAAATGCATTGAGAACAATCGATTTCTGTCTTCAACTTATTCAAGTGATATTTTTCTAACTCAAAATCTCACTAAAAAGGGATTATCTCTCCTATTTTTCCATCAAAATCGGGACAGTGCAACAAGTGGGATAAGAAAGATTGTAAATGAGGTTTGTTTCAATGCATTGTTAGATATTATGGAAAAAGCTTTGAAAATAAGTTTTGAACAAACCTTGATGGAAAGAAATATGTCAATGGTGCCACCTCCCGGTGATTCATCTTTAATTGAAAGATTTTCTCAGTTAGGAAATGGATGTGACATGTCTTATTTAAGGATGAAGGGACACAATGTACCAGATGAAGAACGAACCATGTTTGTTACTTTCTCCAAAGGCTACCCTGTTGCTGAATGGGAAATCAGGGAATTCTTTAAACCATATTTTGGAGACTGCATTGACTACATTCTAATGCAGGAAGTGAAGTCTCATGAACAGGCTCTTTATGCTCGAATCGTGTTTGTTATGCCTGAAATTATTGAGTTTATTCTCAAAGATGATTCCAAAGCTAAATTTAATATCCATGGGAAGCATGTGTGGATGCGAAAGTTTGTCCCCAAAAAAGGGAACTCATTCATACCATAGATTCTTGCTAAAAGCTTGCCTAAAACTATTTAGTTCTTTGATATATGTGTACCATTCTGAGAATGGAGTAAGAGTTATCATGTTTAAGTTTGTAGTTCTTGCAGTCCAATTGAGGACCTAAATTTCATATGTAATAAATGCTTTTATTATGAAAACGAATTAGAAGTTTCATTTAATTTGTCTATTTTTCCTTGAGATCGTTTTATATTCTTTAGATATTACAGAGGAAAAAATCATAAAAAGTTCCACCAAAATTTATGTTGGAATTGGCCTAAATATTATCTAATCTTTGAGCCTCTAGTGTATGTTCAGAAAATATGTAAATCTATTCAACAATTCATAGATATTACTATCTTATTGCATTTAATAAGAAACTAAATAGAGTAAACAAGTAAATTTTTATTATATAACTGTTTTTTTAATAAAATTTAAATTAATTAGACACAATTAAAAATTTTAAAAATTATGCATATCTTGACATAAGAAATAAGATGTAGAATCTAAAGTTTGATTACAAAACTAGTGAAGTCTTCTTGTTTAACCATAGAAAATACATATTATATGAATTAGATAGCGAAAGTAACTGAAAAATAATAATCAAATTATAACACTTTAAAATTTTTAGACGTATCTAAGACAATTTGTGTTATAACGGATGTAGAAGAAAGTTGACTGACTTCACTTAAATTATTTTTAAGAGTCCAAACTTCGAGTCTTACTATTATTATGACATGCAAATAACATTTAATGTTCTTTTCCTATAATTTCACTTGTAGTTATCGAACACAAACTGTTTTACTCTCAAACTAATAAATATATAATATGTGTCTATTATACACTAAATATTTAGATATGGAGTTAATTATGTTCTTTATTCACCAATCTTATTTTTGAAGTACAATCAATACCCTTTTAATTCATAAATTAATTAAAACTGTATTAGCAGATGGAGTTGTATTTTTTTTTATAGTTGTTTATATTGAACTAGCACCCCTTTAGGAAGCTTAATTTTCTTTTAAGAAAGCACAAAATTCAATCTTCATTAACTGTAATGCAAAATGTAAACTTAAAGTGTGTGATTTAGTCAAAGGGAGAATATGCAATGATTGGACAATCACTATCTAACCGCTACCCATATGATAATAAAATATTGAATGAGAAGTGGTAATAGTATCAAAACCCCAAACTAGGATCTGAACCTTTTTAATAACACAATACGAACCAAAAACGGACGTGATGACACTTGTATATTCCCACCAAGACAAGTCAGCCTCAATCCAATAAAATAAAATAAAATACGGAAAACAATAAATCAAGAACAACACAAAGTCGAAAAACTTATACATTCCAATAAAATGTACAAGCCATTAATAAAAATACAGAATTCGAAAGATAAATACAAGTCTTAAATGTCTTTTCTTCTCAAGTAGAACAAAGCATGAAAAAAGGAAAAGAGGTCCCACCGAGATGACAAACAGCTGCCTCTCAAGTCCTTCACAAGCCTCAAAAAAAGAGAAGAAGAGCGATCACGCTAAACAGGCTCAGTACCAACACAAGTGTAGAAGAAATGAGTGAGTACCAACACAGTACCCAGCAATCAACCTAATAAACAAGCCGTCTAACTAGAAATCGAATACCCCTTACACTTCAGCTGAACCTCCTCAAACTACAACATGCACAAAAATCAGCTCAACTTAGCAATTCTGCATTGCACAGATCATAAGGCCCAATATCCATAGTTCAAGATTCACAATCAACAATCAAATGAATCAAGTCATTCTCAAAGTCAAGTAGTTCAGTCACACACAACAAGTACATCAATCTCAAGTAACAAGCAAATCAAACATAAGTATCGAATGAATCAAATCACAATAATCAATCTCTTGTCGAAACCATTTCGCGTCAGCACAATCTTACTATATGAAACCATTTACCATAGACTTTATATCAAATCACTAGTCAAAACCATTTACCATCGACTTTATATCAAATCACTAGCCGAAACCATTTCCCATTGGCTTTATAAACACTTGTCGAAAATGACCTTGGCATCACAACACTCGCCGGTAAAGACTTCAACATCATAAATCATCACATGTCTCATCACGGTGTTTACAATCAATGTTGACAAGCAATATCACGCCACACGGAAGAAACAACAATTCATACCATTCAAGTCCACATTCACGCTTTCAAGCATTTCATCAATCAATCAACAAGGGTCACAATAAGGAAATTCACATCATCATATTCATCACATAGCCTTTTTCATTTCAACTCCTTTTTATTCAATTAGATGTATCAGGTGGACAATTAAACCCTTCACCTCATCCACATTACTCTCAACACACAAGAACCGTAGGAAGTACACAAATAATACTAGAATACAAGTTTTAGGAGATCATTTGTCTTAAATCAATCAATATTCACTCTAAGAGTTGAGTCTTCCCCTTCTGAATCACTTTCCAAGCCACACAATCTATACACAAGCAAATATTCACAATAAGTTTCTAGAAACAAAAATACCCACATCAGATCTCTTGAAAAGTGAATCAATCAAAACAAAACCCAATTCCGAAAGTAAGGTTTCAATATGAAATTTAATACTTGAAAACATTTGTCACGGCTTTAGGAACTTGTTAGAGAAAATCATTTCCAGAAAGGACTTAAAATCAGTTCAAAATCTCAATTTTAGCTAAGAACTTGAGTTCTTAAAAAAACTCATCATTCATCAATCAAAATCTCATGTTTAGATGTTTAAATCCATAAATAATCAATGGGAACTGAAGGTTTAGGATTATAAAAGCTTACCCCAAATGATTTAGAACAAGAAAACCTTCCCAAAATCGCCACCAAAGGTTCCCCAAGCTAAAAAATGGAAGGTCAAAATCCCTCTCAGATATTGCGAAAGCGAGGGAACCCCGCAAAAATCTCGGGCATCACAAAACCAAAAGACCTTCAATAATGCAGAGGTCGCTTAAGCGACATGTCCTTCGCTTAAGAGGAGGTCACTTAAGCAACAAGACCTTTGCAAAAATGAGGCCTACAACACCCGAAAACACAACCAAGACTAATGGAACCAACTGAATTCCATTCCGACACTCAAAAACTCCAAAAGATACCAAAAACCACTTTCTTAACAACTTAGCCTTTCAAACTCAAAACTTACCAAATTCTCAATTTTAACTCAAAGTTCAAAATCAACTTTTCAAAACTCAATCATAGAAGACTTGGGGTCAATCATAGGAGGGAAAACTGGTAAATTCAAGAATTTTTCTAAAAATGACCAACCGAGTCATTACATTATCCACCAGTAAAATCCATGTTCGTCCTCGAACATAAAGTAAAAGAAAGTACTTGGAGCTTCAAAAAGTTGAGGATATGTGGAACACATATTAGACCGTGTCTCCCAAGTTGCCTCACTGACTGAACGATGCTTCTATTGCACCCTCAGTGAAGCAATCTCTTTGGTCCTAAGCTTCCGAACATACCTATCCAAAATTGTTTTTGGATCCTTCTCAAAAGTAAAGTCTTGACCCAACTAAACGGAATCAAAGGAAAGTACATGAGACTCATCCAACATGTACTTTCAAAGCATGGAAACATGAAAAACAGGATGCACAACTGACAAACTAGGCGGTAAGACCAACTTATAGGCCACCTCTCCAACAGGACTCAAATTCTCAAAGGGTCCAATGAATCTAGGGCTAAGCATGCCCTACTTTCCGAACCTCATCACACCCTTCATGGGTGACACTCAGAGCCAATCATGATTACCCTCTATGAACACTAGGGCTTGAACTCTCTGATCTGCATAACTCTTCTATCGACTATGGATTGTCAAGAGCCTACCCTGGATCATATGAACCTGCTCCATAACATCTTTAATAAAGTTTGTATCTAATGAATCCATCTCAGCTAAATAAAACCATTTAATCAGAGATCTACATTGCCTGTCATACAACGTCTCAAAAATGTCCATCTAAATATTAGAATGATAACAATAACACCTTGGATTAAAAAAGCGTAAAAATTACCGCTTTTGTAGGATCTTGTTCCAGTACCGACGATGCCACTCATAAACTGTGGACTGACACACGGTTCGTAGGTTGGCTCATGGTTGGACAGTCCAGATTCCTAAAATGTGTAAAGTTTCCATATTTCCAACGGTTCACCAGGACAGTCTATTGTCCAATGCACGAGTCGTAGTTAGGTCTCATAGGTGAGTCCCAACCTTAGTGAAATTTTAGGGTCAAATATGAGACCTACAAGTAGGCATGTACGACATGTAGGTGGACCCATGAACCGCACATGGGTCCGTCGTTGGGGTCCAAAAATCATAGTCTTTGAACCCATCGACGGTCGAACATGATGGCCTGTAGGTGGACCCACGGATCGTAGGTCCCCACCTTCAACGGGGTCAATAGTTACTTTTTAAAAGAGTTTTTGTGTCTTTTCCTAATTATTCTAGCCCAATACTATGTCGTTTTGCCCTCTATTAGAAGCCCTATATAAACATTGTTAACCCCAAAGTCTTCCAAATTAATTCTTTCTCTCAAATTCTCAAAAGAAGAAAAAGTCATCCTCTCAAATATTTCTCTCTAGAGAAGATTGAAGAAGAAGCCTAGAATTTCAAGTCAAGTCTCATATTCCTCCATTGAAGTCGAGCTTTTGGCATTAAGGTATGATAGTCTTCATCTATGGAGCCATTTCCTCCATAGAGTTCCTAAATTCCCCAATTTTGAAGTTAGAAATTCCCAATTGAAGTTAGGGTTTTCTTCTATGTCATGGGTTCCTTTCAATGTTGATTTATTTGATTGTTTTATGAACTATTATGCATGAATTGAGGTAATTCCATGTTTTTAAGATGAATCCCCATGAACCCTTGCTTAATACATGTTTTCTAGGTTTTGATGATTGATAGTGAGTTTTGAAACATGAAAGGTGAATTATGGAAATATGTATGTTCTTATGAAATTGATGATATATGATATAAGTTGCTTTGAGAGTAAAGTATAAATGATTATGTTGTTGGTAGATTGTTATGAATGGATTTCTCACATAATTACTCAATATATGAATGTGAAAGATTTTCTCACATAACGAATTCTAAGGTTGAAAGTTTTTCTCACCTAAAATGAATCAAAGTTAAGGAGCTATTCTAAGAATGAGACAAGCGACGATTTCCCATGACGTCCAATGATAAGACAAGTAGTGCCTACCCATGTCTCATGAATGCTAAGAAAAGTTTAGAATCATCAATATTTCGTGGGAGTTATGCTTAGTACCGAGTGGACAAGGGGCGATTACCCATCTCCCATAAACTATGTGCCACCATAGTTTGTCTAGATAGACATTAACTAGTGGATCCACGTAAGTTAGAAGTTCATGGTTCTTACCTTGGTAAGTGGACACCTCTATAGCTCATGTGGTCTTACATGTCGGTCAAAGGTAAATCTCTCACACTAATGAATCAAGGTTATTTCAAGGAGTATCTCACGAATGTTTTAAAGATGTTAGATTGCATTGACCATATTTTTATGACTTATGTTTTCTAATTCTTTTATCTCATGTTTTAGCTTGGTCATTGCATATCATGAAAAGTTCCCTTTAGCATGATTTTCATACTTTATGCATCTCTATCATACTTGGTACATTTTTGTACCAACGCATACTTTTATCTACATTCTCCAAAATGTAGGGTCTGACGTTTTAGATTCACATTTCTGTGGCTATGTATCTCTTAATAGAAGTTTGAAGATTGGTAAGTCCTCATGTTCCGAGGACCGAACCTTTATTTCATAGTCTTTATATTTGTTTTTTGAACTTGATGTACGGGTAACGTCCCCATCACTACTTTGTACTAGATGTCTTTTGATACGTTGTTAGACTTACGCTTTATTATATTAAACTCTTATGTTTTGAAATTGTCTCTTAAGTCTCTTGATTTCTATTATCTTGTATGATGTATGCTAAGTGGCTTGTATGAGGCCTCTCGGGGTCTTATACACCATATTACACCTAGGGTCTACCTTGGGTCGTTACAAACTTGGTAATCAGAGCACAAGGTTTAGAAAGGTCCTAGGAAGTCTCATAAGCCATGTCGAATAAAGTCTTGTTAATGAGTGTGAAATGCACCACATTTATGAATGAGAGGCTATAAAATGTTTAGGAAATTCCTCTTCTTTCATTACTCTTAAGTCGTGCGATAGAGTTTGACTATATAATATCTTTTCCCTAATCCTTATCTGATGCTCTACAAGATATGGCCACTCGAAGGGCATAAGCTAGAAGGAATGCGGGAGAGAATATGGAAAGAGAAGATCCTCAAGATTTGGTTGACCCTTTGGCCGAACAAGTGACTAATGCGGAGTTTAGGGTTGTTTTTCAAGTGTTGGATTTAGCCATGACGGCTCAAGCCAATAGGGAAGTTGTGGTCCCCGTGAACCCAAATGTGGGTTTGACATCAACTAGAGTGAGAGATTTCACTAGAATGAATCCTCTGGAGTTTCATGGTTCTAAGGTCGAGGAAGACCCTCAAGAAAGCATCAATGAAGTGTATAGGGTTTTGATGATCATGGGAGTAACGCCGGTGCGAAAGGTGGAGTTGGCCGCTTAACAACTTAAGGGTGTTGCTCAAGTTTGGTTTTACTAATGGAAAGAAGGGAGGGTAGTTGATGCAGGTCCCCTCGATTGGGAAAAGTTTAAAGTTGTCTCCTTGATAGGTTCTTTCCCGTTGAGATGACGGAGGCAAAGGTACTTGAGTTCATCAACCTTCATCAAGGAAGCATGAGTGTGACGAAATATTCTTTTAGGTTCACACAATTGTCTCGATATGCTCCTACTATGATTGTCGATCCTAGGGTAAGAATGAGTAAGTTTGTTTCGGGTGTGTTCGAAATGGTGGTTAAGTAATGTCGTACCGAAATTCTTATCAATGATATGGACATTTCTCATCTCATGGTTCATGCTCAATAAATTGAAGAGGACAAACTTAAGGAAAGGTCTAGGGAGTCAAAGAGGGCCAAAATTGGTGATGGTAACTTCTCCCACTCAAGGTCCGATGGACATGGTCGTTCCACATTCTGACAAAGTTTTTCCGGTCATGGTTCCTCCAATGCCCCTCCTAACTTCAACAAAGATAGGGTGTCTAACCCTAGTCCCCAAGGAGTAAATGGTAGTGGATCTTCATTGCCTACTTTTGCTTAAGTGTAGATTTTTTGGTTGCGATAAGTTGGATCACAAGATAATAGATTGTCCCACAGTTGCTAAGAATGAGGGAGATAATCATCAACGGGCTCAACCGAATCCTTCACCCGGTTCCAGTGGGAGTCAAAAACAAAATAGATTATATGCACTTAAGACTCGTCGTGAGCAAGATGGTTCTCCCGATATGGTTACCAATATGTTGAAAGTCCTCCAACTTGATGTTTATGGTTTACTTGACCTCGGTTCTACCTTGTATTTTTTGACACCATATATGGCTATGAGGTTTGATATTCTTCTAGATGTGTTGTTAGATCCTTTTTCTGTCTCTATTCTAGTTTGTGATTTTATTGTGGCTAAAAGGGTCTATAGAAAGTGTCCCATCTCATTGTCCCATAGAGTCACTCATATTGATCTTGTAGAGCTTTTGATGTTATTATTGGTATGGATTGACTGCATTCATGTTATGTTTCTATTGATTGTAAAACCCGTGTAGTCAATTTTCAGTTTCCAAATAAACCCATCCAAGAGTGGAAAGGGGAAATTATATGCCTAAGGGTCAGTTTGTTTCTTGTCTTAAAGCTAGAAAGATGTTAAAAAAAATTACGAATGACAAGACAAGTGGCGACTACGTATGTCTTATGAATGTTAAAGAAAGTTAAGAATAATCAATATTTCATGGGAGTTATGCTTAATATCGAGTGGACAAGTGGCAATTACCCATGTCCCATAAACTATGTGCCACCATAGGTTGTCTAGACAGACATTAGCTAGTAAATCCACGTAAGCTAGAAGTTCATAGTTCTTACCTTGATAAATGAAAAGACTTTTTTTCAGCGTGGGGTAGACATCAGATTCTATGTTAATAGCTCACATGGTCTTACATGTCAGTCAAAGGTAAATTTCCCATAGTAATGAATCAAGATTATTTCAAGGAGTATCTCACGAATGTTTTAAAGATGTTAGATTGCATTGACTATGTTTTTATGACTTATGTTTTCTAACCCTTTTTATCTCATGTTTTATCTTGGTCATTGCATATCTTGAAAAGGTCCATTTAGCATGACTTTCATACTATATGCATTGCTATCATTCTTGGTACATTTTTTTTCTAACACATACTCTTGCCTACATTCTCCCAAACGAAGGGTCCGACGCTCCAGATTCCCATCTCCGTGGCTAGAGATCTCTTAGTTGAAGTTTGAATATTGGTGAGTCATAATGTTCTCAGGACTAAGCCTTTATTTCATATTTTCTTTACATTTAAGTTTTGAACTTGATGTACGAGTTACGTCCCGATCACTCATTTGTACTAGATGGCTTTTGAGATGTTGTTAGACTTCCGTTTCATTATATAAAACTCTTATGCTTTGAAATTGTCTCTTAAATATATTGATTTCTAATATCTTGTATGATGTATGCTAAGTGGCTTGTATGAGGTCTCTCGGGGTCTTAAATGCCATGCTACATCTAGGGTCTACCTTGGGTCGTGACAATAACTGTTATTATTGGAAACTCAGCTAAGGGAAAATGTCGATCCCATCTAGCACTGAAATCAATCACACAAGCTCAGAGCATGTCCTCCAATACTTGCATCGTTCGCTTTGACTGACCATTTGTTTGAGGATGGAAGGTTGTACTCATATCTAATTGATTACCCAAACCATGCTGCAAAGCCTTCAAGAAATGGGATGCGAACAACGAACCTCGATCATAAAC
Organism: Solanum verrucosum; assembly: GCF_900185275.1. Lineage (NCBI taxonomy): Eukaryota > Viridiplantae > Streptophyta > Magnoliopsida > Solanales > Solanaceae > Solanum > Solanum verrucosum. The sequence goes on along the minus strand of NW_026020082.1, from coordinate 311,443 downwards.
AATAGAGATCAGAACTCCATGCAATCGCACAATCTAACTGATATAAAGGTTAGCTAACTTTTTCGCCATATACTACACCTGAACCGGGATGAAATGGGCGACCTTGGTCAACCTATAAACAACTATCCAAATTGAGTCATAACCACCCATAGTGGTAGGTAGTCCCACAAAAAAGTCCATATTGATCCACTCCCACTTCCAAGTAGGAATAGACATTCTCTAAGATATACCTCCAAGCCGTTGGTGCTCACACTTAACATGATGACAAGTTTAACACCTCGAAAGAAAGTCTGCAATATCCTTTTTCATACAACACCACTAATAATGTTGGATCAGGTCATGATACATCTTTGCCACATCCAAATGGATGGAATATCAGGAATAATTGGCCTCCTTAAGAATCAGTCTAATCAACTCACCCACCTTGGGCTCAAAAATCCTACCTCCAATACGCAAGACACCATTAGAATCAAGGGAAGCCTCCTTAGCTTCCCCTCTCATCACCTTGTCTTGAATGAGACACAACTTAGCGTCATCAAACTAGTGCTCACAAATCCATTCAACTAAGGAAGAACGAGCCTCAATAAAAGCAATCAAACCACCTTTCTCTTCAGAAATCCATAAATGGATTAGACTCTTGGTCAACCTCTGAACATCTCTAGCCAATGGTTTCTCCTCCACACTAATGTCGGGAAGACTTCTCATACTAGAAGTCTTCCTACTAAAAGCATCAACCACTATATTGGCCTTCCCCAGATGATACAAGATGGTGATGTCATAGTCCTTCAGTAGCTCAAGCCATCGGCGCTACCTCAAGTTCAGATCTCTCTGAATGAAGCTATACTGAACACTCCGATGGTCCGTGAAAACCTCACAATGAACCCTATATAGATAATGTCACCATAGATTAAGACAAATACTACGACTGCTAACTCCAAATCATGGGTTGGGTAATTCCTCTTGTTGGTATTCAACCGTCTAGAGGAATAGGAATCACCTTGCCTTTCTGCATAAGAATGCCACCTAATCCGGCCAGAAGCATCACAATAAATAGTGAAGTACACACTCTCCTTGGGTAAATTCAAAATAAGAGTCGACGTCAATAAGGTCTCTCTAAACAAATCATTGGTAAAAGTCCGCAAGGCCTACAAAACTCCAGATCTCAGTAACTGATATAGGCCTGGTCCAACCTCTCACTGCCTCAATCTTGGTTGGATCTATCCGAATACCCTCCTCGGACATAACGTGTCCTAAAAATGCCACAGAATCAAGCCAAAACACACACTTTGATAACTTGGCAAAAAGCTTTTGTTCCTTTAATCTTTGGAGTACAATCGTCAAATGTCGATCGTGATCCGCCTAGGTCTTGGAGTACACCAAGATATCATCAATGAACACTATCATAAAAGAATTAAGATATGGTTGGAACATCACGTTCATCAACTCCATGAATGATGCAGGGGCGTTAGTCAAACCGAAAGACATCACAAGAAACTCATAGTACCCATAACGGGTCTTAAATGTTATCTTAGGGATATCTAATTCCCTAATCTTCAGCTAGTGATAACCGAACCTCAAATCAATCTTAAAGAACAGAGATGCACCCTGAAGTTGATCAAACAAATCATCAATACAAGGAAGAGGATACTTGTTCTTCATTGTCACTTTGTTCAACTATCGGTAATCAATGCACATTCTCATAGATCTATCCTTCTTTCCACAAACAACACATGAGCACCCCATAGAGAAACACTAGGGCAAATAAACCTCTCACTCAAGAAATCTTGTAACTGGTCCTTCAATTCCTTCAACTCAGTTAGAGCCATACGATAAGGAGGAATAAAAATGGGCTTGGTGCCCAGCTCTAAGTCAATGTCAAAATCAATATCCCTATCCGGAGGAACCCTAGAAGATCCGTACGAAATACCTCTACAAACTCTTGAATGATGGGCACATAATCCATGGGAGATGGCTCAACGCTAGTATCCTGAATGAAAACCAAGTAGGATAAACATCCTCTATCAACCAAGCTCTGAGCTCTAATGAAGGATATAACTTTGCAAGAGTAAGAACCATGTGCACCCGTCCACTAAACTCTCAGGAAACCTTGCAATGCAAAGGTCTCAGTCATAACATAAAAATCAAGAATATCATGATGTGGAGAGAGACAAACCTTACCCAAGATAATATCAAAGTCTACCATCCCCAAAATGATCAAGTCCACCCAAGTGTCATACTTGGCTAAAGGAAAAAGACAGGATTGATACACTTGATCTACCTCTAAGGATCCACCCACTGGTGTAGAAATATGAATAGGCATAGGCATGAAATCAGACAGCATATCAAATCCAGCAACAAAATAGGTAGACACATACAAGAAAGTAGACCTAGATCAAACAATACAGACGCATATTGATGGTAAACAGCGACGATACCTGTGATCACAACATAAGAAATATTAGCCTCAAACCTCCTTAGAAAAGCATACACCGACCCTCACGGCCTCCTCCAGTCTGAGTAGAACCTCTACCTCCACCCTGCAGAGCTGGAGTAACCCTACTTGAAGTCCTGCCACCTCTACCAAACTAAAATTTGCCTCGACCCCTGGTCGGAGGTGCTGAATCTTTAGCTGGAGAAGCTGAATAAGAATGTTAGGACCCTGAATGAGTCTGAAAAGGACATTGTCACATCATATGACTTGGTTCCCCATAAGTAAAAGCAAGATCTTGGCATAGATAACTATTGTTTGAAATCCAACAAACTACCATGGCCACCTCAGCCAGAACCATAATATCATCAAGTTAACTACCCACTCTCAGTCATTGACATAAAAGCATGAATCAGTCCACATCGTTGAAAGGAAATACTACCTCTATGTGAACCTCTGCCTCCACACTAGGCACTAGAAAATTGACCAAATGAATGGGCTCTCTTAGGCTCCCCAAACAACTCTAAAACCATCAAATCCGCCTTCTTGGTGGTTCTCACAATGGACTTGAAGAAAGCCCCCTCTCTGATCACATAAGATCTGACAAAAAAAGTCAACCCTCTCACAAACCTATAAACTCTCTCTGCCTCATCGGGAACAATAGTCATAGCATACCTAGAAAGCTCACAAAAATGGGCCTCATACTCAGTCATTGACAAACTGCCCTGAGTGAAGCTCTCGAACCTCATATGAATCTCCTCTCTCATGCTCCAAGGAATGAAGCGGTCCTGGAAAGAACTAGAGAACACATCCCACTCTATCGGTGGAGATCCAACTGGACTAGACTGACAAAAGTCCTCCACCACTCTCTGGCCCGACCACGAAGTTGGAGTGCAACAAATCAAACACCACGAGCATCCACCATACCAACTGCCTCAAGCATCTCATGGAAAATAGTTAAGAACCCATGAGCATCCTCGCTCTTTCCACCCTAACATTGGGATGGTTTCATCTTCTGAAAGTTCTCATAACACTTCTAATCAGCTGCTGTCAAAATAACCTTGTGAGCAATCTATGTACCAACAATTGGTGCAGGAACCACTGGTGGCTGACCCACCTAAACATGAATACCTGGGGTATGCGCTACTACCCTCCTCTGAGCACTCTGTGGTGTACCTATCGCACTACCTTGAGAGAGGTTCTCTAACACACCTAGCATCCTCAAAAAAGTATCCTGAAACAAACGAGTTTCAAACTCTAGAGGAATATGGTCCTCAGCAATCTCAACATATGGCTCAGGAGAAGCCTGTCTAGCTCGACCTCTGGCTCGTACCGCTACACGGGCACGACATCTATCCTATGCTACTCCATGAGCATGATCTTTAGCTCAGGCCCTACCTCTATCCCTAACTAGGGTCTCAACAATAGCCTCAGGGACTGCCTTCCCTCTACCACTAGAAACATAAGCTCTAGTCCTCGGCATCTTCCAAAATAACATGTGGTAACTCAGCACTAGTGAATGTAACCACGCAGGACAAGAAATGATAAATAAAAGGAAGTTTCCTAAAAATCTTTATAGCCTCTTGAAGATAAATACTGACATCTTAGTACTGATTCTGAAGACTCTATTTAGACTTAGCTTGTACACACGTGAGACTTATGAACCTAAGGCTCTGATACCATTTGTGACAACCTAAAAATGGAATTGATGGCACTTGTCTATTACCTCCAAGACAAGGCAGCCTCAACCCAACAAAAATGAAAGAAATGCAGAAAACAATAAAGCAAAAATTGGAAAGATAAATAAAATCTTAAATGTCTTTGCTTCTCAAGTAGAACAAAGCATGAAAAAAAGGAAAAAAGGCCCTCCACTATGACAAGGAGCTACCTCTTAAGTCCTTCACGAGCCTAATAAAAGAGAAAAAGAGTGATCACGCTAAATTGGGCTCGGTACCTTCACATTTGTAGAAGCAAGTAGTGAGTACCAACAATGCGGTACACAACAAACACCATGATAAATAAGCATCTAGCTAGAAATTGAATACCCTTTACACTCCAACCAAACCTCATCAACCTGCACAAAAATCAACCCAACCTAGAAATTATACAATACACGACTCACAAAACCCAATGTCCATGGTTTAATAGTCACAATCAACAATCAAATGAATCAAGTAAGTCATTATCAATCTCAAGTAACAAGCAAGTTACGCATAAGCATCGAATGCATCAAGTCACAATAATTAATCTCTTGCCGAAATTATTTCCCATCAGCACAATCTCACTAGCTGAAATTATTTCCCATCGTCTTTATATCATCTCACTAGAGGGAACCATTTCTCATTAGCTTTATATCAAATCACTAGCCGCAACCATTTCCCATCGGCTTTATAAACACTTGTTGGAAATGACCACAACATCATAGCACTCAACGGCAAAGACGTTGGTATCATAAATCATCATATGTTTCATTACATTGTTCACAATAAATGCACACACAAAATATCACACCACATGGAAGAGATAACAATTCACACCATTAAAGTCCAAATTAATGCTTTCAAGCATTTCATCAATCAATCAACAAGAGTCAATATAAGGCAAGTCACATCATCATATTCATCACATAGACTTTTTCATTTCAACCCTTTTTTATTCATTTAGTGTATCAAGTGGACAATTAAACTGTTCACCTCATCCCAATTACTCCCAACACATAAGAAACGAAGGAAGTACACAAATCCTACTAGAATACAAGGTTTAGGAGATCACTTGTCTTAAATCAATCAATATTCACTCCAAGTGTTCAGTCTTCCCCTTTCGAATCACTTCTAAAGCCACACAATCTATACACAAGCAAGTATTCACAATAAATTTCCAAAAATAATAATACCCAAATCAAATCTCTTAAAACGTAGGTCAATCAACACAAAATCCAATTCTGAAAGTAAGGTTTGAATCCAAAATTTAATACTTGAAAATATTACTAAGGCTTTAGGAACTCATCAGGGAAAATCATTTCAAAAAATGACTTAAAATCAATTAAAAATCTCCATTTTAGCTAAGAACTTGAGTTTTTTTTATAAACCTCATCATTCACCAATCAAAATCTCATATTTTAGTGTTTAAACCCATAAATAATCAAAGGGAAATTAAGGTTTATGATGATAGAAGCTTACCCAAATGATTTAGCACAATAAAACCTTTCCAAAATTGCCACCAAGGGTTCCCTAAGCTCAAAAATGGAAAATGGGGCTTAAACCCCAAAAATGGCAGCTAAAAACCCCTTTCAGATGTCGCAACGGAGACCAGAGGTTTGCCTAAACAAACACCGCAAAAATCTCGGGCATCGCAAAAGCAAACGACCTTCGCTTAAGTGAAGATCCCTTAAGCAACAAGTCATTTGCTTAAGCAAAGTTCGATTAAGTGATGGGACATTTGCAAAAGTGTGGCCTGCAGCACCAAAAAAGACAACCAACTCTCAAAACATCGAAAAGACCCTTAGGATTCATTCGTAACCCCGTGAATATAAACCACATATGCAAATCAATTATACTAGATGTTCCGAACTCAATGCAACCCTCAAAACATGAATTTGAGGTCTCCTTGACTTGACATTTGTAAAAACCAAAATAAATTAACTCAACGCCTAAAAAGGCTAAAATAAGCTCGGAACCTCTCAAAAATGAACAAAGACCTTACTTAGGCCTAAAAGCATCCTCTGAATCTAAGGAAACACTCAAAATTCTGATCCAAGTATCTGAACCCTGAATGTTGACAAAGTCAATCCAACGGCTAAAATTCCATAATTTCATAACTTCAAACTTTAAATCCTCAAAAAGACTCGAATTCAAAACTGACAACTCTCACAATTTAGATTCCATATGCCAGGGCTGATGGAATCGACGAAATTTCATTCCGACACTCGAAACTCCAAAAGACATCGAAAACCACTTTCTTAACAACTTAGCCTTTGAAACTCAAAACTTACCAAATTCTCAACTTTTAACTCAAAGTTCAAAATCAACATTTCAAAACTTAATCATAGAAGAATCGTGATCAATCTCGGGAGGGTAAAATAGTAAATTCATATTTTTTTCAAAAAATGACTGACCGGGTCATTACAGTTAATCAAACATAACTCTTATAGTCAATTCTTCAAATCTCTTAAGATGACAAGATCTCCATGTAAACACATATTCTCAACTAGTAGCAAAAACTAAACAAACCAACAAGGTCTGTTTATGTGACATCCTACATGAAAACAAGCCCAATGCAAATATGTACATGAGGTTGGCTAGGACAAACACTAGAATGTCAGCTAACAATCACGTCAACAAGGCCACTCAAAACATACTCACACATATCATAGGTCTACAAGCCTCTAAGAGTATCATATTAATCGTATGGCCAGGATAGGGCCCCAAACGACATGCTATTATACATGTTCAACTACGGCTTTAATCCATAGACTCAAGATCTCCATAAGGAGATAAACCTCTTAATAAAATGTATAACTAGACAATTATCTACTGTAGAGGCCTATTTGAGCCTCAACCATAACTTGTAGTATGAAATATATCGTCTGCAACAACGGGGTATTAGTAAAAATAAAATATACTAGTATATAATGCATGAGTAAATATACACTTAACAAAAGACAAGTATAAAAGGTAACTCGAAACCTGAATATCACATCGGGCGTATAAAACTTAAAATTGAAGAGTCCCACTAAACCTCAGACACATAATTACTACTAGTTTATAAAATGAAAGCCTCTTTGTTCTGCAAGCATCGTTAGAATCTCAGAGGAATAATGTAATAAATGTGAATTGTCAAGGATTCGGAAGTAAGAACATTTTTATACTTCATGTATAAATGAGGATCATAAAATACCCATAAATAATACAACAAATAGGAATTGTCAAGGGCCTATAAATATAATAGAACAAATGAGAATAATCAAGGGTCTATAAATAGTACAATTGGTGGACATTATCAATGGCCTATAAATATATAATGATTATAGCAGTCATTTACTTTCTTTTGTGTTTATTTCTTGTTTTGCACCTTTTCATAGCTTGAATTTTGTGTATTTAATGTGTTAGAATGGGTGGCATACTTCCTGAGGTGGTCAGACGAGTTTTTCGTGAGTTTCCCCATTTCTAGAGCTTTTATGTTGAAAGAGTTGACTTTGGTCAATATATGGAGAAACAATCATCATGTAAGATTTATTTAAGGTCCACCAGATCCAAAAGGTCCATTTACGATTAGAAGCATTGTTGGTTTGGGTCCTAAAACTTTTGGTGTGAGTTTGAGCCATTAGGCGAGATATTGGAAAAGTTTGACAAAGGCTTGACTTCGGTCAACTTTTAATAAACGGGATTAACCAGCTTATCCTTAATAACCCAAATTGAATCAAACTTCCCCAAAGGTCTTGGGGTCTTAATCCATACCTATTCTTTCTCACTTCCATTCAGGAATGGGCGCCTATTGAAGAGTACTTCCCGACTTCTGATGTGCATACTTCACTTCCTAGTAGTTTTGACACTTAGCCATAAAATCTACTATGCTCCACTTCATTCAACCCCTCCAGTAGAGTTAAATCAGGTAACGAGAAACTTGGTTGCACCATGATGTACAAAGTACTTTGATAAATGAGTCTTTGCAAGGAGAGTATGAATGGAATCACAAATGTGGGTCACATAAACTCAGATTTTAATACACATAACACCCTCACCATCAAGAATGGATTCCTTGGCCTCACCTTTCACCACCTTATTACAAATATTTCCTAACTGGCCATCTTCAAATTTCTAGCCTTAATTTGATCCACAAAGATTTTCTTCTATGTTTTCTATAATCCACCATCTTTAGATATCTTAAATTGCATTAAATTGTTAGCCAAATTTTACACTCCTTAGTCAATGGACGTCTCGTAACCTTTAGATAAGCCAAACTACCCATGTTCTCGTCTTTTTGCTTAATGCATCACTACATTAACCTTATTCGGATAGTAGAGAATAGTCACACCATAATGTTTCTATAGCTTCATCCATCTACGATTCCTCAAATTAAACTCTTTCTTCATAAAGATATGCTGCATACTATGGTGGTCGGTAAATAATTTGCAACAAATTCCATACAAGTAACATATATTAAGTGCAAATATGGCATCAACCAACTCTAAATCATGAGTAAGATAGTTCTTGTCGTGCACTTTCAACTTTCTAGAAGCATAAGCAATAACATTTTTTGCATACATCAAAATAGAACCTAACATAGAATGTGAGGCATGTAATAAACAATCAAGTTTTTATCCTCCACTAGCAAGGAAAGAATAGGAGCGATGGTTAATAAATTCTTGATTCATTGGAAGCTATCCTCACATTTTTTAGACCAAAATAAACGAGTCATATGTGAAGAAATGGAGGCAAATCCCTTCATGAACCTGTAGTAGTAACTAGCTAACCCCATAAAGCTACAAATCTCTATTATAGAAGTAGGTCAAGTCCAATTATTAACTTCCTCTATCTTTTGTGAATCTACCATAACTCTTTTTTTTCAAACAACATGACCTAAGAAAAAGACAATGAAGATGGATAGAAGTCACACTTAGAATATTTAGCATACAGTTGTTTCTCCATTAGTGAACCCAAAACAATCCTTAAAAAGCCTCCATGCTCCTCTTTACTCTTAGAATAAACTAGGATCTTATAAATAAAGATGATCATAAAAGAGTACATATAGGGATTAAACACCCAATTGATTTAACCAATGAAGGCACACGAGGTGTTTGTCATCCTGAAATACATCATCAAGAACTCATAGTGCTTATATCGAGTCCATAAAACAATCTTAGAAATATCTTTAGCCTTGATTTTTAAATAATGGTACCTAAACCTCAAGTCAATCTTAGAGAATACTGAATCACCTTGTAACTGGTCAAAAGAACTATATATCCTGGCAAAAGGTACTTGTTACGAATCATAACCTTATTCAATTATTAGTGGTGTATGCACATGCACAAACTACCATCCTTATTTTTAACAAACAATATAGGAGTACCCCATGGAGAAGAACTACGGAGAATGAATTCCTTGCTTAGATATTCCTACAAATAAGATTTTAGCTCTCTTAGCTCGCTTGGTGTCATTATATAAGAACGGATAAAAATAAAATGGGTGGATGACTTTAAATATATATATATATCATGTTCTGGCATCATGTCAAGGATTTATCAAAGACATCTAGGAATTCACATACCATAAAAACTAACTTTATGGGTGAGCCTCTATGCCAGTGTTCCGAAAATGGGATCAGAAAGTCAAATACCCCTCCCAATTAACCTCTTAGAATGAATGAAGGAGATGAGCTTCATAAGAATGCAAAAATAATCACCCTTCCACTAATGCCTAGCTATTTCGGGCATCGCTACAGTCACTGTCTTTGCATGACAATCCAAAATCTCATGGTAAAGAGATAACAACTCATCCCCTGGATGATGTCAAAATACACCATATCAGGGATCACTAAATCTGACTAAGTCATGTACCACATAAACTTCACAAAGCAAGAACGATACACTTTATATACAATAATTGAATCACCAATGATGGCAAGTACATTAACAGAGGTATTAAGGGAATTAGAAAACATGTTTATCCCCATAGAAAATCTAGTAGACACATATGAAAAATTAGATCCATGATCAAATAAAACGGTGGTCATTTAGTTACACACAAGAATGGTACTTGGAATGATCACTTCTGATACCTTTTTCTCAAGCCTGCCTAAAAAGCATCATATTATGCCTAGTTGCATGTCTAAGTGTTGCCCCTACCGAGTTAGGTACCTCCTCGACATGTATAACCACCTCTATAACTAGCATAGTTATCACTTCTACACGATTGATAAGCACCACGCCCATCTTCTGGGTGACCTCTACCACTACTACAAGCTCAAAAGACATATGGTTGACCTAGCTAGGTGACCTTTGGAAAATACCTACAAATTTTCCCAAACTCACAACACCCGTAACAACTACAATCCGAAAAAAGTCATTGAGTTTGTGCAGATGTTCTTTGATAACCACTAGAATTATTATGAGGTAGATTGGTACTTGACAAATGCCCCAATTGAAACATGCACTATGGACTAAAAAGGCATATGGAATATCTATGTTAACTTTGTCTCGTAGAGTAGGATTTGTTGAAGCTGCCTAATTTTCTAACCTTCTTTTATGTTGTCTTAGAAAACCCCTCCTGCCTAATAGCCTCAACACTTTTAATGAAATTGATCACCTCATCGAAGGACCTAAAAGACGAAACCATCTTCTAGGTTGGGATCTGCAGTCTGCCTTAGGAACCTTGACGAAGCGATGGATCTGCACTTTCTCTGAATAAATTACTTGTATGGAATAGCAAGATAGTAAGTGAATTATTGCCTCATAGATAGCCACAGATGCATCACCCTTCTTAATATTGGTGAACAAATATATAATTCTATCCCTTAGAGTGTGTAGGACTTACTTCTCTAGAAACACTACATAGAACTGAATTCAGGATAGTGGAGGAGACCTAGCATCCCTAAACTAAACATAAGCCCTCTACCACATTTTCACATCTCCCTATAATTGGAAATTCACAAATTCAACCTCATATTTCTCTACTATTTCCATTTTATGTGGTCTTTCATAGAATCATTGATAAACTCTTACATATCCTCGCATGCAAAGCTCGTAGGCTTCATCTTAACAAACCTACAAGACAAGTTAGGCTCATCCTCGGTCATTACCGATACCATCACCTACTTGGAAATACATCTATCTTTGTCACCTCATCATTCTTGGGAGTCATGGGAAAAATATTTTACACTCTTGGATATTGAACTTTGGTAACTATAGGGGTAGTCCCAGTACTAGCCAACCTAACCAAGAACCATAGTAGTTGTTTAAGTATATCAGGAGACATTTGAGTCAGAGGACACCTCCCTAAACTGGAGATATCTCTACTTGTATGTATACCACTTTTTCTTATGTTACCTCGAGAGAATCGTTATATAAGGGAGGAGATTTTGACCTCTCCCTAGCTAGCATTGCAGTTTCCTAAGGTTGTCCCCCGGAAGGTGCAGCAACTCATCCTTTTACCTCTGGCTCTACTGTATTCCCTACCTCGTCCACGAATTACAACCCCATCGGCTATTGCGGGTATTTTTTTCTTTGGCATTGTAACTCTTGCTTCTCTTACATATATTATTATCATTTGTGAGAAAACAATGAATGGTTAGATACCAATTTAGATCACCATATACCAGTAGGGTTCAAGTAGTAGCATAAAGAAAAGATGAAATATAAATTTTCTAATATCATATAGCCTCTCAAAGAAAAGTACAAACGTCTCCATACTATTCCACAAGATTTTACTAGACCAGTTCTTATACGATGAGATCAACAAACCTAAAGTTTTGATACCAACTATATCATGGCTTAAATAGTCGTGAGTGACACCCACATTAACCCTCCAGTAAAAGATCCATCTAACCCAAATTGTAACCAGCACATACCATACAATTATAAGATAATGTTAGAAATTGAATCAAGTTTTCATTAATAAATATCAAGTATAATATTGAATTAAAACATCCTCTAAACAACTCCCTAATCATCGTATAGAAACTCTAACTCAACCAAGTCTAAATAGAAAATTTCAACAACTAATTAAGATATAACATCTTAAATAAGAAGAGGGACAAGGACTCCTAAGATGATCCTCGGTTGCCTGAAAATAGAGTACTAACCCTTGGATCAAAATTTGTTGACTACGCGAGAACTGAGGTTTCGTACGAACTTCTGGAACATCGGGAGAACCCTCTTGCTCATGATGAGTCTGAAGTGCATAAAGTTGGTTTTGCTTGGGAGCTTTTGAAACCAAACCACTTGGACTGGATGAAGGATTTGGTTGAGCCCTTCGGCTATTATCTCCTTCATTCTTAGCAACTGAATGATAATCTCTTATATTGTGGTTCTTTTTACCACAACCAAAACAAGCATCGAAACCCGCTAAACACTTACCCTCGTGCTTCCTTCCATACTTAGCACAAGTAGGCAATGAGGACCCACTACAATTTCCTCCTTGAGGCTTAGGATTAGACATCCTATATTTGTTGAACTTAGAAGGAGCATTGGAGGAACCTTGGCTGGAAAACCTTTGTCGAAACCTAGAACGACCATGTCCATTGGACCTTGAAAAATTACCATCACCGGTTTTAGCCCTCGTTGCCTCCCTAGACCTTTCCTTAAGTTTCTCTTCTTAGATTTGTTGAGCATGAACCATGAGACTAGAAATATCCATGTCATTAACAAGCATGGTGGTACGACATTCCTTAACAACCATTTTGGAGACACCCAAAACAAACTTACTCATTTTTGCCCTAAGATCGACAAACATTATGGGAGCATATAGACACAATTGTGTGAACTTCAAAGCATATTCCTTCACACTCATACTTTCTTGACGAAGGTTGATGAACTCAAGCACCTTTGCCTCCTTCATCTCAAGGGGAAAGAACCTATCAAGGAAAGCACATTTGTCTCCCTCAGCTCAAGGGGAAATTACATATTAAGGAAAGCAACTTTGTACTTTTTCCAATCGAAAGGACCCGTATTTTGTGGCCTCCCTTCTTTCCATTGGTTCTACCATATTTGAGCAACACCCTTAAGTTGATAAGCGGCCAACTCCACCTTTTCCACCGACGTCACTCCCATGATCATCAAAACCTTGTAAACCTCATCAATAAACTCTTGAGGATCTTCCTCAACCCTAGAACCATGAAACTCCGGAGGATTCATTCTAGTGAAGTATGTCACTCTAGATGCCGTCGTACCCATATTTGGGTTCATGGGAACCTCAACTTCCCTTTTGGCTTGGGCCGTCACTATTTGGGCCAACACTTGAAAAGAAGCCCTAAACTCCGCATTAGTCACTTGCTCGGCCAAAGGATCAACCTAAACTTGGGAGCTTGAGGAAGAGCTTCTTGTTCCACATTCTCCCTCATATTCCTTCTAGCATAAGCTCTTCGAGTAGCTATCTCTTGTAGATCATCAGATAAGGATTAGGAGAGAGAGACCTTATAGAGTTAAACTTTATCACATGACGTTTAGAGTAGTGAAAGAAGTGAATTTTCCTAAACATCTTGTAGCCTCTCATTCATAAATGTGGTGCACTTCACACTTATGAACAAGACTCTACTCGACGTGGATTTTGAGACTTTCTAGGACCTTTCTAAACCTTGTGCTCTGATTATCAAGTTTGTCATAACCCAAGATACCCCCTAGGCGTAACATGGCGTATAGGACCCCGAGAGGCCCCATACAAGCCACTTAGACTTAATAACATAAGAAATAGAACAAAAGAGTTAAAAAGGAACATTTCAAGTCCAAATCATTTTATAAAGGTAAAGAGGAAGTCTAAAAGATTAGCCTCAAATCCATATAATACAAAATAATGAATATGGGCGAAGCCCATACATCATGTTCAAAACTGAAAATAAGGAAAATACTAAAAACAATAAAAGTCCATCCTCGAAATATGAGGACTCACCAAAAGCTCGGAATCTCCTCAATGAACTCTAGCCACGAAGATGAGGACCCTGACTATCGAACCATACATTTAGGGAAATGTAGGCAAGAGTATGGATTAGTACAAAATATGTACCAAGTATGATAGTCATGCATAAAACATATGAAAACATGCTTAAAGAGAGATACCTTTATAAGATGCAATGACCAAGCTAAAACATGAGATAAGAGTTAGAAAACATGAGTCATAAAACATGGTCAATGGACATAATCATCATCTTAAACATGTATGAAATTCTTCCTTGAGGTAACTTTAGTTCATCATAACTTGCTTGTGGGAAGTAGCCTTAACCGACATATAATACCGTGAGAGCTATCATTATAGAATCCGGTGTCACCCACATCGAAAAGAGTTATCCTACTTTTCACGGTGAGGACCGTGAACTTCTAGCTTATGTGGATCCACTAGCTAATGTCTATCTAGACTATCATATGTTGGCACACAGTTATGGGACATGGGTAATTTCCACTTGTCCATTCGATACTAAGCTTAACTTCCACGAAATTGTTCTTATTCATATTCATCTTAGCTCTTAAAGGTACTTGGGTAATCACCTCTTGTCCTTACATCATGTGACATCGTTAATCGCCTCTTGTCCTTATATCATATGACATGGGATTACTCCTTTTGTCTTTCAATTAGAGAGCATAGGTAATTGCCTCTTACCTCATCATTAGAATAACTTCTTAGCATTGGTTCATTTTAGGTGAGAAAGACTTTCAACTCAAGGAACCCTTATCATGTGAGAAACCTTCCACAATTTATGCTTACATGTGTATATGAGAAATCCATTCAACAACACAACAATAGCAACATCATTGATACTTCACTCTCAAAGCATCCTTAAGCCATTTACACCAATTTCATAAGAACATGCATAATTCCATAATTCACCTTTCATGGTTCCAAACCCACTTTCATTCATCAATATCTAGAAAATATGGGTTAGACATGGATTCATGGGAATTCGTCATAAAGTCGTGTAATTTTATCAATCCATGCTTGATTTCATAAAACTCTTCTTTCATAATACAAGACCCACATTATATGCTCAGAACTTGGAAAACATGGGGATTACATGGGCTCATGGGGTATCATCATTAAAACATGGGATTAACTCAATTCATGCATAAGAGATCATAATTCAATTAAGTAAATCAATAATTAAGAGAACCCATAACATAGAAGAAAAACCCGAACTCAATTGGGGATTTCTAACTTTGAAAATTGGAGAATTTGGAAACTCCATGAATGGAATGAATCCATGGATAAAAACTATCATACCTTAATGCCAATTTCTTAACTTCAATGGAGGAATTTGAGAATTGACTTGAAACCCTAGGTTGATCCCTTCTTCTTCAAGCTTTTATAGAGAGAGAAATATTTTGAGAGGAAGGAAAAAATGACATAGTATTAGGATAAAATAATTAGAAAAATACCCAAAAGACCTTAACAATTAAAATGCCGACACCAACAACGGTGGCGATTTACGGACCGTGGTTCAACCGACGGTCCGTCCTGTTAGTCCATAGTTTAGCGTCAGAAACTAATATTTGGGGCCTTGATCGACGGACCTCATCCAGGGACCGTGGGTCCATCGACGGTCCGTTGATCTAGGCCATGGATCTAGAACCTTTTTAGGGAAAAACTACCCTGCCAACCACGGACACCACCTATGATCTATTGGTCATTCCACGGGCCGTGGATGGCACCATAGGAACTGGCACTAGATTCTTAAAAACTGAAATTTTTACCCTTTCTCCAATCCGAGGTGTTACAAAAGACAACTTATCGTTAACAAGTATAGTCACCACAAGATCAGTTATAATTGTCACGCCCCGAGGCTACCCCCTTGACGTAACACGGGACCTAGGTTCACGAGTGACCCCAAGCTAACCCTGTCTCTCGCATATCATAAGCATAATATAAAATCACTGAATAAAACAAGTACTATGAGGAAGCTAAATCAATAGATAACTAAAAGTGGGGAATAACCAACTAATCTGAATATATAAAATATACTAAGAGTTTGGTGATACTGAACAATCACTCAAAAACTAAAGTTGAATCTACTACTATGTCTAAAAAATCCTCTAACTGGATAGAGCTGATGGGACATGCCCCTCAGCTAACTCTAGTAAAACTAAATAAAAAGACTAGAAATGAAAAGCATGTTTGTTGTCCTCAATGTGTGAGGACTCACCACTGAAGCTGATGAATGCGGACCGATAAACGATTTAAGCGTGATCTGGATGCTGAGTACCTGAATCTACATCATAAAAGAATGTAGCACAGAGTATGCGTCAGTACTTGGAATGTATTGAGCATGCTGGATATAGATAATAGCTTAAATATATATATAAACTGAACAAAGCATAACTGAGAAAATGACATAAACTGAGCAAAATATATATATGTTGAAATATAACTGGAAATTGAGCTAAATACAATGACCAAGTACTAATCATGAACATAACATGTTGAGACTGAATACAAAAGTATAAACTAAAATCCTGGTCAAATGCACTAGAGTCTGACTGTGGAACTACTAATGCTTGCGTAATCAAGACACAACTTCTGATGCAAGTGTCTACGATCGTGCAATAGTTTAGTAACCCAACCAAGGGTTGGGATCGTTCCCAAGAGAGTGGTTTTGAGAATTAATAGAAAAATAAAATTTAGTTCTAACTAGTCGTAACTAAAGACATTTACAATTAAAAACATTGTAAATTAAAGGGGGGGTTGTCACAAGTAAGTAAAAACAACAAAATAAACAAGTATTTCTAGGTAATGAGAGGGGATCCTTGGGATGTGACGGGAATACGGGTTAAGCTAGATTATTAGGTACATGCTTTCGATAGAAGATTCATAGAGTAATTGTGACTAGGCTAAACTTTAAAGGGGATAAGCTCTCTCTCGATAAACTTACCCCATTTCAAATGTGTTCCTCTCGAACACCCACTTTCCACATGAAGACCAGCCTACGCCTTAACCCACTCACTCTTTCGAGTTGAGTATCTAGGAATGAGACTAGGATTCACTCTCTCGAGCTAAACCTCATGTCGACCCACTCCCACCGGCCATCAATTGAGTAAAATGACGTAGTTTAGGTGTTAAACGACGTAGTTTAAATGTCCAACGCATAGGGGAAAAGACCTCTGGAAACTCACTCACAACTGGAACTGACTGAATAGGCAGTGTCTCAACACTAGAGTCATTAACTTTGTCTAAGTAATAGATGCATCCCTTAGAAACTAACTTTTTGTCCTTAACGTATGAAATTAAACGACCCTTAGGCACTGTTGAACTACTCTTTCACTCTATAACTGGCTCATTAAGAAACTGAAACTTGAGTACTCGAGTTCTACAATAAATTGAGGCATAACAAGCATGAAGCTAGTTCATGCCTAGAATAATATCAAAGTTCACCATGCCTAACACGACTAAGTCTGCCATGGTGTCCTTATGATTGACAGATATAACACAATCACGATAAACTCTCTCAACTAGAATAGATTCACCAACGGGTGTAAAAACACTGAAGGACTCAAGAAATCAAACTTCATAGCTATATACGGAGTCACAAAAGATAGACTCGCACCTGGATCAAGTAATGCATATACATCAAAAGTAAAGAATTTGATCATACCAGTGACAATATCAGGCGAATTATCTTGCTCTTGGTGACTTGTGATAGCATTCAGATGGTTTGCTCCTCTACCGGTCCCTGAAGTAAATCCTTTATGTGCAGCTCTGTCTGCCGGAGCTGCTGAAGAATATTGGGCTTTATTTCCCCATTACCTTTTATGTTCTTAGGGAACTCTCTCATGAAGTGACATGTCTGACCACACTTGAAATAGTCCACGAATCTATCACAACATGCTCCTGGGTGGTTTCTACCACACTTAGCACATGTAAGGGTCCAGTTTGCCCCTTATGCCACACTACCCTGAGATTGAGTAGGTTTGGCTCCGAAGTTCTGCGAATTCTGATTCCTAAACTCGCCTTTTTTATTTGGTGCAAGTGCACTAGCAGATGATGGTGCAAGTCCAGTTGACCTTTGTTTAAAAGATGACCGGTTCGCATTACAAGCCTTCTGTTATCCAGACTCATTACTTGTTGTCTTAGCCTTCTTGTTGTGAAATTGTTCCCTATCTCTCAACTTGTCTCCCTTAACCTCTGGCACATGGATCATAAGCCTTTCTATGTCCATGTCCCTTATCAACATATTTGCTTTACCCTCCTTACTTGACAAGAGAGACAACCCAGACACAAACAGAGTCATCATACTCCTCATATCAGCAACCATCTCCGGAGCATAACGGGACAGTTGAGTGAACTTAATCTTGTACCCATGCACACTCATAGACTCCTGCTTAAGAATGAGGAATTCTCTTACCTTTGCCTCTCTCAGCTCACAGGGAAAGAAATACCACATGAAGGAACTTTCGAACATATCCCAGCTCACCACACCCTAGAGTTGGTATGCAGCTAACTCCACTCGATCAACATCAGCAAAATGCATAACCTCAAACACCTTCTGCAACTCCTCCACAAAGTTCTCCGAATCCTCAGTGACATTTGACCCAGTGAATTCTGGAGGACTCATCCTCAAGAACTCATAGATATTTGATGTATCGGCCACATCCTGACTAATCACTCACGATTGACCAGCTTGGTTGGTCACCACTTGACTCAACATCCGGATAGCATCCCAGAACTCAACATTTGTGACCACTTCTTGGGGTTGCACTTTTGGTGCATTGGGGACCCCTTGATCCTGGGGATCAACATTCCTCCTAGTAAGATGACCTCAAAAAACTCTTCGTGGTGGCATGATCTGAAAGATATGGACAAGCACGAATTAAAAACAAACTTTTATAGAGTTGAACTTTATTGCACGAAAAGAGTATGAAAGAAGTGAGTTATTTCCTAAATATTATAGCCTCAAAATTATAGATGTGGCACGCTTCACACCGATAACCATGACTCTACAGACACGGCTTCATAGACTCTCTAGGAATCTTGAACTCTGGGCTCTAATACCAAATTTGTCACGGCCTGAGCCTACACTCTGGATGTGTCCAACACTTGAGAATCATTACTTGTCCCCAAGCAACCTTTTGCCTAGCTCAATACTCAGTGAAAGACTTATTCAACAAAATATGAACTCCAAGGTATAGATTTACTCAATTGTCTTAAAAATAAAAAATAAAACTCAGAAATGTCTAGAAACATTCAACCAGCCAAAAAAAGGCAACTCAAGTCTTAAACATTAATAATGGAAATGGAAAAGACTCCTCAAAACACTACTGTCTATGAAGCCTCTAAATACTATGATTGACGTCAAGGAAAGACCCGCGACATCTTAACAAGACTGAAAGGTAAATGGGGAATCCTCCGGAAGCAAGGAGGCTCACCAAAGCAAATATGGAACGGCAAGTGGTATCAATGGAGCACCTGTTGATGACCCTGAATACATGTATTTGCATCATGAAAAAATGCAGGCCTGATGGCGTCAATACAATGAATGTACGAGCATGTGAGGGGAACTCTAAAACATAAGCATAAGCTTGAACTGATAAAAAGAGAAACATACTTACCTATTCTCAAATCACTCAACTCAACTCAAGATGAAAGCAATGATAACAATATGCAATATACAAAGTTTTGAAAACAGTAGGCATGAACTCAAAGTATATGAAAAAACAATTATAAACTTTTTTACTCTTATTTGGGAGATTCTCTAACCGACAACCATCACTATCAGCTATGTGATGATACAACGTCTCGTCCATGCTGCCAGAACTGTCATATACCTTACCGGAGTATAGGACATATTCAACTAAGTGGATCCACTAAGTTATGCTTAAAAGAAATAAGGAATCATATAAAAAGTATGATAAAACCCATGTTGGCATACATGGTTTATGAGGATTTTGAGTTGTGTGAACTCATCCCCATATCAGTGCTCAATACTACTCCCAATAATATATAACTCATGCTCATATGTTTAAAAATAACTCTTTCTCAATTTGAGATAATTACTCAAAAGATTCTCTTAAAAGAGATAATACTCAAAACTCCTCATGAACTCATTTGGAAATCAAGGTTTCCTCTCGTTTTAAATGTAAAAGTGTTTACACTTAGGAATACTTAGTTCCCTTAAACTCATTTTAAAATATGAACTCAGCTCTTCTCATTCTCATACTCATACTCAAATCTTAAAACAAGTTTTAGAAGATTGTAAAAGACTTCTCAAAATGACTCGAAAAAGTTCCTCGAACTTTACTCTTGATCTTTACTTTAACTTGAAATGAAGAATTAAGAGTTATGATTAGAATGTAGGGTCTCTCAATGATTTAGGAAGATTTAGATAGTTGATAATAAGAAACGAGCGAAAACACAAATTTGAGAACACTGGCGCGACACTGATGATGAATTGAATTTTTGGTTGCAAAATAATTTTTGTGTGGGTCTCATTACAAACGCTATGGGTTATGATATTTAGTGAACTTGATCAATGGAATTGCAGTGACTATGTGACAGCTGAAATTTTAAAGCATCTCCATGACGCGGACCTGGACACATTTATGCTTGATCTTTTCTTCCTCTCCCAAACTCGTTTCAAATCATACCCACTGCAATTCCATTGATCAAACTCACTAAACTTCATAACCCATAACATTTGCAATGAGACCCACACAAAAATCTTCGAAGAGACTTAAATCATTCGTAAAACCCTCACCTCAAGAACTCAAAGACCTCCACTATCAATTAAACTCAAGAACTTCTCAAAAACTCAATAATCAACTTCAAGAACAAATTCATGGGTAAAAGTTTACATGATTGGCGTGAGGACGAACAAACCCAAAATTATGAAAGCTTACATACCTCATAAGAACCAAGTTCTTGGCGAAAATCCTCAAAACCCGATGAACACTTGAAGCTTTCTCCCTTTTTCTCCTCTTCAAGCTCTCCCTAACCCTTCAAACGTTTTTGGAATGACTAAAACAGATTCCAATCAATTTAGACCCCTAAAAGGGTGAAAAAACGTGTGGGCCTAATGCGTTAGCTCATAATCATGTGATCAAGTGTTCTAAAAGACAGATAAAATATAAGCAATTGTAATTTGTGATCCATGTAGCATGTAATCTTCTTATAAGAAATGTAACATACAAATAGTTTCTTTTCAAAGCGTATAACATATTAACATGAATTTATTTTCCATGTAATCTATAAGAAAGTGATCGGAAATATTGATAACATACAACTAACTAGCTGGCAATGCACGTAAGTAAGCCTTGCTTAATAATCGAGTAAACCTCTATGGGCTAGCAACTTAGTCTTGATAAACCAATAAACAAATTCATATCAGATCAACAAATAAACCTCAATGGATTACAAGTAAACCTTGACATGTCAGCTATTAAAGTTACTCACAAATAAATTCTAGGACTCGTACTATAACTTTTTAATCTAGTATATGCATATATACTTACCTGGCTTACATAGTTCTCTTTGATTCTCTTATTACCCCAAAAACATATTCCCCAATAACAATACTATCTTATGACTATGCCTCTAAGGAGTCCAACTATCCTTGTGAATTAAATAAGGTACTATCTGATCAAAATATGAATTAGTAGTCATGGTCAAAATCAACTAGATATGCCAAAGGTCAATTGATAGAATGTTCACTGGTACGATGGAGCACCTAAAACTACAACACAAGATTCTTATAGAGTGGATTCTCATAATCCTTTTTCTAGTAAGGACTCAGAGTGGGGGCCCATTATCAACTTTTTCCTTCTAGCTACAGGAGACATTAAATACTTAATACTGACCAACATGGGTTGTGGTGCACTGGTGGGAGTGTTTCACCCTTAACCAGAGGTCTCGGGTTCGAGCCTTGGGTATGGAGAAAATTATGTTGGGAGTGTCACCCCTGAATGGGTCCTGCAGTGTGCAATCCGAATTTAGTCGGGACTCCAATGTGGCTTCCGGACACCGAGTGGGAAATCAAATAAATACTTGATATTGTAGAAACTATCTTATAAAGTATTATTTTTCAATTGAAGGAGCTACAAGTACTTGTCGATTCTAATCCATAAAAATTAGCCGATAGTATGATATGCCAACATCTTTAAAAGAAAGCTCACAAATGGTCAAGAATATCAATCATTCTTAATAACTCGAATATGAGGATCAGTGTGAAGCAGAAAGTCAAATTATGTTCAACTATTAGAACAAAATACTTATAACAAGTATTCCTTGAGATGTTTGTGAAAATTGGCAATGTTGTAGAGTTTTTGTTGCGAGGAGTGCATATATGTAAACACTTTATAACAAGTAAGCGGAACCTTCTTAAAAATGAGTAGTACATACTCAATGCTTCATGTAGCATGTAAACCACAGACAAGGAAGCGGAACCTTTATAATATGAGTAGTATATACTCAATGTATCACATAACATGTTAACCACGGACCAGCAATATATTTTATAAATCATGGGTAAATCATTAACCCCTGGAGAGTATTAATGCCCCACCCCAAAACTATCCCTAGATGTGAAATAGTTCTTATAGTCACAAGTAACTCCAAGTTAACCTCATGGTATGACATAACACTAATATTACCAAAATCAATGGAAAACTGAAACACACATGCGAAAGCTAAAATTGAAACATTTGGATAGAGCCAAAATATTGAGTTTGACAAAATCTGGAAGACAACATAATATGGTGAAATCTAACTAACTATATGAAAGCCTCTACTAACATGAGTTGCTAGGACAAACCTCTAGCTAACTCTAACTGTTTGAAATAGGAAGAGAAATATTGAAATCAAAGTTAAAGAGGTCATCCTCGAATAATGAGGACTCACCAAAGTTGCTTCAATATTGACTGAATATGTATTAATTGTGGGCTGGATGATAAGCATCATAACCTATATTATCAAATAATGTAGGCAGAAGTATGTGGTCAATACTTGAAATGTATTGAGTATGGAGAAAAGGCATAAATAACATGATATTTGATACAATGACCAAGTAAAACAACATCAAACTAAGATAATATGATCCAAAATACTTATATACAAGGTCATGCACTATTTGAAAATCTGACTATGTGAGATACTAAAATCGATATATACCATGCGAGCTACTATATATAGTTTAGTGTACTAATCCTACACAAAAAAAAAGTGTCATATACTTGCCAAGGTAAGGGACTTGATATCTGAGCTAAGGTTGATCCACTAGCTAAAGCCTATAAAGACAAATCCTATGGTGGGACATAGTTCTGGGACTCTGAGATTGATACTAAAGGTCCACGAACCCAAACATAAGCCTTCATCCCTAGAGTTCACTTGATGTTAAGTATACTCCTAGGGGAAACATGCATATATCTAGGAACAATAATAATCTGATAATATTGAATAATACTGCTAACTAATTGTAACACCTCGAATTAGAAAAAGGCTAGAAAGGAGTCAAATGGGCATGTCAAGAACCTAAAGGTGGACCATGGAACCCTCCACAAAGCCCTATAAGGGATGTGTAGGGGACCACAGTCTATTAGGGTGCTCGTGAGGAGTTCCCAGAACCTGCCCAGACCGGTGTCCCTCCCACAGATGCCTTGACGGCCCATGGTGAGGTAGACGGGCCGTCCAAGGGCTCGTCAAGTTGCCCACTCAAAAGGGGCTTCTCCCCTAGTCATTGGTCAAGGGCCATGAACGTCTGAACGAACTGTGAAGCCCACACGGACCATGAAGTCGTTCGTGAAAGGGGTTTATCAGACTTAGAGTTTAGGGTTAACTTCAAATGATCTTATCTTTTAGCACAAAATGAACTAGGTGGCCCATGACCTATCAAATTAAAGATCTTAAATTTCTCTTTCCAACGCCATCGAGTTTACCTATTTCCAAGCTCTGAGTAAAAAGTTATGCTAGAATAGTGAAGTTCTTTCAGGAAGAATTTCTTCACGACCCGTTAGACGAGCCGTGGTGCTCTAGACGACCCATTTAGGCCTTCTAGTGAGTCAATTCGGCAGTTTTAATTCAAGGGCTTTAGAGTCTTTTCCCAATTGTTATAACTCAATACTACATCATTTTACCTTCTACCCAAATCCCTATATAAGGATTTTTACTCCCAAAATCACTTAATTCAATTCATTCTCTCAAATTCTCAAAAGAAGATCAAGTCATCCTCTTAAATATTTCTCTCTCTAAAGTTTGAAGAATAAAGCTAGGGTTTCAAGTCAAGTCTCCAATCCCACTATTGATTTCAAGCTTTTGGCATTAAGGTATGATAGTATTCACTTATGGAGTCTTTTCCTCCATAGGAAATTCTCCAATTTTGTAAAGTTAGATTCCCCAATTGGGTTAGGGTTTTATTCAATTGGCATGGGTTCCTTTCAATGTTTATCCAATTAATTGTTTTATGTCTTCTTATGCATGAATTGAAGAAATTGCATGATTTAAGTTGAATTCCCCATGAACCCATGCATGATCCATGTTTTCTAGAATTGATCATATGATGAAGCTTTTGAATCATGAAAGATGAGTTTATGAAGATATGCATGTTCTTATAAAATTGATGAAAATGA
The DNA here is from genome assembly GCF_900185275.1 of Solanum verrucosum. Lineage (NCBI taxonomy): Eukaryota > Viridiplantae > Streptophyta > Magnoliopsida > Solanales > Solanaceae > Solanum > Solanum verrucosum. The sequence continues at coordinate 286,766 of NW_026020082.1, read as the reverse complement.
TTCTAGTAAGCATCCATGTTTTTTTTTTTGTGTTGTGAAAGAATTTCTCATATACACATGAAAGCATGATTGTGAAAGGTTTTCTAACATAAAGGATTCTTAGAGTTAAAAGGTTTTCTCAACTAAACTTTGAATCAAGATTTAAGGAGCTATTCTAATGATGTCTCTAGCTTGGATTGGTCTCTTAATTGTACCTTTCCATGGATAATAAGGCAAATGGTGATTACCCATGCCTCTTAGTGATAAGACAAGTTAATAATAATGATTATTTTGTGGGATTTATGCTTAGCACCGAGAGGATATTGAGATGGAAGCTCTCCTGTAGCTAGAGATTGGGTTTCTAGTAGCAATCTTCGTATCCCATACATATGTGCCCCCATAGGATCATTGTCTTAGATAGACATAAGCTAGTGGATCCACGTAATCTAGAAGTTCATGGTCTTACCTTGGAAAGTAGGATACCCCTTTTAGGTGTGGGGTAGACACTAGATTCCATGTTAATATCTCACATGGTCTTAAATGTCGGTTAAAGGTAAATCTCCCACAAGAATAAACTAAGATTACTTTTACAAGTATCTCACGAATGTTTTAAGTATGTTAGCTTGCATTGACCATGTTTTATGATTTATGTTTCTAAACCTTTTATATCATGATTTAGCTTGGTCATTGCATGTCACAAAAATGTGTTTTTAGCATGATTTCATAATTTATGCATTGCTATCATACTTGGTACAGTTTTGTACCAACCCATACTCTTGCCTACATTCTTATAAAAATGTAGGGTCCGACACTCCAGGTTTGCATCTCTGTGGCTAGGGATATCTAGGTAGATTTTGAAGATTGGAGAGTCCTCATGTTATGAGGACCAAACCTTTATTTCATTTTGTCTTTACTTTTCAGTCTTGTATGTGATGTACGGGTTAAGTCTTGATCACTCTTGATGTACTAGATGGCTTTGAGACTACGTTAGACTTCCGCTACATTTTTGAACTCATATGTTTTGAAATTGTCTTTTATAATCTCTTGATTTTTTATCATCTTGTACGATGTATGCCAAGTGGATTGTGTAGAGCTTCTCGGGGTCATATACACCATGTCACGTCTAGGGTATACTTTGGGTAGTGACACTGATATATATTGAGTAGCTCATAAATCATGATAACTGAACATAATCTAAAAGATACTTCAATTGAAAGCACTAAATCATGATATTTGTATATACAGAGAGATACTTTATTCAAAAACATCATAATTCATGAAAATCTGATAATCAGAGATATGCATCTGAAAATTGGATAATTCTAATCATGAAAATACTTGCTTGCTATGGATTCATGAAAATATCATTATAAACATTAAATTATAATCAAAATCATGCAATTAAGGACTAATCATGTAGATGAAACTGTATTCCAATAAGAACCCATGAAAATCATAAAACCCTAGATTTTGAGAAATCATAACTTGAAAAAATTGGGGTTTCTTTGGGACTAAATGGGGGAAGAGAGACTCATTGATGGAGTTCTCTCGTATATAGAGTGGCAACCCTAGCTTGAATCCTTCAATGGAGGATTGAAGCTTTGGAACCCTAGCTTGCTTGAGGGAGGAAACTTGAGAGAGAACAAATTTAATTTGGGTGAGTTATGAGAGAATGAGGGGTTTGGGCTAATAAGAATCCTTTAATCCCACTTAGAATAGGCCAAAAAGATGTAGTTTAGGAATAAAAAGAGTGGGAAAAGATCAAAATGAATCTCATTAAAAACTGTCAAAAGGATTCTACGAAGGGAATCCCCAGTCCAAAATTCCATCTATCGACTGAAGAACCATGTATGTAGTACTCAGAGAAGAAATCTTGAGTTTGTGAACATTGAACTACGAAACCTTTTTACGAATCATAATTCCTTATACGATCCATACTGGCCATTCATGGAAAGAAATATATTGAAATACACATTCTTTGAAGTCTGATCTACGATACCATCTTCTGCGGACCATATTCACAACTACAACTCATAGATCTTACTTGTCTTGTTCAAGTCAACTTTCCAACTTTCTAAAGTTGTTCTACGACTCGTACAACTTTTCAAGACTCATAAACTCATTCTTAAAAACTAACCCAATTTTCATGATTTATGAAGTCTCATGCACAAACCTCTTTTATGAGCCATAATTTCATCTACAACTCATATTCACTCCTTGTAATTACCAAAAACCTGCAGACTTCAAATTTATCTGAACTTTTCCTGGTCTGATCTAAGCTAGTCACTTCCAAGGCGTTACACTTAGAAAGCATGCTAGTGAACTTATGAAAAGAATAACATGTATACTAATGAGGTCATCTTATAGAAAATAGTAGCATGCTAGTGGAAACAGTAGGATATATACTAGCGAGGTCATCTTATTAAAAAAGTAGCATGCTAGTGAACCTATGGAAAATGTAACAAGTATACTTAGCAGACATACTAGTAAATCTATGGAAAGAGTGCATATATTATCTTATAATAAATGCACGGTAAGATATTCATATATAAATTCCTAGAAATACAGTTTTATAGGAATCTAATGCTTATTCCAACTACAGAACACTTAACGGATCATCTTATTTGTGGCTCCTAGTCTATAATCATGTCTTATTAGGTCAGTATATTATATATAAATATCCCCCCCCCCCCAAATAAAATTAAAACATACAACACAGTGTCACATTATTTAAAGAACAATTGACACATAATCATTGAATCATATAGTATGTACCTTATAACTAGGGGATCTATAGTGTAACAAGATGCAAGTAGTCGACCTCAAGTGGTATGTGTACCTTAAAGTTAAAACAACATATAGCATGGATACTTTTACAGGTATGTAAACTTATAATACATACCTATGGATCCCTTAATGAATTAATCTTATGGGCATTTGTTCCTCTTTAACTATAAGACTTCTCGTGAAATTATCTGTCCATGTTTCACAATATGTATTGTATATAGAACGTATATAATCATGTATCATATAAGCATTGATCATATAGAACACATGACATGTAATCAATAGATTTGATGAAGTATACTTCTTACGGGTTTGTCACTTACAATGCAAGTATCATGAAACAAAATGATCTTTAAAAGAGGTAAAAGGCATATGATTAATATGTTATGAAGAATGTGACGAGTGACAGTTAAGTTGTAAGTCAAGAAGCATACAAACGAGTGAATTGTAAGGCATGTAATACATAATAGGGGAATGTTAAAATAAGTAGCATGTATGAACTTACACAAATATCTGCAATTTCTGTAGATATGATACAAAATAATATTTATTTTTCATTTTCAATCGGAATAAACTAAATAATTTAGTAAAGAAGATAAAATACAAGATCATACTTGCAATTTATGATCTATGTTTTGGGGAAAGAGAGAAGAGATTGTGGTAATTCTGAATTAACTGGATTTTTGGATTTGCTCCCAAGAAAATTCAATTAACTAGATTTTTTATGAATTGGGTTACTTACTTATCTACTAATATCAATTTGTTTTTAATATATGATTTTTAATCTTTAATTGCTCAAAAAATAGAGTGATTTTATGTTTTTATTGTAATATGTTATTTATTTATTTTGTATCGTGTTATTTATTGTTTTGTTTTCTTTCAATTTCAAAATCTTAATTTTTAGTTGGTTCAACGAAACCCACTTCACAAACGAGTACCTAGTTGAGCCTACCTCAATTGGTTATTTCATCAATGTCGTTGAGTCCGAAATAACATTTTTAGTGGGGGTAGTATAGTTTATTTGTGTTCATGAGGTTCTGAATGAATCTCGAGCCCCCGTCAGGGCATTTTTTCAACATAGAGTTGAGCTGATGCAGCTGATGTTGGTGCCACCAGCGTTGCTCAGTGCGATCGTGATCTTGGAGCTGTATTCGCCTCTACTACTAAAAATGGTCATCACAATCGTGAGCTTGGAATCGCAATCGCGAAGACCAATTTTCCTTGTCAACATAATCGCAACCATTTGGCCATCGTAATCATGATGTATGGTTAGTGGACTCAGTCAAATTTAAGTGAATCACGATTGTGATCTTGGGGTCCTGCGATCTCATAGAATAACTAAGTGCAGTTATATCAATCCTTCATGAACTCATCATACATTTCTCAAAAAGATTATGTCCTTAGGTGATTTTCAGAGCAAATTTGAAAAGGAAATCAATGGAAATTATTGGGTTTAGTTAATTGATTGTGTGGGCGTGTCTTGGGGTCATTAATTCTTCAAGTTAACTTGTAAGTTTACCAAATACCCCTCTTAAATTCCATTTTTGATCCTCTTGAGTTTAAAATTGTGGGGTTTTTTATAGGCTTAATTTATGCTTGGACTGTGCCCATTTTTGGGGCACAAGTTCCTTGAACTAATTGGGACCTAGTGACAAAGTCAATATTGTGATTCTATGCATGGGTCCCACAATCATATCTTGACCTATTTTTTTATTTCAAATCTTTTAATTGCAATATATGTATTGTTTTGCTTATTTTGAATTTTTTGTCACTAATTTGATAGTGTTTCATTGTTCAGTGGCCCTTCATAAGGGAAAAACTTCGGAATAGAGGTCCGAGTGTGGTTTTGTCTTCGAGGTAGGTTATGGTTTCTCTCCTATAGACTTGTCTTAGCTTGATTATATATATATATATATATATATATATATATATATATATATATATATATATATAAAAAGGATTAGACTTTAGGCTTGCATGATCCCTGGACTATAGTTTTGGCCATTTTGTAGTAATTTAACGTTGCTTTTAAGTCGATAAGTCTTAGTTTAGGTTGATCCTTAGCTTTGGTTGTTGTTATATAATCCCTAGAATGCTACTAGGTGGCATTAAACTTAGATTTCTATGTGTTTCTTTGGTTTGGTATGATTGCATGGTTTTGGTTCTTTTTCGAGCTTTTATCGATTAAATGTTGTATATTGTAGTTCCGAGGCTATGGACTTGGACTAGCTGGAGTTTCAGGTTACTACATTTATACTGTGATGGGTGTTATCCAACTTGTGTAATGTGTTTTTTTGTGATTGAGTTGATTAGGTTTTGGTGTGTAATTAGGTGTATGCCATTTGCATTCGGCTTATTTGTTCTTCAAAATGAGGAGAAAGTTGTATTTGAGGAACTTAAATGATTTTTACTAAAAAAAATCACTTGTTAAGCTACGAAGGAGAGGGTTTATTGTTTTTAATTGGGAAAACTAGAACTTTATGGGGAAATGCACTATTTCAAGGTTTTCATGTCTTAAAGATGGAAAATACTTCAAATCTTGTTGATTTTATGTTTGAGGCCTGAATTCAAGGTAAACATTTAGTTTTATGGTGTGTTTGATAAACTGGAAATCTGTTTTTACTTAACAACTCAAGGAGATACTCCGAGGTGGCTCGTAGATTAATTTCGAGTTATAATTTTTGCACTTCATCTGTTGACAAGTCCGATGTATCATTACAAGTGGCTTAATGTTTATTATGGGCTTCTACTATTATGCATTGGCCACCTTGCATTGCATCTTCTTGTTTTGATTGGTATGGTTGTGATTGTCTTATATTTGGGTGCTTTCTATTTGTTAATTGTATTATCTTTCTTACTATTCTCAGTGGTTGGTTATTGCCCATAAATACCCTTAAATGGTAATGTTAGTACTATCGATCGTGCTTCTTATTTGTATATATATGATTTTTCTGTGCTCTGTCGGTCTATGATGTTGTTACGACTCAGACCACCGTGAGTGGCACCCACACTAACCCTATGGTGGGAGAACCAATTACCAACCCAACTCGTACTATACAAGCAGCTAAAAAACCAAGAAGAGTGTTTAAATAACAACATATTAAGTCCCCATAAAATAAAATTTATTTTCATTAAAATAACTATATGGAAATACTCCCTTAAAAACTGAAAGTTGTGGTCCCAAAACTCTAATAAATTAAGAGTATGGGGATGCAACCCCAAAAATAAATAACTAAAAAGAGTTTATGTACGAAATATGGACTAGAAAAGACAGATGAATCCATGGTAGCTAGAAAAATGTGCTCACCCTTGGATTCAAAAAATGCTAGGATCATAATTGAGGTATCGTATCAACTGCGTGAATAAGCAAGAGAGTGCAGTATCAGTACAAAAACCACCATCAACTGGTATGATCCTACATCCAGTCCCAAGACATGAATATAAACAAGTAACCATAATATAATAATATAGGTTGACACATATATCAACAAATAACAACAAATATAGACTCACGGTCACAAATTTTGACTTCTTCCTATTTGCAAGACTTCTTATTGATGTAAGGGCCAAGTCCCATTTTCGATACTTCTATGTCTAGATGGTGCATTGTGACGAAGTTAGATTATATTTTTCATATATTAAGTGAAGTTGAACTTCCAAAGTAAAAGTTTTAAATTTTCCGTGATTTTATTATATGATACATGTTATGATGAATGCTAAGGGCTTGTATAAGACCTCTTCGAGGTCGAATACGCCGATAACGACTAGGGGGTGCTCTCGGGGCGTTACAAATATCAAGTGTTATGTTAATCCATAGTTATTATTATTTTATGGCCTAAATGAAAAATTATAAATAATATGCTATTATTTTCATTTATATATAGATGGAGCTTTCTACTAGCATTTATTATTAATTAAAATATCTTTCTATTTTTACTTGAATTTGTCTATTTACAATCTAATTAAAAATATTTTCTTAGGTATGAGCATATTGAACTTTCAAAGGTATATTTCTTTGACCTTTTTAGTAGTAGTAGTAGTAGTAGTAGTAGTAATAGTAGTGTGATTGTGCTATTATTATTATTACTACTACGTAAATAAATGCAGGCTCTCTATCCATACGATAGAATGCCAATAATGCATTCTTGTTCTAATGCAAGTGTATATTTTATCCCTAATTTATTTTTAGTATTTTAAATGAGCTTATATTTAAATAAAATTAATTTTTCAATATATTTGTATATCCATACGATAGAATGCCAATAATGCATTCTTGTTCTAATGTAAGTGTATATTTTATCCCTAATTTATTTTTAGTATTTTAAATGAGCTTATATTTAAATAAAATTAATTTTCAATATATTTGTATATAATGTTTCTAAACTGATACAATTGTATATTATTTTCAATTTAAATGAAATTACTATAGAGAGGAGTTGTTGAGCAAGAAAATGGACATCGAAAAAGGGAGCATCCATGGCTGACCAGGTAATATTCCTCTTTATGGTACTTTTATTTAAAAAATGTTTCTTAAGATTTAAAATCGATTTATTTATTTTTTAAAACAAATTTTCCAAAAATATATTTTAACCTTACATAAATGTCTTTTTTAGTAATTATTTGACAACTTATGAAATAAAATGAATTACAAAAGAAATTAAATCATGAATTCAATTTGTAAGAAACAAAAATACAATAATGAATTTGTGAAAATGCTAATAATAACTGTTGATTTGAAATGTAGTCCTAATCCTATTAGCAACCGATTGCACCATCCAAGCTTTGCTGCCAAAGGTCTACCAGTGGACCCTCACTTGTGTATGCTTAAGGAGAATCCAGACTTTCGTAAGTTAACAATTTTAAATATAATTATAAACCAAATTAAAAAATATTGTTATACGGTTATTTATTATATTTAATTTTTATTCTTACCAGTTAAAATTGCAAGTAAGTCTGAGGCTAATAGTAAGAACAAAATGGTGATGGATTTGAACAATTGAGGAATATTTTACTGGTGCTGGACTCTATATCTTAGTAGTGCAAATTCTGTTATTGAATAAATCCTTCGAGAATATTGTGGAACATTCTGAATATTCTTGGTGTTGTCTTTTCATTTAGTCTTTTCAATTTTATAGGTAGAGAAGTGTTGAACTTCTTTATTCAAGTTTGAATTTTGCAGTTTTAATTTGTTGTTAATTTAAAATAATCAATAAGTTGTATTTCTAGTTTCAGTTTGTTTATTTTTCTTATTTCAAACATCCTTTGTTATGATTTACTTTATTAATTAGAAGTGTTTCCTCCGTTTTAATCTACTTGTCTTAGTTATTACTCTCTTAGTTTCAGTTTGTTTATTTTTAACTTGACACAGTTTAAATAAGTAAAGAGAATTTATGAATCTTGTAATCTTAAAAAATATGTAGAATGTATCAAAATGCATTTTAATTTCGTGATCTTAAAAATGTCATGTGAACAGTTAAAATTTTGAAAATTGTCAAAAAAGAAAAGAAAAACTCATTTTCAAATGGACTAATAAGAAAAATAAACAATATATATATGTCACGACCCAGACTGTCGTGATTGGCACCCACACTAACCCTCCGGTGGGAGACCTACTACTACAACCAGACTAAGCATTTAAAGATACGGAAGCAAGTTTAAATGACTAAAGAAATACGGAGTTCCCATAAACTCCGGAAGTTCAACAAAACAACTAACAACTATTGCGGAAGTTAACCCCTAGAACTGAAAGTTATTGTTCCAAAACATCTAAAGTGCAACAAGTCTAAAAAAAGGGGTACAATCCCAACTAAACATAAGAAATATCTAAACACTAGTCTGAGTCCGAAGAGAATGGACTAAACAAAAATGAAGGATTCGTGGCAGCCTGAAGCTCACCATTGAATCTGATCTCTGATCTCCTAGCTGAGGTCTATCAGTAACTGCCTGAAGATGTCTTGTACTCAACAAAGAACGAGCAAGTGCAATATCAGTACACGACCACAGTGTACTGATAGGATCACATGACTATTCCATTAAGTAAATATATACAAGCAATCACAACACAGTAAACACATATACAAAATATATAAATCAGTTATCTTTTCAGGAGCAATGTACAATTCCACATTCTCAATAACAAGTAGATACGACAGTACAATGGTCCTCTCATGGAACCCACATCCAAATTGTTAGTGTGTCGGAACGTGACACCCGATCCAATATATGCGTCGAAACGTGACACTCGATCCAATATATGTGTCGGAACGTGACACCCGATCCAATTAACATAACAACAATCACAATCACACCCATAATGAACATTACTCATAATCATATAATCAAGTATGAGGTTCATGGCATATAATTGTTCATTCATACTCATTTCACTAGGTTTGATCTACGGTGCCTCATTCACATACATGCATGCATTACAATGAAGCAATTACTGACATATATCACACCAACATGAAATCAAACCATAACCTACCTCGAAACCAAGCTTTGTAACGACCCGAGAGCACCCCCTAGTCGTAACACGGCGTACTCAACCTCTCGGAGGTCTTATACAAGCCCTTAGCATATCATGAACATTAAAGCATATGAAAATAGCGGAAAATTTAAAAATTTTCTTTACAATCGAAATCTTCATAAAATAAGAGAGAGTCTATCACACTATGTCTCAAATCATCTATAACATTTAGAATAACAACTCTTTCATAACAACTTAGGGACATGGCCCTAACATAATAATTACTAGGGACACGACCCTTACACAAGTCTAAAGACATAAAACATAAAGACATAATAACATAAGAGTACGAGGTAGGTTCATCCTTGAAACTATGAGGACTCCCCAAGTCTTCATTCCCAAGCTCCTTAGAAACCTAACTTCCAAGCATAAGACATCACATCACCAAACCCTACACTTTGTAAAAATGTAGATGAAATATGGGTTAGTACAACACACGTACTAAGTATGGAAGCGATGCATAAAAACCATTAAAACATGCTTAAAAGGGGACATTTAGTTGAAACCATGCTTTATGCACATGTTGAACATCATCTTGAAAGAGTTGGGGAATCACAAGTCACAAGCAATTCACATATAGTTCATCAAAGCACAAAGGATAATAACATCACCATAAGCATAGTCTCTAAACATAATCTTAATACAATATTACTCATTACAAGACATACTACTCATGCATATTCAATCATTAAGACCATTACATCATAATATAATAACAACATAAGTAACCCTAGGTTCTACTTGTGCAATGCATAGGTAGGGTCCATAGTCCTACCTACACTAGTATTACCTTTGGATCACCATACTCATACTTATCATACATTAGTCTTATCCATTGGTCATATACATAGTAAAGGTGACATTCACAAACATTAGTTCATATCAAGAAAAGTCAATCATTAACATAATACAATTAAAGCATGCATTATTCATAATAATCATAATAAGATAGAACAACACCATTAAGGCATAGTTCATACAACATGTTCATATCATACATCTTAATTATAATTCAAATAGTCCATATCATAGGTAATCCATCTTCATAATGATCATACACAACATAGCTTCAACATACATAAGTCATAATCATCACAATCATAAGAGAAACACTACTACAACCATCCCTTAGGATCCCACAAGTGCAATGTGCAAGAGAAGTCTCATACCCTCCCTTACACTATGTAGAAACCCTTAAGAAAGCCCTAGTAAGAGTTCACACCTTTCATACCTTCATTTACTTTTACATTAGGAAAATATTGCAATAACCGACATAGACCATGAGAGCTACATGGAATCCGGTGTTCTACTCCCACACCGAAAAGAGAGGGTTAACACTTGCCTAGGTGTAACCATTCATACATAGCTATCTAAGTGGATCCACTAAGTTAGACTCCTATGTGGGTACATAGTTAATGGTCAAGGAGATTGCTTCTAGAAACCCTAACTTACTAAACGCGGGGGTTTCCATCTCATGAGACAACACATATCGTGGGTAATCCGAACTTGCTAAACGTGAGGAAACCCATGTGGGGAGCTGGACTTACTAAACGTGAGACCCCCATCTCATTTACATGCCTTTTCGATGCTAAGCATCTAATTCCCTTTTGTAATCATCTTTAGTCATCACATAAGTTCACATTAGCCTTTACTAGACTCTTATGTAGACATCTTACCATAATATCTCATATGTGTTCATAAGTGAGTAACAATCCTTTCACCTTAAAAACACTTAGCAAGTGAGTAAACCTTTTACTTTACATTACGTTATAATCATGAGAACTACCTTTCAATCATATAACAATCATACCATAACATTCATACATACTTCATAGCTAATTCAAGTGTAGAGGGTTAAGGATGAGGAAACTAGGTCATCAACACCACAACAACACATTAGGTATAACATCATTACAATCTAAGTAATTCACCTTTTATCAAGAACCTTCATCATGTGAGAATGACCTTTCACATCATCATACCATGCATAACATAGACTAGTTTAGAGTACAATTGAGGAAACCTTTCAAGAGACTCGCATTCATTACATTAGTCAATAGCTTCATTCATGTGTGTGTACATGTGTGAGAAAGCCTTTCACATAAAACACCTTTACTCATAGCATGTTCAAATTATGTTAACAAGAATTACCTTCAATTCAACATAACAACAATAATACCAACATCTCACAACATTCATACTTGCATTGCATCTCATCATAACATGCTCAATTACCAACTAGGATTAGAGGGAAGATGGAACCATCATCCAACTTCATCATACATGAATTAAGTAAGTACATTCAACAATACATAAAGAATCACATTGATATCATCTCCTCATAGCCTTGAAGGCACCATTCAAGACTTAACCCTAATTCCATAGTAATCATACATAATTTAGGGTAATATCATCATACAAACATGAATTACATAACATTACATTCAATTCATAGCCTTTAATTAATATCTAACACAAACTAGGGTTAGAATTGGAGGAAGAAGGGGAAACATGGGTCTCATGGGGGGATTCTTCAAAAATCACCAACACTACATGAATGCATCCATAATTGTTCATATATCATCAATCAAAATCAGTTTATAACAACAATTCAACATTTAGAAAGAAGACCCACGTTTTTGGATTGAAATCTACAATTTGGGGGATTTTGAAAACCATCTTTGGAAGGACCTCTTGGGGAAAGGGATCCCAAGAATGAAGAGCAACCATACCTTAGTTAAACCCTATGAATTTCGTGTGAAACCTCCCATCTACAAGCCCTTGCTAAGCTCCTTCCAAGTTCTTCAATGGAGTCTTGAGTTGAGAGAGTTTTGAGAGAGAGAATTTTGGGAGGGAAAAGAATTGGGTTATGTTTTGGGGTCTTGACTTGTGGTGAATTAATGGATTAGTTTAGGGTCCTATAAGCTTATATAGTCCATTAATTAACCACCTAACCGACCTCCCTTAACCCCTACTTAATAACTAATTAAAACATTAACCCCCTTCTTAACTAAAAACTTTATAAAACTGGCAGCATCTACGCCTTCCACCTATGGACCATAGGTGGAGTCACGGACCATCGTTTGGCCTTCGTAGTTCTGACAGTACTTCACTATTTCGACCATAACTTTTTACTTCGAGATCGGAATTGGGCAAACTCAGTGGCGTTGGAAAGAGGACTCAGAGACCTTTCATTAGATATGTAGTGGCCCACTAATTCATTTTTAGCTATGAGATATGACCATTTAAAGTTGACCCTCACTCCTAACTTAAAACTAAAAACTCTTTTTAGGGGACTGTTTTGAGGGTCTTGGTTCTAAATGAATTCATGAGTTAACTTAAGGTCTTGCTAGCTTATAAAGGTGAGTAATCAACTAGCTAAACAACCCCTTAAGCCCTTAGTCAATTAACTAACTTAATCCCTAATTACCAACTTAAGACTAGAAGGCTGGAAATTGGCAGCACCTATGGCCACCCACTCACGGACCGTAAGTGGAGTTACGGCCCGTGCTGTGCTCTTGTAATTTGGTTCAGAGAGGGGGATTGGGGAGTTCTTGGTGGGGAGACTAAGTCTCAACCCACGAGACCTACCTACGGGGCGTAGGTCAAGTGACGGCCCGTCACTGCCCTTCGTAGGTCAAGCTGTTTTTTGACAGCTTTTGGCCAAAGGTTGGGTCCTCCTCAAAGACCCCTTGGGTGGTCCTTGGGGGGTCGTACCCGGTCGTTTGGACCCTAAACATGTCCATCTATGAATAAGAGTCACTCCAAACACCATGACAAGACACTAGCACCAAAGACTAGTTTTCGGACGTCATGGTCTTTTCTTGACGTTTGACCTCTAAAGTCACCAAACTATCTTCAATAGCCATTTTTCATCATTTAAACATGTTTCCAACCATAAACTAACATATGATGCTCTAGGTCAACCTAATAGATTCAGTCAAGCCTTAGCTAGGTCTTACTAGTTTTGTACGGGGCGTTACACTTGAATCCTCCTAAGACACTTGAGCCTTCCCTTTTTCGAATTCTTTCCGCTTGTTCTTGGTCTAAAAACAAACAATTAATGCAATGATCAATAAACAAGGCCTAGTTTACCCGGATAATAATCAATCTATCTATCCATGGCCAATCCCAAGATCCTAATGTTCAATTAGGGCTTTTCCCACCATTAGTTTTAGGTCAAAACCCTCCCCTAATAATAATTACCTAAGAATCTAAGTTCTACGGATCGAAAAACGGATTAAGGGAGTAAAAACCTTACCTTTAGCTCTAGAAGAGGTGGAAAACTGTCAAGAACTTGCCATGGGTCATCTCTTAGCTCTCAAGAATGAAAGTTACAGAAAAAACTTTTTTGGGGTTTTTACCCGACTTAAGTCGCGACTGGCCCGCTACGACGGACCCCATCCCGCCACAGCGGCCCCGCCTTCACGGGATTAATCCCACCCTAGAGGCATGCACGGAGACAGAGAGTCGAAATTTGAGTTCCAAACTCCCATTTCACAACACCCCTTCAAACCTTGACGTTCAAAAACTACCTATTCACGCTAAGATCAGTTTCGAAAGTTCTACTCGCCCGAATTCGATTCAGTAAAGTCATACGGGCTCCTTAACATCTTGAATATCTACTCATGTGATCAAATTCATAATTAAATCTCTCATTCATTACTAGATTTCCCTAGACCTCGCTTGACTCAGATTTTGTCCGAATCTGGACTAGGCTAGGAATTCCCAAGTCATTACCCAAAAGTTTTTCTAGCCCAAATCTTTCCCCATTTGCTTTTCCATAATGACGGGAACATGTTGTTACAATATATTTGACATTTATTATATCATAAACTTTGAGCACATATTGTAATGTTCCATTTCTTGTGAATTTGCTTAACTGTGAAATGACCATTTTACCCTTCCTCTTAGCTTTTTAATGCTTAGCTTTGGTTGCGGGAATGGTTGGTGTGGTCCCGGATGTGACCGGGTGTGTTTTTGCCCCTTTTGAGTTGAGAATATTTTATATGGTTGACTTTGGTTAACATTATGAGTTTATATGGGGATTCCGTCAATTTTATTGAGTCTGTAATGTCGAGTTTGGTCTAGTAAGGTAATCGGTTAGAGTCCCGAGACTTGAGGGGTATTCGATCATAACCATCTATTTTTTGAAACTCGATGATTCCATTAGTTCAAAAACATATTTCATGATGAATTTGCACTGTTGGTTCGTGTTTATAGGATTCCGAATGAGTTTCAAGGGTCAAAAAGATGTTTTCAAGGTTGCTTGTGTTAGGGGTGTTCGTGGTTTTGTTTGGATAAGTTATTGGTTAAAATCAAAACCAAACCAATCTAGTCAGTTTTTTAAATTTCTAAAACCAAACCAAACCAAATGAAAAAATATAACCGTCGGTTTGGTTTTAGTTTTTCTTGTTTTTTCGGTTTGGAAATAATAATTTTTTTGAGGACATACGTATCTCGATAAATTTGGACACTTAGTACGTGAACAATCCACATAAAAGCTATTGTCGATTCAATTAAGCAATACTAGAGTTATTATTACACGAACAAAGTGATTCAATTAAGAGAAATGTGATTATCTTATGTAAGTTAGGGTAGGTAAAGACTACATAAATATGCCATTTAATTTGACCTCATTTTATATTTATGCTTTTCAACTTTGGGTGTGCACAAGTAAATACTTAAACTTGTATAAAATTGAACATATAAATGCATGAGCCCTACGTTACATAATAACACCACGTAGAGACGCAAATTGCCATGTAGGATGCCACGTAGGATACTTATGCCCCGTTTGTTCAATTTTATACAAGTTTAAGTGTCTACTTATGTACACTTAAAATTGGAGGATATAAATGTGAGTTGAGACCACGTTAAATAGCATATCTATGTATTATACCTATTTTTTTTACTTTTTGAAATTTATAAAGTTAAAGAAAAAGATAAAAATGTGTTTGATAATACTTTTTTAATTTTTTTTTTTTTTTTGTGTATTAACAAGACATATACTCTTTTTTTTTATGGGGACAAATTTAGCAATAATTTGGTCCGGGCTCAAATTAAAAGCGGGCCAAAATCCGGTGAAAGAAAAAAAATACGATCCATGTTATTTCTCGACCGACCCTCCACCACCACCTCCTCTTCTCACCGATCGACGACGTCCGCCGTCTAATGTAAAATCCTCTTCTCCTTTCATGCGTTTATGCAAATATTCAATAAATTTGTGTTTGGATATAGTTTTCTTCTCTTTTTGACTGCATACCAGATTTTTTAAATAAATTATTTGGGTAACCATTTTAGAATTCGAGAATTTCAAAACCCTAATTGAACTCTGAGTTGATATACTTTCTGATGTATATTATTGATCATTTCAGAATTTTGGAATCGAAGGTTGTCCAGATCACACGGTCTTTTTTTTTTTTTTTTAGAAGTGGATTTATACAGTATAAGTTACCAGGTAAAAGATTTAATTTTTTCTGATGTTTCTTTAGTAAATTTGTCAAAGTTATTTGTTTGTTTGTGATGCTGGTGATTGTTATTTTTGGCATTCTGTTTAAGCTAAGTAAAAAGAGTATTACTAGAAATTGTGGGTGTCAAATATGAGCATTTGACTTGAAAGGTGATGATTTGTTTTGATCATAGAAGATTTATTAGTAGAGCTGTGGATCTAGCATCAGTGGAATGATTCAAAGTAGAAAGCTGAGTATGACTAGATTGTCTAAATTGTGTACCCTGCTTGATGAATAAGGGAGGGAGGAGGGGAGGGGGGGGGGGATAAAAAGACAAAAAAAATTGAATTCAATGTTTATTGTGATGGTACATGTGCTAGTCTGAAGAAAAGGTAAAAAATAATTAGCAATAGAGCATTTATTGATGTAAATGTTTACTTCAACTGTTTTAGCTCGTCTATTCAAAGTTTTGAATGACTAGACGTGCAACATCTTCTTACTAGTTCAACATTTAGATGTCATCCCCTTCTGTCGGCTGTTTTTTCTCTTTGTTGGCTTGGATACTTTAAATTAGTGAATGATAGTTGATGCACAGAAGTTGCAGGATTGCATGACAGTTTTTATCATGGAAGAAACTTTTTAAATTCTTTATCTATTCAGCTTATTATTGATGGCTTCAACGTTTAGGAGTGTTTATCTTCTTGCTCGTTTCTTTCTGGAATTCCATGGTTACACATATTGAACCTGCTTACACCGTGGTGTAGTTTGTCAGCCTATGTCTTAGATACCACTTTAAAAGGTTATTATGCATTTAGGATGACTTTTCAGTATCATTGATCTCTTTGGCTTCTTTACCGTTTCTGTTTTGATGTAGATACTTGTTCAAACATCTTTATATGCATTAAACTCCTTCATGTTAACAATTTTTTTTTTTGATAAAGAATGTTAACAAATTGTTCTACTGCTTTGCACGTTCCCTTTTAAACTTTAATTAGGTTGTTTTCTTTCTTTTTTCGTATTTATGGTCTCTGTGGACTCTTCTGAGCAGATCTTATGTAGCCATAATGGTATCCTTGCAGGTTGTAATCATCACTATCGGATAGTTAGCTGGGTTTCATGCATTGCTGTAGAGTATTGCCATGCACCTCTGTGTCAACTTGGCGGGTAGCACGAAGAGCGTGTTTAAGCTGATGCGATGTCAGCATCTAGCAGATTTGATCTATCTTCTAATAGCCCAGATAGACCATTGTATGTCTCCGGGCAGCGTGGGTCATATGCATCTGCTTCATTGGATAGGTCTGCTAGTTTCCGCGAGAACATGGAGAATCCAATCTTATCTTCTCTTCCTAACACGACAAGAAGTACTTCAACAATTACACAAACAGATGTCACTAACTTTTTTCAGTGCTTGCGTTTTGATCCAAAAGCAATGGTGACAGAGCACAAACTTAATAGGCACAGTGATTTCAAGAGACTCACTGGTTTAACTTTAGGCATGCCAGTAGAGGATTCTCCTGTGGTGTCTTCTAAAGGCAAACCGTCCTCTTCTCCCTTTCCAGAGGAAGCCAGACGACTGAAGGCTGGTCTTCGGGAAAGCTGTACTAAAGCAAGGTAGTTATTAGAAACTTAGCTCCATTGCTTTATTTTTATCTGGCCTACATGGATAGAGATTTGTTTTGATTTATTTCCAATGAAATATCAGGGAACGTGTAAAGATATTCACTGAATCCTTATCAGTGATCAACAAATGCTTTCCAAGCATTCCATCAAGGAAGAGATCTCGGTCAGACGTTTTATCGAATGAACGACCCAATGTGTTATATTCAAGTGACCGGTCTGTTTCAGGAGCAGGCATTGGTAAAATAGGAACCCAGAGTGGTTATGAGTTTGAGCTACAGAAGTCCGAAAAAAGGACCAAAAATGCTGTTCCAAATAAGCGCACTCGAACTTCTATGGTGGATCTGAGGGTTTGTATTTTTCCTTTGCAGTTTTGTTGCAATTTTTTAAAACTTTATTCAGTTTTTCGAAATTGGGAAGTTCCCTGTAAATGTATACTTCCTAGTTAAGATTCTCTTTCTTAATGCATCTCCCATCACTGCATCTATGCTGATGAATTGCCTAGACAGTGACACACTGACACTATCCTTACCTGATTCGTTTGTTATTACTGCATAATATTGTTGAAGGCTGGTTGAGGCTGTCTAAAACGCTAAAAGGAGTTGGATGCTGTTGAGCTCTAGGATAGACTTTACCTTATTAACTTGCGTAATGTTGAGTTTATTGTTAAGTGCTTTTCAGATACTTTCCTGGTCTATACTGATAATACTTCATACATTTGAGGAAGTACAGAAGTAAGAAGCTTTCGAAGGGATAGATAATGACTGTGTATTTGAGGAATTTTCTTATTTTCATTTTGATGGCAGCCATGAGGCCCTGTTAGTTTAAATGATTAGGTGTCTTTTGTAGAGAATTATAATTTTGTGTAGGCTGTCAATATTTAGTATAGTGCTTGTATTCAGGATTCTCCCACATCAATAAAATTGTATTTCTTATAAACATAACAAAAAATAAATTAAAAGAATGTTTGGTCCATGTTCCTTGTCTTTATTTTATTTTATAGGTAGATATCTTCCTTTTAAGATATCCTTTTTTCTTGTTATGGATGGGTGAATTTTTTTCCTTGTTCTTGATGTCATCTTTGGCTAGACAACATGTTCCTTCACCTCAATTTATTCATTTTCATTCATCAACCATGCATGGAATCAGTTCCGACATCCTCAAGACTGATGGGTATGTTTTATTGAATTAGCCGGAGGTACAAGCAAGCACTCCATCAAGGCAATCTGGGATTATGGATAGAGATAGGGAGATATTGAGACTTCCAACTAGTAGCACAGTTCATGGAGAGGACCGGACATCATCCATTGCTGTAGAGGGCTGGGAGAAGTCTAAGATGAAAAAGAAGCGATCTGGAATAAAGCCAGATACTACTGGAAGCTCATCGACATCAAAACCTATGGATGGCCACAGGGAACCAAAGCAAGGATTGCCGTCCCGTCTTATAGCTGATGGCCGCTTGAGGTTTAGTGATACCCATGGCTTCAGGTGTTGTTTCAAATATCAATGTCAAATTTAACCTCCAGCTTCAATGTGTGTGGTTTAGATTTTGATTTGTCTTTATCTGCCCTTTTTCTATGAGAACATATATCCGTATATGAATTGCTGATGTTCTATTGGTAGATTACCTTTCTGTGGTTGAGTATCATTTGGACTTTGGAAGCACTTCTTATCTGAGAAACCTTGCTATAGATTATATATTAGGTGCACTGATCCAAAGAGCAGCAAATCCTATAGTAGAAGTAGAAAAAGCTTCCTAACCTCCCTAAGGATTGGGTTGACCGGGAAAACAATTACCCCCTCCATTTCAATTTGTTTGTCTTACTTACCTTTTTAGTCCGTTTAAACAAAAAATCTTTTTTTTGGCAACTCTTTATTTCTAACTTTGCACATGCATGTTTAAGACCACAAGATTAAATGACATTTTGGTACATTCTACATATATTTAATCTAAGACTACAAGATTCAGAAGTCTTCCTTACTTTCTTAAATTCCGTGCCAAAGCAAAACTATACAAACAAATTGAAACGGAGGGAGTAGTTGCATATTTGGTGAATGTCTCCTTGAATTTGCAGCAGAGCATGCTTATGGGGTCATATGAAGAAAGGGGAACTAAATCAGACCATAGGAGAAAAGATTGTTCTTTCACCATGATGGGATTAAACTGACCAGTCAGTTGCTTGTTTATTTATTTGTTTGCCTGCTTCAGCCATGATTTGTATCTCATGTTGCACAACAACAACATACCAGTTAAATCCCACAAGGGGGTCTGAGGAAGGTAGGATGTGCACAGACCTGACCTTTGGGGGTAGAGAGGTTGTTTTGATAAACCTTCAGACCATAGGAGAAAGGGGGACTGAATCAGACAATAGGAGAAAAGATAGTTCTTAAACCGTAATGGGGGTTAAACTAACCTCTCAGTTGTTTATTTATTTGGTTGTCTGCTTCAGCCATGATTTGTATCCCATGTTGAACAACAACAACATACCAATTTAATTCCACAAGGGGGTCTGAGGAGGGTAGTATGTATGCAAACCTTATCCCCTACCTCTGGGGTAGAGAGGTTATTTTCAATAAACCCTCAGATAAACTGTTTTTGAAACAGGATTGCAACAATAATGTGACTGCAAAATAGCAAGAAACAAAGAAAGTGAAGCATTAGGTAGTAACAAACATTGAAGAATAAGAGAGTGGTAAGTTTTACATGCTGGAAACATCAATTGGGTGTATTTGAAGTTGGACGAGCTTTACCCATCAAAAGAAATTTGGGAAAGCTTTGTCCTTTCTAGATGAAGTATTGAGAACTTAATTCAAGAGGGAATACTTTAGAAACTTGCTTTCTCTATCTCACATGTAGATTATTTGGGAACTAATATATTGTAGTTGAGATTAAAAGGGATGGCATCATATTTTTTATAGGAAGTGTAAAGAGTAAAATTTATTATCATGTCGGTGGTGAAAGAAAATACTACCAAATACCAATACTCAATTGTACCCACTTGTAATCTTTCTTTCCTTGGTTGTTCAAGATCATTTTTGCTACAGCGTAACTGATAAGTATTAGCCTTGTTCTTTACTCTGAACTGACTTTTATTATTTTCAAGTAGACCTGGAGCTGCTCCAGGAAGTACTGGAACTGGAAAAGCTGATGGTGTATCACAGCAAATGCCTTTAGGAATGCGTTCTTCCATGTCCAAGGTTGACCAAGAGAACAGTCTCCATCTCATTGATCGAAGAGACCAACAGCCTATTGGTTCAGAGAAAGAAAGGGTGAAGATCAGAGCCATCAAAAAGTATGGGACTCGACTTCTTTTATCGTCCTTTCTTGTTGATTTTGGTTGAATGTGTACAATGTAACTTTTGGAATTTCATCTTTGCTATTATGCTTTTGAATCATTGTATGAGAGATATCCGTCTTAGTTTTTTTTCCCTCATATTCTTACTTCCCTTGAATGTTCATTTTATTCTATTTATGCAGTAAAACAAAGACAGCTGCTCGAGAAAATTTCATATCTGCTACTCCTTCTTCAAGTACAAAAGTGAATTCTGTTGCCCGTGCTCCACGATCAGTTTCAGGTGTTGCACCAAAATTATCTGCAGTGGTTCAACAGGCAGCTGTTGCTAATGATTGGGAAACCTCTCCCTGCACAAGCAGACTTCCATCTGCTGTCGGGGCAGGTAATCGTAAACGCACCTCTTCTATGAGGTCGTCATCACCACCTGTTGCTCAGTGGGCCAGCCAAAGGCCCCAGAAGATCTCTCGACCCGCAAGAAGGGCTAATTTTCCTATTGTTCCCAATAATGATGAAAACCCTTCTCTTGATAGTACAAGTGATGCTCTCAGTAATGAAAGGCGTCTTTGTGGTTCTTCCCCTCAACAAGTCAAATTAAAAAGCGATCACTTCTCTTCAGCTGCTTCTGAAAGTGAGGAGTCCGGGGCTGCTGAAATCAAGTCCAAGGACAAGAGCAACAGGTCTGATGAGGTAGATGAAAAATCTGGGCCCCATGTTCAGAAGATGTCTTTGCTGCTCCCACCAAGGAAAAGTAAGAGGGCTAGTGGGGAAGATCATGGAGATGGTATTCGTAGGCAAGGGAGGACTGGGAGGGGTTTTACCGCCACTAGGAATCCGATGACATTGATGGTTGAGAAGCTTGGAAATGTTGGAACAGCAAAACAACTCAGAAGCTCTAGACACGGTCTTGATAAGACTGAAAGGTTGAACCTTATCCCTATATATATTTTTATGGTTGGGCCTTCTCTTCCATATTTAATGCGAATGAATAACTGTTCTTCATTTACGTGACTATCTATGCAGCAAAGCAGGTCGACCTCCTACCAGAAAGCTTGCTGATCGTAAAGCTTACAAACGACAGAAACAAGCGACAATGAATGCTGCTACTGATTTTCTAGGTAGTTGTAGCAACAATGTAGCTGGATTGTATAGGTGTTGAATCACTCTCTGCTTTGGTTGTTCACTTCTCTTTTCATTTCTCTTAGTTGGTTCAGATGATGGGCATGAAGAGCTTTTGGCTGCTGCAAGTGCTGTTACCAACACTGGTACACTATCAACACCCTTTTTTTTCTGCTAACTAATCCATCTATTTTGCATTAATTTGACAAGTTTAATTTGTAATTCTTTGAACAATATGTTCTTTTGATGGACCTGTTTTTATTGCAGCTCAAGCCCTCTCTAGCTCATTCTGGAAGCAGATGGAGCCACTTTTTCGATTCATATCAGAAATAGATACAACCTTTTTAAGGCAGCAGGTGATGGTTGTTTTGTTTTGTTTTGTGGATTGTGTAATATTTCCCTATAATACTTCGGTTAACTTCTGGAAGTTGCTAGTTATTCTGCAAAAAACATCTAGCTATGACGACAAGTTTAAATTGATACCCGTCTTTGTCAACTGCTTAACGGACACATAATGGGCTCATAGTTTCTGCTGGAATCTGAATTGGAAACTTTTGACCAGACTATTTGCATTTCATAAGTTTTTGTTTAGGGGGAGGGAAGGTTACTTACACCTCAGTTGTTTGCACTTGATGAATGTTTTAATCTTTATCATTAAGTCTGTTTGTTTTCAAGGTTAATGTCATTAAGATGTTCATTTGATAATTTGAACATAGATGACAGTTCACTGCTACTCCATCAACTTTCAAGTTTCAACCACCACCCACAACCACCATACCGCTGATTATCACCATCATTCACAATCACCATTTGCTATTGCCTAGCAGTATCATCCCCCCCCCCCCCCCTCCCCCAAACAACCACGGTTGATCATGTTCAACTATTTAGTATTCAGATTTTTATGCAACATTTTAATATTCAAAATTTTAAATCTTAATACACATCTTAATATTTAGGTGTGAAGTTTGATTCAGATGTCTTAAACAAATGAGACCTTATTATCATGTACTCCCCCATGTTTCAATTTATGTGAACCTTTTTCTTTTTTTGTTTGTTAAAAACAAGAATGACTGCTTCCAAAATTAAGAAATAATTTAATTTGAACTTTTCATTTTACCCCTAATATAAAGCTTTTATGGCCACTCAAAATGTTATGGTACGTGAGATCACAAGTTTCAAAAGTCTTAGTCACACAAATGTTATGACATGTTTAAGACCATTCTAAAAGTTTTCTTTCTTAAACTCTGTGCCCAGTCAAATAGTTTCACATAAATTGAAATGGAGGGATTATAGTTTGGTTAGATATGCTGCATTGTTTTATTCCCTTCCGCACAACATTTTTTTTCTTCTTCTTCTTTTACTTGGGTTTGATGGACTTGAGCCGAGGGTCTTTCGGAAGAAGCCTACTACCTCGTGGAGGTAGTGGTAAGGTCTACGTACACTCTACCCTCTCCGGTCTCCACTTAGTGTGATTTCACTGGTTATGTTGTTGTATGGAATGGAGTGGTGGTTGCCTTTGCATCCAGCGTGTGACTATTATAATTGTGTGCAGTACTAATTGACATTGCTAAGGTTAATTTATAAATTCTCTTTTGAAGTAAAAAACCAAGAAAGGATTGCTATAATGTATATCCAGTTGTCATTCGTATGGTTATAGACCATCAAATAGAAGTGGCGCAACAAATAATGTTGGTATCTTTTATTATGAGTAGCAAGTGCATGAGAACTGAGAAATTGTAGTAGAGTTGGTAGGGAGTGTGCTGGAGAAGTTGTACTAGAGTTGGTAGGGAGTGTCAACTGCTATCATGCTTTGTCCTTAAACTTGTCGAGCTTATTAATTTATATAGAGAAAAAGATCAAAATTGTCCCTTATCTTTGGCCTTGAGACTCAAAATGATCCCTATCTTTTTGTATGGAGCACTTATAGTCCACCTCCTTTGGAAAATGGTGCACCTTTCTTAAATGTCCGTCTCTCATTTTAACAGAAGAGTTGTCCACATGGTTATACTTGCGGATGCCACTATTTATGCATGGCTTGATCTAAATCATGTTATACTATGTAATAGCCACTTTATCGTCTACTTTCATTTGTTAGCTTTTTCATATTTTTCTCAACAAGTTTGTCTGCAAGTACATGGATTTCTGGGAGTGTCTTAGCTAGAGGAGTGGAATTTCGCAGTACTAGCTAGAAGTTAGCGGTGGTTGTTTGATTCGGTTTTGAATGTTATTGGTTCGACTTCTCAGCATTTATAGATATGCTAAATCATTATAGAAAGTTAAGATTCAGTGATTAATTTATTGATTGTATATCAATTTAACAGATACTTCTCATAAAATAAACATTGGAACCTAATCAAGGAGCCTGATATTTTTTGTCAAACGTAGAATTATAGTTTAATAATTATTATCAGGAGTTATCAGTTAGCGCTAAGAAAAAACACAAACCATTACAGAATCGATAATTCACAAAAAAAATTCTAAACCATTACCAATTGTAATTTCTTTGAGCCAGGATCTTTCGAAAACAACCTTTCTTCCTAGCAAGATAGAGGTAAGATCTGCGCACTCTACCCTTCTTATACCCCATTTATGGGACTATACTGGGTATCTTGTTATTGTTACCAAATGATAAGATTAATAACTCATTACTGATAAACCAATAATATTTTGTCGTTTCAAGTTATTAATTTTGGTTTGTAACAAAAAGGTTGGAGACAACACCAATATGATTTTATAAATAAATCATCTTCTCATAATATTATGGAGATTATGAATAATGGAGCAAATTTTTAATTGTGCACCAATGGAATTGAAGGTTGGATCAGTGTGTCCATGATACTTAATAATTATGACTTCTTTCTCTGAGAAAAGAGAAACCCGATCATATCTCCCTATCTAACCTATGAAACGTTGACATAAGCAATAAAAATAAGCTAATTGGTAAGTGCTTATGGCAAAGAATAACAAATTCTATTAACAAGGTAAGATCTACTCTCTACAATGAGACGAAGAGGAAAGACAGAACACCTAGTTTTTTAGGGGATTTTAAAAAAATGTGTGACATGCATGTGAGCGGCTACCGTTAGTGATAGACTGAAAATATTTGGGAGACTAGAACTGCACCATTTTTACAAAGGAGGAGGACTATTAGTGTTTCTGTGAAAGGATGAGGATCATTCTGAGTCTTAAGGCAAAGATAAGGGACTTGGTCCTTTTCTCAGTTTATTTACTTATAAAAGATGCCCCTTTCCTTTTTCTTCTTTTTGTTTTGGAAATGGGATGGGCGTGGGAGGTGTTTAGCAGGTTAATAATCCATGCCATCAATCCTGGAGGAGCAACCAATTCTTTTCTTTCCGTTTTCTTGTTAATGATACTTTGAAGTTGGAGGCTTCTGTTTTCTGTATTCTTAAGAATTCTTTGAGAATATTTTATTATAAAAAGAATATTGTATTATAATTTTTTTTTTCCAGCTTTAGCTTATAAAAGAAATCATAAAAAAATTTGAGCTCAAGTTTGACATGCTCTTTGGCTTTCTACTACCTGATCCTTATGGGCCATCTTGTCCCATTACTGCATTTTTTCTCTTTGACTAGTGGAGGGGGGGGGGGGGTATGTGAGAGTGGTGGGATAATGTGCATAGCTTTCCACCTTTATTGTCCCGGGAGAAGTCTTTGCATTTATCATCGATTGGCAATGCGATGCTTACCTTCTGGCTGTGAAAAAATTTGCTTGATCAAGATTAAAGAAGTGTTTGACCATATCAAAGTTGCTTTAATATCATCAGACTGGCGCTATGCCTCTAGTTATGATTTTTGCTGGATGCACTAATCTTCATTGTTCTACTTGTAACAGGTAAATCATGAGACCAACCTTACAGGACCAGTATCTGACCCTTTTGATGCTGATGATTCCAGTTTAGTCCCAAATGGGTTTGGGTTGACTGAGTTTGGAGGAGATACAAATGAAATGCGGAGTCTTGAAAGTACCGTGGACCATGTGGCCTCTGGAAAGAGCAAACATAAGGATATTTCCTTGTACCAAAGAGTGATGGCAGCTCTAATACCTGAAGATCTATATTGTAGTGGGAATGAGGATCTTAATTCTGATGGTTATCGATCTGGATTTGAAATGGAGATGAATTTAGAATCAGATACATCTTGTGCACAAATATTATATGGCAGTGAAACTTCCAAATACCCTGCCTCTAATGGATACATAACAAATTCCAGTGTGGGTCCCTTTGATAATTCGGAGCAAGTCATGGACTGTAATAATGTTACATCTGCCTCAGACATGGGCGGTTTTTTAAACTATGATCATTCACAAAAATGTTTACTTCCACAACAGCGAAGCTTGCCTGGCTTTGTCTGTTCTGAGTATCAGTATAATGAGATGTCTATTGATGAGAAACTTCTTCTTGAGATTCACTGTATTGGAATATATCCACAATTGGAGGTAGGTTTTAAGGATCCTCAGCATGTTGTATGGTGATAGTTCTGTATTTTGTGCTCTCACTTCGATCAACTGTTCCTTGGTATGCTAATTGGTTATGGTGGTCTATGCAGTCTGATTTACCACATGCAGCAGATGAAGAAATCAGCATGGACGTGAGTAGATTGGATGAGAAGCACCAGGAAATGGTAAGTCTTATTTTGAATTGGTACATTCTTGAGTGATCTCTCTGCCTCTGTTTCTTGTGTCTTGCTCAGTGTCCTCTTGCTTATCTTGATTTGTTGAGCCAACTGCTGCTGGACCAAAAGTGATTGAGCTTTCAAACCTAAATCGATTCACATTCTATAGTCACTTAATGAGATAGAATTGGATATTTAGCATGTAGGTTGGATACCTCTTCAAGGATTGAGATGCTCATTGAATTAGCATCCTCATGGGCTCGGGAAGTTTCTTTAATGCTTTAAATTTTGAGTTGAATATTCAAATGTGGGTCAGTACAATAAAAGCATCTTTGCACAAGGTTCTAGCACCATGCCAAATGCGTATGAAGAGCAAAGGTGTTTCGGAAAAGGGAAATGAACTTCTCACTCAGAAGGAGGACGGAACTTACAGATTCTAGAGCTTTTCTTTTAACTTTCCTAGAGCTTATTGCTTTTTCTTTTAACTTTCCCAGAGCTTATTGCTTTCTCCTCTTGTGAGTTATATAGGCCTGAAGTTTAAGTAGTTCCCTTCCGCTATTGTTCCTATCTATATTGGTTACAGTGCAGTTGGGGTGTTTGAACCACTGAAGTGCCTTTGCCTATCAGCCTGCTGTCTATAATTCTTTCAATGGTGCTTTTTACTTTTACTTTTATGGAGTGTGCAGCCTACTTAAATTGTTTCTGCTGGGAGCCTTTCTCATGTGATTGTGCTTGTTGCATAGGTTTCTAAGAAGAAAGAAATGCTGGGAAAGCTGTTGAATTCAGCAGCAGAGACGAGGGAGATTCAAGAAAAGTATTGTGCTTCTTTCAGATGCATGACCTTGATCCTTGCTTAGCACTATTCATTGACATAATAACTAAAGCATTTAATTGTTTTATAGGGAGTTCGAACAGCATGCTCTTGACAAGCTTGTGGAAATGGCATATGAGAAATATATGGTAGGTTGAACATCTTAACCAATTTCTTTCCTGGTCATTAGATTGTCCTCCCAAAATTTAATGGAATAACTGTATATTACCAATGGATGGATGGGGGATCAGAGTTCATGTATCTGTTATGGTATCAACTGATTGCTAAATTGACATAGCTTTGGAACTTATGCTTCTTTTTTCATCTTTGTGGGTGAGTTTTTATCTCCCCTCTAAAAAGACCTTGAACTGAGTATCTAATGGTAGGCTTAGGTGCCTTACTACTGTGGAAAAATATTTCCTTTGGTTTAGATGTATATTTTTCCCGTCACTTCTGCTCAGCAATTTACTCGGGATCAATCTCCATTTTTGCTTTCCATATTTCTTATAACCAAAAACATACTGTCTTGATATCATTCCAATTTCTGCCTCCAAGGCAAAAGCGGGAAACAAACGTCATGCTCCTGCCTTTGTTTCTTATATATAATTTAATGTTGGATCTGCAGTGTTCTACATATAATTCATTGCCCACAAATGTTTGATGAGTTGATATTTTTCTGTCTATTTGTCTGTCTTTGTGAAATCGGTGTTCTTGATTGATTTCACGGCGATTCTGCTTGTTTATGTCTCTAGTTCTCTCTTGGTCTGCAGTCAGTTAGTTAGAATTGAGTTATCTTGGTTGCTAATGGTATCATCTATCTTTAGTATCTTCTTTTCATTGTAGTGCATTAGGAATTATGCTGACTCTTGTATACTGCCTCTAGTAGTTGATAACAAAATTGTGTCTGTATTGTCGGAGCATTAAATTGTAGTTGAACTTGTAAAGAAAATTGTTCATTGACATTGTCTTGCCTTGGCAGAGATGTTGGGGTCCAAATGTGCACGGGGCAAAGAGTGCTGGTGGAAAAATGGCTAAGCAAGCTGCCTTAGCATTGGTCAAGCGAACTTTGGATCGATGCATAGAATTCGAGGAGACAGGAAAAGGCTGCTTCAGGGAGCCGTTGTATAAGGATATGTTCCTTTCTGCTATATCCCGCCTTAGTGATGGACAAACAGATTCCAACACTGACAGTGAAGCTGCAAAATCTTATTTTAGCCCACAGCAGAGCCCATCTCTAAACCAGGACATACTTTATGAAGCCAATGTATATTCTGAAGCAAGTAGAGTCAAGCGGAGAGAGTTGGAAGATGTCCTTGGTACTAGCATTGCTGCATCTTCTGGTGCTCTGTCAGGTGTTGGATGTTCACTTTCAAGCAGTGCAAAAGGGAAGAGAAGTGAGAGGGACCGAGAAGGAAAAGGAAATGGCAGAGAGGCATCATCTCGTGGTGGATCAATAAAGATTGGTCGACCTGCCTCTTCCAATGTTAAGGGAGAAAGAAAGCCTAAAACAAAATCTAAGCTTAAAACTACTCAATTATCCACTTCTGTCAATGGCCTTCTGGGAAAAATGTCAGGGCAACCTAAAGCAGCAGCGTCTTCAATTGTGAATTCAAGTGATATCAGTGCCAGTGGCACTGGCAAGGATAAGAATGATTATGACTTGGATGAATTAGAGGATCCCATTGATTTGTCTGGTCTGCAACTTCCTGGAATGGATGTTTTAGGTGCCCCTGATGACTTTGATGGTCAGGGACAGGACATAGGTTCATGGTTGAACATAGATGATGATGGATTGCAAGATAATGACTTTCTGGGCCTTCAGATTCCAATGGATGATCTGTCAGAATTGAATATGATGGTTTGAAGCCATCTTTGCTATAGTTCCTATTGATTGTGGATCTCTGGAGAAACGGGCTTCTGTGACCGTCAGTCCGTAATTAGGGCAATATATTCTTTCAGATACTTGTATACGACTTCATTTTGAGTGAACTCTCCCACTCTCTTGGGTTTTGTCCCTTTCAACTTACTTTGACTGTAAAGGTTTTGTACAACTTTTAAGATAGTATCGTAGTTATAGTACCATAGGAACACTGTATTTTAGCAATACAGGTAAGGAAATGATGTCCTCTGTACATAAATTGTAAGTGTTCAATAAACCCATTTTATTTAAGTCATCTCATCCTTCTGTTACCAGTTTCAATGTTGCCTAATTATATAGGTTAGTTGCTCATTTTGTCTTATTTGGTGTATTTCTTCTACTATCTAGCATACTATGCATTTGCCATCATGATCACATTTTTTTTTGTCATTTATATGATTCAGGAACTCTTATGGTTTGCGATTGTAGGATAAGCTCTCATGGGTTATCAATGATATATTGGTGGTTCTCATTGTTATCTATTATTATAAGGAGCTAGCTAACCTATTGCTGAAACCTGCAAGTTCCATGTTCTGTCTATTAGGTGCTTTTGCTGTTTGTAGGATATCAATTCGCAAGGAATTGTTAACATCAAAGCAAGACAAAATGCACCTCAGGTATATCACGGGCAATGAAAAATTGCATTCTTCACAGTATTTCTTTGTGGTCGTATTTAAACTAACTGGTTTTGTATTAGCTCTGATTTGAATTTTTATGACAGATTCCCTCCTCACGTTATAACTGTGAAGGAAATCTTTTAACTCGACTAGCGTTTGGGGTACATCCTGTGGAGGTAGCAT
This sequence comes from Solanum verrucosum, assembly GCF_900185275.1. Lineage (NCBI taxonomy): Eukaryota > Viridiplantae > Streptophyta > Magnoliopsida > Solanales > Solanaceae > Solanum > Solanum verrucosum. The sequence goes on along the minus strand of NW_026020082.1, from coordinate 256,830 downwards.
TCTAGTCTATTGCTTTTATATGCGTCAAGTCTGGCTGTATGTGGGATCTTCTCTTTTGGAATTGTCTTGTATGCCTCTGAAGATTCTGCATTTATGTTATTTTTTATTGGATATGGTAGCATGGTGACTCGATACTGCAACCATACTGGTTGTATTTTTGTGTTTTTTTATTTTAGTGATTATATTTCCATATTCCTTGAGCCGAGATTGCCATAAGATTGAGGAACTGCAACATGTTTTCCCTCTTTTGTCATACTTAACAGAGGATAACCAGAAAAGATTGAGGGAGGGGGAGAAAGAGAACTACTTCAGACACTGCTTGAAGACAGGGTCAGATAGTACCAGCGTGAGCAATAGTTGTTATTGGCCATCCATTTGCCATACTGTTAGGAATCTTCTCTGCCTTATCAGGTAAAATATTTCCTGTATAAGGTAAACACACACAACCATTTCCATGCTACTGGACAATTTGAAAAGAGACTATTTCAACAGGTTCTAGTTCATTCTTCACCCTTCTGATAAGTGATACCAAAGACCGAAAGTACAGTGCATATCAGCTTTAGACATACAAGTGCAGTGGAGAGCATGTATTAAAAAAAATTCTAAGTTGCTCTCCTTAGGCTTAAGAATGTGCTAAATGAACGTTTTTGTAGAATGCAAATAAATATAGGTACAGCTTTTGATTGCAAATGAGTTGTGCTTACTCCAAGTTTCCGACGATCTAGACACCTGTGTTTTTCTTCAATCAATCAGTGATTGGTCAAAAGATGGACGACAAAATCTATTTTAATGCTGGAGACAAGTCAGATGATATCACTGAATGTAACTGCATCTGGAACATGGGTTGACTGGGGGGAAATAAGGAAGAACTTGCTAGTCTCCTTTTGTTTGGTGGCTCATATACTTGGAAGTTGGAGCAGGGAACAATCAGGACAAGGTTTCCAGGATTGGTAGGATCATTTTCTTTTCACAATGTAGGATGAGAGTTTCAAACACATCAGGCAATCCACACTTCCTATAGGGGTTGTAAATAAATTTGATTTCAAACTTGAAAGTTGGTGGTTACTGATAGAAGGTTTTAAGGAGAAGATTAAGGAACGTGGATGACTGGCAAACCAGATTTTATCCTAACTAACAAACTGAAAACGCTGAAGGGGAAGTTAAAGGAGTGGAATCTGGAAATTTTTGGTAGCTGAAAAGAAAGAAAAGTGATATCCTAGATAGGATAGCTCAACTAGACAAGGTACAGGAACTGAGGGTTCCTTCAAATTATGAAATATCTCAAAAGGCTAACTTTAGCAATGGAAGTGGAAGAAATTGTAAACATGAGGAGGTAGCCTGGATGGAGACAAGAGGTCCAGAATCCTCAAGTTGAAGCAGGGAGATGAGAACAATTTTTTTTTCAAAGGATGCTAATGCACGCACAATCACATTGATGTACTGCTGGCAGAGATCACTGATCCTGAAGCTATTAAGGGAGAAATAATTACTTTTTACCAGAAGTTAATACATATAGACAGAAACATGGAGACCACAGTTTAATTTGGGAACGCTTGATTAGAATCCGAAGGAAATTTTATGTACATTATGTAGTGTTTAAGTTTCTATTTTCTCAAGTTCTTATTTGCCAATATTTTTAGCACTTCCCAGTTTGAGGTTTAAGCATTGCAAAAAGGAGAGAGTGATACCAAATCGAGGAGGTTGATCATTCCAAGGAGGAGGGAGGTCTATTGCCAAAGGAGATTGAAGATAAAGAAGTCCAATTTAGACCGTGCCACTGACGGAAGAATGTTTGGAAGAGGCTTGTGAAGAAGTTTAAAGAGCGACTTCTCCGGAATTGAACTATGAAGAAAATCCCATGAGAGGATAAAGACTTGGAGATATTGTCACATTCCAAGCTCTAAAGCCAAAATCTTTGGGTACGTAACCAGCTAGGCAGCTAGTGTGCAAGCAAATGCATCTCTCATTTCCATTGATATTCAGCCCAACTTAATGTTTAAACTTAGGTTTGGAAGCAGGGATGGCAATGGGGCAGTGCGGTGTGGGTGCGGGGCAAACCCGCAAAGACTTTGGCCCGCCCGCCTGCCTGCCCCACAAAGCATAATTTTTCATTTTCTCCCCGCCCCGCTCCGCTTTAACCCGCTCCACATATACTCGCCCAGCGGAACTTCAACACTCTTTCGCTGCAAACAATACTTGTGCAGAGATGGGTCAACAAAATGGAATTGTTCCAGCACGAAAGAATCAAAACATAGCTTATTCCCCCGTTTCATTTTTTATTCTCCATCTTCTTTCTCTATTTCTACCTTTTCTTTTATCCATACCAAATGTAGAAATTAAAGACAGTCATCGTGTAGGGAAATTAAATCAAAAAATTATTACTACCTCCATTCCATATTTAATATTTAATTTTTGAGGCATTTTTTATTTTTTAAATTAACTTAATTGTTCAGTTTTCAAGACTACTTTTAGAGTAGTGTTCTTCCAATTTTACCCTTCATTAGTTAGTATTGGAATCAGTGATTAATTAATATTTAGTTATTTTAATCATAAATTTGATAATAATTAATAAGGGTAAAAATGGAAAACTAGGTTCAATTTATGTCTTAATCTACTTTTCTTAAAGGGTGTGAAACACCTCAAAAATAAAATTAATATGGCATGGAGGGAGTAGTGTTAAAATGCTTAAGAAAAAAAATATGAAAGAATTGCCTTCTTTCATGACAATAACCTTGGACAAAGCCTTTTAGATATTTAATTGATGAACAGTGTTCTAATCTCTATTTCTGTATCGGTATTCAAAAGAAAATACCCTAACCCACGTACCCGCCCCGCCCATCATATTTTATTTTTTCCAAAAAGAAATTTGTACCCACCCTGCTCCGCCCCGTAAAATTTCTAACCCGCACTGCCCTAAAGACTAAAACACGTCCCGCAACCGCCCCATTGCCATCCCTATTTGGAAGGCACAGTGGTTTGTATTAGTTTCCAATTGGCCTAAGACCTAAAAACTAGTACAAATAGCTAGATTTCTCTTAAATGAGGTGACTTGGAAGAATGTTGGAAGTGTTTGCTTGAAAGAAACCTAATGGTGGTTTTGAGCGTCGTCCTCCTATCTCTTCCATGTCTTTTTTGTTTATTTTTTTCTTAATCATAAAGTAATTTATATAAGTTCCTTCTCAGTGTACAACTAATAATAATATAGATATCCATTTTTGTTCATTTATTTTTTATTTCTCTATTTTTCTTTGTTCTTTCGTTTCTAATTTTTCTCCCTTTTTTCCTTCTTTCTCCTTCACTGTTCATTTATTTTGTCCCCAAACTATGTTATTTTTTATTTTCTTCTTCCACCATTACTGATTTTGGCTCCTTTATTTTTGTGTTCTTTTTTTATTTTTATTTTTCTGCTTTCTTTTTGTTTTTCATTTTCTTTATTTCTTGTTTCTTTTTTAATAATGAACTTTTCCTATATTCTAATTTGAGAAAATAGTCAAATGTCCTCTCAATTTATATCCGGATTTTTAATTACATACACATACTTCAATTTCATGGTTTTTTTTTTATCACCTTGGAGTGCTTAAAATTGAAATTATTATCTCTCTAAATGCTTAGCTAGCAAAGTGAGTGTATATTACTCTCTATGAGAGAGTGAGCACCCAAAAAAAATATTATAGTTTAATTTTTAATATTTCTTTTCATGAATATATGTATTTTTTTTCTTTCTTTCTCCATAACAACATTGATCAATGTAGCCAGGGATAAGCTTACCCTTCTACCGAAACCTCATGGCTCCCTTCATAGGTGAAACCTTCAATAAAACCTGATCACCAACCTGAAAAGACACGTCTCTTACCTTGTGATCCGCATACCCCTCTTGTCTGCTTTAGACTGCCAACAACTTAGCCTGAATCTCCCTCACCCTTTCTTTAGCTTCCCTAGCAAAGTCAACACCCAAAGGTTTTACATCCCCATCCTAAAACTAACCTATGGATGATCTGCATCCCTTCCTATATAGTGCCTCAAATGGTGCCATATCAATGCTGAAGTGATAACTATTATTATAGGAGAACTCACACAAGGGTAAAAACTGATCCCAATGGTCCCCAAAATGAATTACCCACGCCCCCACCATGTCTTCCAATACCTGAATAGTCCCCTCTCATTGACCGTTAGTTTGTTGGTGGAAAGTTTTACTAAAAGTTAGTCGAGTGCCCAATGCTTCACGCAACTTACCTCAAAACTTCGAAGTAAACTGAGTGTCACAGTTTGAGATGATAGATAGGGGCACCCATGCAACCTTACTGTCTCCTTGACATAAATCTTTGCCAACTGTTGAGAATTGTAGTCCACTATGACTGGGATGAAATGGGATGATTTAGTCAACCTATCAACAATAACCCAAATTGAATCATATTTCCCCAAAGTCTCGGGTAGACCACAAAATTCATGGCTATTGTTTCCCACTTCCATTCTGGAATGACATCCTCTGAAGTAAACCTTCAGGCATTTGATGCTCACACTTTACCTGTTGACAATTCTGGCACTTGGAAACATACTTTGCAATGTGTTTCTTTATTCCAGGCAACCAAAGAGTAGCCTCAAATCCCTATACATCTTTGTCACACCTGGATGAATAGAATAACACGAACCATGAGCCTCAAGTTTCCAACTCGAGGAACACATAATCTTCCTTTAAACTTGAGCACACCATTAACATCGAGTGTGGTATCTTGGGTCTCTCCAGAAAACCACCTTACCCTTGAGTTTAGCCAACTCATCAACCTCAAATTAGTTAGTCTTTATTCCTATATGAAGGTAGACTTAACCTCAATGCTAGTTAACACCCCACCCTTTTTAGAGATACCCAACCGCATAAACTTTGACTCTAAGGTATAGATCTATCTAGCTTAAGGTGGCCTTGATATCACCAAAAAAGCCAAATTGACCATGATAACTGTCTCCCGTATCAATGCATTTGCTATCACATTAGCCTTTCCCGGATGATATTAAATGGTCACATCATAATCTTTGAGAAACTGAGTTCTTGGATCAGTTGTTGGAAAATGCTCTTTACCCAACAAGGAAAAGAACAGGTGCAATATCAGTACACAAACGATCATGTACTGGTAAGATCACGCGGCCAGTCCAAGATACGAATGTAAACAGTCACTACAATACTCCAACACAAAACATTGCATAACATACAACAATTATCAACCAAATAGACTCTCAATCACATGTCATGAAACAACAATACGTGGGTCAACTAATGCATGACTACATGTCCCACATAATCAAAATTCAAATGCCTAGTCCTCTCATGGAACCATAATCACATACCAGTCCTCTCATGGAACCCAAACCTAAGTTGTTAGTGTATCGGTGTGGTACCCGAGCCATCCATAGTTAGTGTACCAGTGTGGTACCCAAGCCAACCAACAATCACAAATAATCATGCACAATCACATATCACAATGAACAAGACCACTTGAAAATCACAAGACACAATCATAAGTTTGTTGCATGATATTACCTACATGATGTCATTTCAATATATCTCCTATTATGCATTGTACAAATGATACTACAAAGCAGTATACATGCATACATACATAAATCAGAAACGTACAACCATCACCCACCTGAAATCAAGCCTCTTGAAAGCTCTAAATAACTCGAGCTTTCCCTTTACGAAATGTCTTGGCTTGTTCTTGGTCTAAAACAAACAATATAAACAACAATCAATCACTAATGGCCTATTAAATTACCAAGATTATTAGGAAATCCTAACCCTGACCAAATTATGATCATCTTCCACAAGTTAAGGCTCTTTCCCACCATGGAATAATATCAAAACCTTCCATCAATAGCAATAACCTAGATTCTAAGGCTTATGAATCAATGCATAAGGTTGAGGAGTTAAATTCTTACCTTTATTGACGAATTCCATAGGAAAGTAGGTGCTAATTGCCCAAAATCGTCCTCCCAACTCCAAGAACTCAAAGTGCAGAAAATAGGAGTTTTGGGGATGTTTCTGCACTAAAACATGATTCGTCCCACTATAGCAGTGCCGCTACATTGAAAACTAATCCCGCTATAGCGGGCTACACATTCTGCTATAGAAGAAGGCCTCTCACTATAGCGGCCTCGCCAAAACCTCAGAAACTCAAACTCCAAGAAAAAGCTATATTTACAACACAAACTCTTCCCTTGATGTCCTGACACATACCTTTCACGATAAGTTTAATTTTAGAAGTTCTACTTACCCGAATTCATTTATGAAAGGTCCTTAATATCTTGCTACAAGAATATATCTACCAAACCTCAAAATCATACCCCACCCATTCTCGGATAAACCTAGGCCACACCTAGTCTGGATTCCGTCTAAGACTGGCCTAGTAAAAAAAAATTAAGTCACTACCTAAAATGTTTTCTAGCCCAAATTCATTCACTATTGGATTACTCTTAACGATTGGGTCAAGTCATTACAAGTAGTTTCAATCATGAGTGCTAGATACTTATGAATTATTTTTGGGGATCACCACAATTGTGCTCTTTTGCTTGAAGTTTTCCTCAGTAAAATAATATTTAAATTAATTATCAACTAGTTTTAAAAAAAAGTTTGATAACAAAAAAGAATTAGGGCGACATCTCTCCCTCCTGTTGTCTATTTGCCTCCTTTTGTATCGCCACATCTCATAAATTTGTTTGTAAAACATATCAACATAGAAATCAAACAAAAAATGAAAAAAACATAGATTATCTAAGTGATGAAGGAATTAAAAGATCGAGCAACAAGTACATGTTGAAATTCATTAATGAATATTTTACATTAATTATTAAAAGACACAAAATGATTTATTTCTCCTTTTCGGTAAGACGACCCATGAGTCTAGCTAGTATATTCACATCACAAAACCTCAATTTCTTTCTAGGAGGGAGTCTGGTAGACGAAGCAGGAGGTGGAGGCTGCAACTGCACATTTATTGAGTTATCAATGTCAAAAACAGCTACAGAAAAACCTTTTGGGGAACTAAATCGGCAGAATAATCCTGTTGTTATCCCTCCATTTTGTTATTCATATATATAAAAAGAGGAAAATATATGAGGTCGTGGTGCGGGGGTGGGGAGGGGGAGGGAGGGGATCATTTGGTGACAACTCTACTTAATTTATTTTCTTGTCATTGTGCATTTATTTATTATCCTATAATCACGCGTTACTTGGATGCTATAATTGTAAATATAATTCATGGTGAAAATAATCAAAATTAATAAATAGGGTGACAATTCATTAGAGTAAGATATAAATAAAATCTTTAAGGGATCTTTTGGTACAAAAAATTAGGCCGATTATCCTATCAGTTTTGTAATTAAATTTATGTATCTCACATTTTTTGTGAGGTATTATCTAAAACTAGTATAACTTTTATTTCAAAATCTTATAGTTTCACTTATCTGATACATAAAAATATATAAAATTGATATGAATATAAACTTTCTTGATTTTGGATCATATGACACATAAAAAAAAGTTAGAGAAGGGGTATAAGAACAAAAAAGCATTGGGGCAACACCTCTCCCGCCCCATGTCTATTTGCCTCCTTTTGTATCGCCATAACTCGTGAATTCATTTGTAAAACAAATTAATATAAAAATCAAACAAAAAAACATAGATCATCTAAAGGATGAAGGAGTTAAGAGATCGAACAACAAGTGCATGCTGAAATTCATTAATGAACCTTTTATATTAATTATTAAAAAGACGCAAAATGACTTCTTTCTCCTTTTCGATAAGACGATCCATGAGTCTAGCTAGTGTCTTCACATCTCGAAACCTCAACTGTTTTCTAGGAGGAAGTCTAGTAGATGAAGCTGGAGATGGAGGTTGCAACTGCACATTTTTTGAGTTATCAATGTCAGATACTGCTGTTGAAAAAACCTTTTAGGGAATTGAATCGACAGAAGAATCCTGTTGTTGTCCCTCCATTTTGTTATTCTGTGTTCATCACTCTAGGTAGAGGAAGAGTACATATAAATAACTGAGGGAATATATGAGGCCTGGGGTGCGTCCGGGGGGGGGGGGGAAGGGGGAGAGTTGTGTGACAATTGTACTTAATTTATTTCTTTGTCGTTTTGCATTTATTTATTTATTATCCCAATAACCACACGTTATTCGAATGCTATAATTAGAAGGAAAAGTTGTAAGAATATACTATTTAAGACCTTAATTTACATAATATTATTCTAGACTTTTTATTTACAACATTAGTATTTTAATTACAAATATAACAACTTATTATAAAATATAGAGTTACACGTTTAAGACCTATTTTATTGGTTTAGTGGGCTGATTTATGGGACTCATATTTTAAATTTTAATTTATTTACTTTTTAGAATCTCAATCACAATTATATTTGGATATGTTCCTTTAATAAATATTTCACTTTCTCTTGTTACCCTTTTCACGAAGGGATACCAATTAAATGACATTCATCATACCTTTTATTGGTATTAACGTTGGATTGATGCACTTTTTTACTTGTTCAATATCATCTTTATCAAGACAAAGGATTTGTCTCTAGTTCTTGAAAATATCGAGCAACAATTTCTTCTTTTCAAATTCATCTCTAACAAAACAAAAAAAATATATTTTTTCTTCTTGGAAAAATCGACTATGAGTAGAAAAAATGATGTGGATAATACTCTCAGAAAGAGTCCTCGTTTAAGGAAATCTTCATCTTTTCTCAGTAAGAGTTCTTTTATTTTCTTCATATTTGTTTCCTTTTTTTCAAAATTACTTATATTTAGAGATAATTATGTTTTTCTTTGATTTATACTATAAAATTGTATTTCTCTTTGATTTATACTATCATGAATAGGAAAAATTCCATGAATTCGATTTCTAGAAAGAACCCTAGGTATTTGCAATCAAATCACAATATTAACAATCTTAACGTGTATTCGAGATTAAATTTTATGTTGAATATTACTTCATCTCCCGTGAATGAATATAAAAGAGAAATCTTGTTATCGGTAATGAAAAGTCTATCAGGATAAGGAGAAAGAGGTTCCAACTGTTGACAGTGATTTTATGTAGAAGTTCATCTTGGAACAATTCATACCATTAATTTATCTTATTTTGAAAAGGTTTTTTGTCATATAGTTGAATAAAATTTTATTGTTTTTCGGATGATTTTATTGTTTGTACTTCATTGTGCCTAATTTTTAGTCATTCTTGAAATTATGAAAATTTATATTTCTCAAAATGTGGTGGTGTTCATTCTAGTGTTAGAACTGAAAAGTAATATTTGATAGAAATGTTAGTATTTGTTATGGTATAAAATTACTAGTTGAATAAAGAAATATTTATAAAATTATTAACAAGCGATACATTATATAATATAAATTGTGGTATAAAGTTGGTGTTCAGGCTATCAATTTAGCAAGAGTATTACACCATATTTAAATCCAATAATATACCTTAATATATACCATTTTATATACAAATTTGTTGAAATTTTTACAATTTTTTTAGATCGAAAAGGTATAAATTTCTTACAGTGTACGTGTTCAATAGATATAAGATTGAATAAGTGTCCAAGTAAAATATGCGAACAGTTTTAAGAGGCCCTCATGACTTAAACCTAAAATATACTAACTTGTACCATATATCATACCAACATGGTATCATATAATCTACCAACCTTCATTGAATAAAATACTACCATATAGACACCATATAAAATAGTAACTTGTATCATATATCACACCAACATGGTATCATATAATATACTCCCAACTTTCCTTGAAATATATACTACCATATAGTCACTATATAATATACTAACTTATACCATTATATTATATCAACAAAATTTCATTTAATATACCAATTTTTATTGAAATAAATCTAACGATTAGATATCATATAATATTCTACTTATATTATTTATCACCCCAACGTGAAATCATATAATATACTAGCACTTATCAAAATAAATATTTTCTAATATATCAACATTGTGTTAATTGATTTACATCTTTTTTTTGTCCGAAATTATTTTTTTTAAACCACAACAAAACCAACACTATTAGAATTAATAAAAGAATAAAAATTTCAAAAAGTAACACCATTCTGAAATAATGATTAACAATCGAATAATTATGCAGATTGTTTATAACATAAGATACTATTATGAGAAAAATGTTTATTCAAAATAATTAAAAACAACAATCAATTTTTAAGCATTTTTCAGTATTAACTATGGAAAAGGGAATGATATTAATTAATGATTGACATATTTTGATTTTATGAGAGAGAAACATTAAATAATGCTAGAGATATTCGTGGAAAGTAAATAACATAATAGAGTAAATAAGGAATTAAAATCTTATTTATTAATGAAATGTGCGTTGGTTTTTTTTAAAAACCATTTTTCATTTTGTATTGTTTTGTAAAGATTCTATTGTTATGTTGGTGTAAAGTCAAACTATTGTTATATAAAGGTTATTTATATTCTTAAATTGTATATTTATGTTTTTACCCTAATTATAAATATAATTCATGGTGAAAATTAATAAAATATATAAATAAGGAGACAATTCATTAGAGTAAGATATAAGAATATTTTTTTGATGTGAGCTTACGAATAAGAGATTATGTGTATGGTTGATTGAGTATCATGCTAATATGTCATCGACACTTAGGGCTCCCTACATGTCGTAACTAGATGGTCAAGATTAAGATCCTTTAGCATGTATGTAGATATGAGAGTGAGACTTACGATTTCTTAGATAGTGTTAGGGATTTTTGGCAAGAAGCTGAGGTTATACAGTTGTAAGGACATGATGAATATGATTTCCATGATTCTATCGACTTGTTTGTATTTGCAAAGTTTATTGTTGATTTAAATTGATTGTTGATTGTTTGCTCAATGTTTAATAGGTTTACATGTTAGTTAAGGTCTAGTGCTTAAAGATGATATATGTACAAAAAAAAACATATTTGTACTTATATAAATATACACTAAATCAAAATACTAGACTTTCAACGATTCTCTCGGTGCACGATAGCGTGAACTGTTAACGTGTGCCCACTGATCAGAATGGCGAGAGGAAGGAAGAAAAATGAGGTAGATAAGGTGGTAGTGACACCGAGAAAGGTACATAACACACATCTGGGAAGCACACTAGGAGTGGAGGATCAATAAGGAAATGAACCAATGGAACAGTGGCCACCTCTTCCTTCGAAGGTGGTAACCCCTGTTAGTTTTGGAGGAGCACAACCAAAAATAAGTGTGGGGAGTAGCCAAGCTGAAACAAACAGAAATCAACTAGGGGGAACACAAGGAAATGACATACAAGGAGATGCATAGAGAAAATTAGATATGAATGCAGAGCCAACTAAGAAATGGGAAAATTTCTTTAATTCGAATCGATTGTCAGCTAAAGGAATGATCCTGAGCTATGTCAACCCAGTCATGAAGAATAGAGAGAAGGTCACAAAGCTGAAAAAAAATATGATAGAGCAACAAGGAATGGAAACATGCCCTAATCTTATATGTTGTTGGGGATTCACCTACTATTGTTGTTGTGGAAAGGTATATTTCTCTACAAGTGAACACTGTGATTAAACCTAAGGTATATTATCATAATGATGGATACTTCTTAGTTCAATTTGCTAATATGGATGAAAGGAATGAAGTACTTTATTCAGGCCCTCACCTACTAAATAATCAACCTATTATTGTGAAGATTTAGAGCCCTGATTTTGATTTTAACAAGTACGTGTTACAGAAAGTGTCGATATGGGTGAAATATCCTAACTTGCCCCTGAATTGCTGAAGTATGGACTCCTTGAGCTGGATTAGTAATGGGTTAGGGGAACCTTTATATGCAAATGAATGTACTACTAAGGTGGATTGTATATCATTTGCTCGAGTGCTTATTGAAATGGATGTGGCTAGAGTATTACCTAAGAAACTGAAGGTTGAAAATCCAAATGGTAGGATGTTTGAACAAGCAGTCAATATGAATGGGTGTCAGAGTATTGTGCTAAATGCATGCAGGTAGGGCACACGTGTCATGTAAAGGAAGGGGATAAACCTCTAACACCAACAAGGAAAGTAAGTAAGTGGCAACCTAAGATTGATGGTAGGAAAGTAGGGGAGAAACAATGGGATAAGGAGCAAGTTGAAATACCTCAAGAGAAGCGTGGAAACATATACCAGCAAAACCAACAGGCAGAAGTGCAAGTAAGCAACTGTAACACCCCGTAGTTTAGTAGGTCAACTAGAGCTTGACATAAGGGTTAGAGTCGTAGATTTGACTTCATGTACTTAGAATGAAGGGTTAAGGGTTGAAACGTCAAGGTACGTCTCCCCAAGGACCAACCAAGGGTCTTTGAGGAGGACCCTAAAACTACCCTAAAAGCTGCCCAAAAATAGTCCACCCACGAAGGGGACCACAACTAGTAGATGGACCCACTCCCAGTGCGTGAGGGGTCGTGGGTTAAGACCCCAAATACATTCTCCAGTACCTCCACCCATGGATGACCAGCACTCCCCGTGGGCGTGGTCTCGTGGGTGAGGCAATGTGGTCATCTAGGTCGGTTACGTTGGGGGTTAATGGAACATTCTAGAATTAATTAGGGGTTAAGTGGTGTCATTTTATATTATTTTAGTCCGCCTATATAAAGCTATTAGACCCCTAAATACATTGATGCTAGTCATTATTTCAATTCACCAAAGAAACCCAATTCCCTCCAAGAAATTCTCTCTCTAGAAAGTGAAGAAGAAGAGGAAGAAGATCAAGCTAGGTCAAGTCAAGACTTCATTGTTGCAATCTTTGTAGGGATTTATAATCAAGGTATGTTAAATTATTCATCCATGGATTCTTCCATCTATGGAGCCCCCTAGAATTCCCCCAATTGTGAAGATGAATCCCCAATTCAAGTTAGGGTTCCTTCCAAAATTGTGGGTTAAGTTGAGTATGAATCCAATTGAGTGGATATTGATTGTTTATGATTGAATTAGTATTGAATCATTATATTATGATGATATTACATGTTTTCCATGGTTAACCGTAGTCTAATTGATGAAATTGAAGAATGTGGGTTTATGCCTTGTGAGGGGAAATTGAGGATTCATAGATGATCTTCTAGAGTTGATGATATGCATAGTAATTGTTCAAGAATAGAAGCATGTGAAAATGAATTGAATTAGAATGTAGTATGTGTGATGGATCATGACCAGAAATGCTTGAGATTGAATCTTTATGATGATATAAGACTAGAATTGCATAAGAATGAGGCATGTGACTTGAATGTCTTGTGATCTAGATATGTATGATGATGGCAAGAAGTAAAGCTTTGAGAGTAAGGCTTGTAGTCATGAATGTTGATCACTAGGGCTTTGTGAGTAAAGCTAATATGATGAATTATGTATGTTAAGGCTTTGAGAGTAAAGTCTATATGAGAATAGAAGAGTAATGGATATAATTGTGGTGGAAGGCCTTTACCTACCTAATCTATCTTATGAATGTTTGAATGCATGAAGTGATAGAATCACTTGAACATGGATTGATTGTCAAGGACATCCTTCCATGAGATATGAATGTTAAGTAAGGCTTAATAGCTAAGCTAAGGGGTGTGGCCCAAGTGGATATTGACAATGAGAAGGAAGTTCACACATAGTCGGGTCCGGGCTCCAAGTTGAAAGGAGAACCACACCTAGTTGATGTTCGGACTATCCAAGGTATAGGGGGAACTCTCACATAGTAGAGTCCGGGTTTTCCCAAATTAGGTCTCATCAGATGGAAGCCTTCTCCTAGTGGAGTTGGGTTTCTAGTAGCAATCTCCGTATCTAATGAACTAAGACATACTTGAAAAGGTATCTCCAAGTGTTCAAAAGCAATAATGAACTAAGACTTGCTTAAAGAAGCACCTCCTAGTGTTCAAGAGTAAAATGAACTAAAACATGCTTGAAGAAACATCTCCTAGAGTTCAAACCTAATGAACTAAGACATGCTTGAAGAAGCATCTCCTAGAGTTCAAAACAATGATGAACTAAGACATACTTAGAGAGGTATCTCATAGTGTTCAAGATAATGATGAACCTAGACATGCTTAAAGAAGTATCTCATAGGGTTCAACCTAATAATGAACTAAGATGTGCTTAAGGAAGTACCTCATAGTGTTCTAAGGTCTTATGAGGGGGACTAGTCTCCAACCAAGAAGTATGAGTATGATGACCTAAATGAGTACATAGTATGGGTAGGATTATGGGGTCTTATCCATGCATTGCACAAGTATGACTTAAGGTTACCTAAGAAGTGTTTCTCTTATATGATGTATGTTTTGATGGATTGTTGCTATAGTTGCCTTCCATGTTATGTTTGACTAAAGGTGAGAGATTTCCTTGTCTATGAGAAGTAAGCTAAAGATGAGACCATGAGATGGTAAGTATGATTATGGTGGCCAAAGGGGATACTTAAAATGGATGGGATTATGGGATCTTATTCATGTATTGCACAAGTATACTTGGAGGTTACTTATGAAGTGGTTCTTTTATGATATGAAGGTCTAAGTATTGACTATGTATATAGACTATGCTTTATAATGACTAATGCTTACATTATGTCTATGTTGAAGTTATATTTATGACTATGTTATTATCTCTTATGCTTATGACTTATGTCTTATGTTGGCTAACACTTATGTTATGCTCTTATGATGTTATGCTAGCTAACATATTTAGTACATTTTGTACTAACACATACTCTTGCCTACATTCTTATCAAATGTAGGGTCTGGCGATCTTGAGTTCCATCTTTGAGGCTAGGTTCTTAGTAGGAGCAAGGAGTTGAAGATTGGTGAGTCCTCATAGCATCGAGGATAAAGCCACCATTTCCTTTATGTTTAGACTATTGTATGGGCTGCATCCTAAAGAGTTATTCATGTGGTTTTAGATGGTTTGAGACAAAGTGTTATAGACTTCTGCTTGCTTTTATAAAGACTTCGATTGTAAAAAAGAAGTTTTAAAATTTCCGCATCATTTCTATTTACTTTATGTTATGATATGCTAAGTGGCTTGTGTTAGGCATTTCGAGGTCTAGTACACCATGTTACATCTAGGGTGTACCCCTGGGTCGTGAAAACAACAAAATCACCTTGGATGGTAGGAAAGTAGGGGAGAAACAAGGGGATAAGGAACAAGTTGAAATACCTCAAGATGAGATATGGAAACAGATACCAGCAAAACCAACAAGAAGAAGTGCACGTAAGCAACAAAATCCTCATGTGTTGGTGATGAATGAATTTGAAACTCTGAATATATATATGAACAAGGTAGTACAAGTCTAGAAACTGGACAACATAAGCACAGGGAGGGTGTGGGAGATGGAATAATTTTAAGTCCTTATGCAGTTAGTCACTTAGAACATTAGAGGGGTTAATAAACCTACTAAACAAAAGGAATTAAAAATATTTACGAGGGAGAATAATGTTAGTATATATATTGGAGTATAA
Source organism: Solanum verrucosum (assembly GCF_900185275.1). Classification (NCBI taxonomy): domain Eukaryota; kingdom Viridiplantae; phylum Streptophyta; class Magnoliopsida; order Solanales; family Solanaceae; genus Solanum; species Solanum verrucosum. The sequence goes on along the minus strand of NW_026020082.1, from coordinate 241,303 downwards.
AATAAAGGAAGCACTGCTAAACAAAGTAACTCATAAAATTGCCTCTAGATTGAGATGTGAGGAGAATTAAACTTATTCTGATAAAAGGTATAATTTGGGTATTATGAGATCCTCAGTATGTGGAGTGTGTAGTGGGGAATACGTCTGATTAGTATATCCAAACTAGAGTGAAAATTAAAGGAAGTAGTATGGAATTTATGTTTGTTACAGTATATTGACTATAAATAATTCATGATAGAATGGTATTGTGGGTGGACCTGAAGAGCTTAGCTGCTAATGTTCAAGGGCCTATGTTGTGTATGGGAGATTACAATGCAATATTTCAAGCAGATGATAGACCACAAGGTAGCTCAATTCAAGACATAGAGGTTAGAGACTTTAATGAGTGTTTGATAGACATCGGAATACATGATGTAAAAACTACTGGGGGCTCATACACTTGGACAAATGGTCACACATGCATCAGGATAGATAAAGGTATAGTAAATGTTGGTTGGATGATGCTTATGCCAGCCATAGAAGTGAATATACTAAGCTCAGGGGTATATCATCATCCCCCCCCCCCAAATTGGTACCGGATGATACTTGTAGAAACACTTATACAACTTTTAGGTTTTTTAATTGTATTGCATGTCAACCAAGATTTCTACATACAATCAAACAAGCATGGGTATGGCAATCTAAAGGGGACATGAAGGAAGTCTGGTGGAGACTGAAAAAGGTCATAAGAGCCATCAAAGTGTTGAATAATATTGAATTTAAGGGAGTGAAGGACAAGATACAACATATTAGAACAGAACTCCACCAATTACAAAGTGCTATGGTAGACCACAACTTGGTGCATGATAATAGAGATCAAGAAAAGGAACAAACAACAACTGGATAAATGGAATTTGATTGAGGAGGGTGCTATGAAGCTAAAGTCCTAAGTACAATGGTTAAAGCTGGGAGATGCAAATATAGGCTATTTTGTTTTGCTCACATGAAGAATAGATTGGTCCAGAATACTATAACTAGTCTCACTACTACTGCAGGTATAATTGTGCATTCACAGGAGGCTATTGAGAAGAAGGCCATTACTTTTTATCAAGCACTACTAAGACAAACTACTCTTAGTTTACCAAGTGTGGATATAAGTATAATGAAGAAGGGAGGAACTCTGCATAGAAATCAACAACTCCAACTAGCAGCCCTAAAATAAAAGAGGAAGTGAAATCAACTTTACAGGGGATAAGTGATCTTAAAGCTCCAGGGAAGGATGGTTTAAATGTAGTTTTTTAAAGAAAGCATGGCCAGTGGTGGGAGAGGAGGTAACTAATGCAGTGTTAGACTTTTTTTAACACATGGGTGATGTACCCAACAATTAATTGTACAATTGTAACACTCATTCCTAAGGTGAAAAATCCAACCAATATAAGTGAATATAGGCTAATATCATGTTGCTCAACAATCTATAAAGTCATATCCAAAGTGATAACTGCTAGATTAAAACTGGTCATGGAGAAACTTGTGGAACCAAATCGGTTAGTATTTGTGCCAGACAGAGCTCTGAGTGATGTTGTGATATTGAGTCGTGAGCTAGTTAAGGAGCATGGAAGGCAAGGGATATCCAGAAGATGTATGGTGAAAGTGGACATGAAGAAAGCCTATGATTATTTGGAATGGACTTTCTTGGAGCAAATTCTGATAGAGCGTAAGCTACATGTTACAGACATAAAGTGGATAATGCAGTGTGTTACAACAATTACTTACTTCATTAAGATAAATGGACACATTACAACACCATCTAAGGCAAAGAGATGAGTAAGACATGGGTATCCAATGTCCCCTTACCTTTTTTTGGTAGCTATGGATTATTTGACAAGAATTTTGAAGAGCTTGCAGACTAATCTTAAATTCCATCATCACCTAAGATGCAAAAAGCAGAAAAATAGTGCAATTGAGTTTTGCTGATGACTTTTTGATGTTTTGTAGAGGAGATTTAAAATCAGTAAAATGTCTCAGCCAGTGTTTTAGGATGTTCTCTAAAGCCTCAAGACTTACTGTAAATGAAGATAAAAGTATGGTCTATTTTGCAAGAGTCAACCAACAACAACAAGATGAGATCTTGAAGGACTTGCAGTTTGTAAAAGGGGACCTACCTTTTAGATACCTTGGAGTCCCTTTGAGTACCAACATGATTTCCATAGTACAATGCAAGCCACTACTAGACAGGATGCTTGACAAAATTACAAGCTGGACAATTTTTTTTATCTTATGCAGGTAGAGCTCAACTCATCAAAAGTGTTCTGTATGCAATACAAATGTTCTGGTCCCAGATATTTGCTCTTCCCAAGAAGATCATTCAAATAGTGAAGAATATGTGCAGAAGGTTCTTGTGGACAGGTAATACTGAAACTTCAAGGATAACACTAATTGCCTAGGACAAGTTGTGTTGGCCCAAAGCATGTGGGGGACTGAATTTTCTTGACATATATACATGGAACAAAGCTGTCATTCGAAAATTGCTATGGAACTTATGCCAGAAAAAGGACAAACTGTGGGTTGTTTGGATTCATACATACTATGGGCAAAATGGTATATGGAACATATATGATAGTCAGGCTTCTTGGGTGGTACATAAGATTTTGAAGGTTGCAATGCCCTTACAAGAGGTTGATTTTACTAAGGCAAATTTAACAAGCATGGAAATTACAATATAATGCAATGTGTGCACATAGGAGAGGCAGAATGGAGAAGATATGATGGAGATCACTACTGTGGAAAAACTTTGGAGTCCCTAACTGGATATTCATTTTGTATCTTCTAGTAAAGGAAAGACTTGCTACAAAAGATAGATTGGCTAAATGGGGCATAGTTCAGTCCCAAACATGCCATTTATGTCAATATGTGAATGAAGGCCTTGATCATCTCTTCTTCCAATGTAGTTATGTTGCAGAGGTATGGAGTAGTATATTAAAGTGGCAAGGACAAGAAGGAACACTATGAACTGGATGGAAGAGGTACAATGGGCTAGAAAGTATATGAAGGGACAAAATGGTATAACTATGGTGTACATAATGGCAATGGCAATGGCAAATATAGTCTATCACATATGGTTGGAATGCAACTCCAGGATATTCTAACTGAAGCTGAAACTAGCAAGCTCACTAGTTAGACACGTTATCAAGGAAATACATGGGAAAGGTAGTAGATATGCTAGACTATCTACTAGATTATGTGATTTGAACAATTATACATAGAATATGGCTAAGTATATTGCGATTGATATGAATAGCAAGGATGGAGCTTATGTCCATGCTGACTAAATTTTTTCTGCTTTGTAATGATTATTTGGTAAATAAAATGTTTACTTAACATTTTTTTTATTATATATATATTGACAGACTATGCTCTCAAGGTATTGATTTAGTTGTGGTGTATTTGTGAAATTATTTATCATATGCTAGAAGGATGATGTGTAGTTTTCTCCATATTCATACAAATATTTTAGTGACTTATGATAATTTCAATGACTTGTGACTTACTTGATTGACTATGTGGTATGACCATATCTACTTGTTTTATAACTATAATGATATATCTATTATTGATCTTAGTCGGCCTATGATGCCTACAAGTACATGATGTTTGTACTGATTCTACTCATGTCATTTGTTTTGAATGTAGAGTGTGATCTAAGGACGTCCACAAAACTCCATATTTAGTAGTGCTTACATTCAGATACGAGGGCGAGTTGTTTATGTTTAGACTGCGATATATATTCCATATTTTTATGTCTTTCTTGCAGACATTTAAGACCCCTTATTTACTATTTATTAATCGATATTCTTAGACAGTGTTAATATAATGACTTTTAGATTGTAGAGATATTTTTTTAGACTTCTGGTGTTTATTTATTTATTTAGTTGGAGAATACATCTAATTATGTTATGATTCTTAAATTATGATAGTTGACTTAGAAATTGCATGAGTTAGATGTTAAGTGCTTATTCGCTCACATGAGAGGTTGGTGTGGGTGCCAATCACGATAGTTTTGGTCGTAAAAAGATTGGTATCAAAATTCTAGGTTTGTCGATCTCATTGTACTTAAACATGTCTATTAAAGTCTTATTAAACTATACATAGATGTTGGTACTACTCTTTGAGAGGCTATAAGACACTAGAAAAAACTCACTTCTTTCTTTTCTTTGTGCTATTACTTGATTCCAATTGGTACCCGGTGATCCAAATTTGTATCAAACTCTTTCACTCTTTTTTTCTCTCACATGTGGTGAGTACACATTCGGGTGAGGCTAGATCTAAGTTCGCAAGCTAGTTATTGTTGTCGTGGATCGTGGTAGAGGATGAGCTAGAAGAGGTATTACTTGGAAGAGGCTACTCTCCTTGATCTTTTTTCTTTAGAACCATGCTACTCTCCTTGATCTTTATTCTGTGGACCTTCCAGGGAGTGGTGGAGGACTTGTGGAGGTCTACACCGATTGGATCTCCTCTAGCAGAGAGTCGTTTGAGATTTGAGGACTTGAGACAAAGTGGCTTATTTATTACAAAGTATGAGGCCCATGTCTGTGAGCTATCTAGGCATGTTATTACTATTATTCCAGATGAGGCAGAGAGTGTTTGTAGGTTCATGAGAGGGTTGACTTTCTCCGTCAGGTCTTATTTGTACAGAGTAGCCTGAGAGGAGGATTCCTTCTAGTGCATTGATATTACCGACAAGGAGATGTAGTTGATGGTTAGGGAAGAGTTTGGGGACCTGAAGAGGAGCCGATTGTGTGGTCAAAATTTGGTGCCTCATCTGGAGGGAGAGGTTCACACAGGGTGGTAGATCTTTCTAGCATTGTAGTCTTGCTCCTATATCCATGCTAGTAGCTGAGAGTGGGCAGACATCTCGAGGGTCCTATGGTTCTGCTCGAGGTGGCAATAGTAGCTAATCCTGTCTGTTACGCAATCATCTACACCAAGGTCTTGATATGGGTATGGGGATCTAGGCCATATGATTCTACAGTGTCCTTTACAGACTCACTCAAGACCTAACATACTTATTTAGTTGGTCGGGCTAGGGCAACACCTCTAGCTAATGGTCGAGGCAGAATTCAATATGGCAAATGCAACAAGACTTTTGCTAGGGGTGCTATAGCTTAGCAGGGTGGAGTTCGAGGTACTACTTGGAGGTATTTGAGAGGGACAGTGTTATGATTTTCCAAGGAGACCAAAGGTCGAGACTTTTGATGTTGTGATTACAAGTATCATCCAGTTTACCATCGACTTGCATCTGTATTATTTGATTTGAGGTCTACCTTCTCAAATGTGTCAACCTATTTTACTACTGGATTTGATATGATGTCTAATAGCATACTTGTGTCAATTCGTGTTTCTACACTAGTGGGTGAGTCATTCGTAGTGTATCAAACTTGTCTTGTCTCTTTGGCTGGGTATTATACTTGGGTACACTTGATCATTCTAGGAATGGTAGGATTGGATATTATATTGGGTATAAATTGGCTCTCCCCACATCAAGTTATTCTTGATTGTTATGCTAAGATTGTGACCTTAGCGATGTCGGGTGTCCCGAGAGTTGAGTGTAAAAGTGCTAGTGGTTCTTACCCTTGCAAAGTTATCTCTTTCATTCGAGCTCAGAGAATTGTTTATAAAGGGTGTTTGTCTTATTTGACATTTATTTGGGAACTAGCGTGGAGCCACCTCATATGGATTTTGTTCTTATGATTCGAGAGTTTTTGGATGTGTTTCCTTCGGATCTTTCAGGTGTTCTTAAGGATAGGGACATATATTTTGCTTTTGACTTGGAGCCGGGCATCAAGCCCATATCTATCTCTCCTTATTATATGTCTCAAGAAGAGTTGAAGGATGAGTTGCACGACTTGTTGAGTAAGGGGTTCATTCGCTCTAGTGTGTGTATATGAGGCGCCCTTTCTTGTTTGTGAAGAAGAAAGATGGAACCATGAGGATGTGTATTAACTACCGACAGTTGAACAAAGTGACAGTGAAGAACAAGTATCATCTTTCTAGTATTGATGACTTATTCGATAAGCTTCAAGGAGCATATTTTTTTGTAAGATTGATTTGAGGTCCGTTTATCATCACCTGAAGATTAGGGCATCAGATATCCCTAAGATAGCTTTCAGGACTCGATATGGACACCATGAGTTTCTTGTGATGTCCTTCAATTTGACTAACACCCTTGCAAGATTCATGGTGTTGATGAACAAGGTGTTCTGATAGTATTTGGATTCCTTTGTGATAGTCTTTATTGATGACATCTTGGTGTACTCCAGGACTGAGGATGACCATGACAAACATTTGAGGATTGCTCTTCATAGATTGAGGGAAGAGAAGTTGTATGCCAAGTTCTCAAAGTTTTTTGTTGCATCTCTGGACATGTGGTATCCAAGGAGGGTATTAAAGTGGATAAAGACCAGATTGAGGCAGTTAGAGGTTAGACCAGGCCTACTTCTGTTACTGAGATTATGAGTTTTATATGGTTAGATGGTAATTACGATTTGTTTAGGGCTTCTCCATTATTGCAACTCATTTAACCAGATTAACTCGGTAAGCTTCCAATGGTCTGATGAGTGTGAGAAGAGCTTTCAAAAGCTCAAGACCTTGATTACTTTGGCTCATGTGTTGACTTTACCCGAGTAGGGTGTGGACTTTACCATTTATTATGATGCTTCTAGAGTCGGGTTGGGTGGTGTTCTGACGCAGAATGGGAAGGTGATCGCTTGTGCTTCTAGAAATTTGAAGACCCATGAGAAGAACTACCCTACTAATGATTTAGAGTTTATAGATGTAATGTTTGTGATTAAGCTATGACAGCTGATATACCGTGAGTTTAAAATATTTTTAATACATTTCACTTAAGAATTGTGTGTGTTTAGGGCCTTTTTGTATTAGTTTTTATGTGTTTTTATTGTGTTTTTGTAGGAAATATGTTTGGACGTAGAAATAAAGAGACAGCTGAAAGATGTGCAGAAAAGGGCATCTACGGAGGTGATCTAGGGACCGTAGGTCCATTGACGCTCCGTAGATGGTGATCGTAGATCAAGAGGCAAGGTATGAAAGGCAAATTAGGGAAATTTGACCAAGTGTGGAACCACGTGGCCATTGACGGTCCGTAGATTGATTTACGGACTGCACTGCTGATCCGTAGAATGATACTGCGAGGGTTCCAGTACCTGAGTTTTGAAGATTCTAAGTGTGTAGCTACGGAGAGGGATCGACGGACCGTTGATCGATCTACGGTACGTACTGGTGGTCCGTCGTTTGCTTAAGAGAAGTTGAGTTTTGGAAGCTGAAAATATTGCCTAGGTCCTGGGTGACGGAAGGGACTCACGGACCGTAGATCCATTGACGGACCGTGAGTCAATCTCGTGGAATGAAGACGCGTACCCGAACATAATTTTCTTATTTCGCTTCCTTTTTAGTTAGGACTTATTTTTCTATATATAGGGCATGAAAACCTCGTTTTTGTGGGTTAGATTTTAGTACTTTAGTTCTACTTTGTGACTTTGGATTTTATTTTTACAAACCTAGCAATTCTTGATTTCCTAAGTTGGTTTTGAAGGTTTTGGTTTTGAAATTCAAGTTGAAATTCCGGGTTTGTTATCCTCAATTACGTAAGTTCATAATTCTTTCATCTAAAATAATGAATTGTGTTCGTGTGATTATGGGTAACTAAACTCCACAACTAGGGTTGTGGGAACCATGAGCGATTAACAAAGTATGAATAGTAAATAAGCAATTCTTGAATAGTGTTTTGCATGCATTGATAATTCTTTCGTTTAAAAGTCTTTTTAACGGTGCGCAACGTTAGAACTCACCTTGTTGCTACTTGCTGGACCAAAGAGGTAATCAACAAGAAAAGAATTATCAACATAGATTTAATGTGATACTATCTAATAGTCTAGTGTCGATTGGTGCGAAGTAATAATTAAACCAAACATCAATGTGATGTCTAATATGAGGTAAAGGTAAGGGTTAGTAAATTATACACACATTGTCGGATCAAGGTGCAGGGTGAAATTCTCTAGATGTTGGACCAAGGATTTAGAGATACCTAATAATTGGATTTTATTTTTGCAAACCTAGCAATTCTTGATTTCCTAAGTTGGTTTTGAAGGTTTTGGTTTTGAAATTCAAGTTGAAATTCCGGGTTTGTTATCCTCAATTACGTAAGTTCATAATTCTTTCATCTAAAACAATGAATTGTGTTCATATGATTATGGGTAACTAAACTCCACAACTAAGGTTGTGGGAACCATGAGCGATTAACAAAGTATGAATTGTAAATAAGAAATTCTTGAATAGTGTTTTGCATGGATTGATAATTCTTTCGTTTAAAAGTCTTTTTAACGGTGCGCAACGTTAGAACTTGCTTTGTTGCTACTTGTCGGAACAAGGAGGTAATCAACAATAAAAGAATTATCAATATAGATTTAGTGTGATACTATCTAATAGTCTAGTGTCGATTGGTGCGAAGTAATAATTAAGCCAAACATTGATGTGATGTCTAGTATAAGGTAAATGTAAGGGTTAGTAAAGTATACACACGTAGTCGGACCATGGTGCGGGGTGAAATTCTCTAGATATCGGACCAATGATTTAGAGATACCTAGCTTATCACTTTGCATGTAGTACACTAGGAAAGGATTGCTATTACTAGGATTACCGTGTTATGAGCTTGTGGGGAACACATATACCCTAGTTAATTCTCTCATCTTGATAACAACCAAAATTGACTTTTGTTTACTAATTACTTACTGAATTCTTACAATTTGTTTGACAAATCCCCCCTTTAATTACTTGTTTCTAGAAGTATTTTGACTAAATGAATATAATTGTTGGTTAACGTTAAGTCTAAACCATTTTCCTCGTGGGATCGACCCCAACCTTCAAGTTGGGTTCTTTACTTGTTAACGATCGCTTATGCTTCTTTAGGGAGGTGTAATTTGAGCGTATCAAATTTTGGCGCCAATGCTGGGCAATTTGGATTTTAGATTTATTTTAACTACATTATTGAACTTTAGTCAAATATTTCCTAATTTTACTTTTTCTTTTTGTTTTTGTCTCTCTCAGGTTCTGACTCTAGTGTATGACAAGTAGACGGAGCCAGGGTGAACCACTTACTCCTTACGATCTAGAGTTGAATCGAACTTTGCAAAGAATGAACAATTAAGGAGTTCAAGTTAATCCTATCGGAGGCAATCTAGGTGTTGAAGTTGAGTTGCAACCTCCGAGGGTAGTTGGTGAGGACAACCAGATTCCAGCTGAAAATCAATTGGGAGATGCATTGAGGGTGCAGGGTCCACCAAGCCCATGACCGCATGACAACTATAGGGGCAACGTCAATATTGCTGACTCTAATGGACCTTTTGTCCTGCCCCCTTTGCCTCTGGGGCACACATTTGTATTGACCAGTAGCTTGATGCACATGCTTACAACGAGGGGCCTGTTCTTGGGGTCGCCATCGGAGGACCCACATGCTCACATAGCCAAGCTAAGGGTGGTTTGCAAGAGCTGTGTAGGTCGACCAAACTTGGATATGGATGCCATCGGATTGCGAGTGTTCCTTCTATCACTGACAGGCGATGTTGCTGTATGGTTCACTGAGCTTTCTTTTAACTCAATCTATACATGGGACCAACTGAAGGATGTGTTCTTAGCAAGATATTATCTAGTGTCCAAGAAGCTTAATCACAAAGATAAGGTCAACAATTTTGTAGCATTACCTGGAGAGTCTGTGAGTTGCTCTTGGGACAGATTCACTGCGTTTGTAAGAGGCGTTCTGAATCACCGTATTGATGATGAGTCACTGAAGGAGTATTTCTATCGAGGTCAGGATGACAACATAAAGCAGTGCTTAATACTATTACTGGAGGTTCATATGGTGAGAGCACATACACACATATTGCATAAAAACTGGAGAAGATCTTTCATAACAACAAAGCATGGAGTACTAGGAGGTCGGATACTGGGAAAAACACATTTGCCGTTAATGATACAAACAACTAGTCTGCGGATGAGATTCGTGAGGAGATGGCTAAGATGAAGACCAAGTTGGGGTTGGTATTGAAGCATGTGAGCGGAGGTGCGGAAAAGGTAAATGTTGTGAACTACTTGACTAGAACTCCACCACCAGTTGAAGAGTGTTACTATGAAGAGGATGCTTATGCGGTGAATAATCAAACGGGGAGTTTCCTACCAAACGCCCAAGGATCCAACACGGACAATTGGCGCCAAGGTCAAGGAAACTAAGCTCGGAACTATGGCAATTACAACCGAGAGGGTCAATATGTCCGGGATGGGAACTTCAATCGTGACAACAACTACAACCGGAACAACTATGGCAATAGAAACGATCGGGTTGTACCTTATGTTCCCCCTCAAAATCGGGAATCTGGTACTAGGGAAGCTGGAGGCAATATGACACGTATTGAAGATATGATGTAGAAGATGATGAGAAGGTTTGACGCGATTGATGAGAATGTGAAGGAGATGCGAAATGAGTTGTCCGAAATTGGCCAGAAAGTTGACGCCCATGCAATGTCAATAAATCATCTAGAGCAGCAGACGATTCAGTTGTCTACTAGAGTGAACCTACGTCAGCCTGGCACTCTTCCTAGCAACACCATCCAGAATCCAAAGAATGATGGTCATTGTATGACAGTTACTAATCGAGGGGGTAAGCAATCCATTAATCCACTTATGCTGTCTGTGATGGATGTTGAGATTAGAAAAGAAGATGATGTGGTAGAGGTTAGAGAAGAGCCCGAGAATGTGACAGAGAAAGAAGCGGAGATATCTCAAAAAGTGGTCCCCATACCTAGACCTCCACCACATTTTCCACAGAGGTTAGTGAAGAAGATTGAAGATGGTAAATATCGTAGGTTTATTACTATGTTAAAGCAGCTTTCCATCAACGTTCCGTTGATAGAATCGTTGGAGCAAATGCATGGGTATGCGAAGTTTATGAAAGATATGGGGACAAAGAAAAGGTCTGTGAGTTTTGAAGATGATGAGAGGTTGCAGCATTGTAGTGCCATTTCTACGAGGTCACTAGTACAAAAGAAAGAGGATCCTGGAGCTTTCACTATTCCATGCACCATCGGTAAGAAGCACTTTGCAAAAGCTTTGTGTGATATGGGTGCCAGCATTAACTTGATGCCATTGTTGATTTATAAGAAGTTGGGTTTAGGAGCTCCAAAACCAACTGCGATGCGTTTACTTATGGCTGATAGAACTGTGAAAAAGCCCATTGGAGTGCTTCAAGATGTCCCTGTGAAAGTGGGGCCATTTATTTTTCGACAGACTTTGTTATACTTGATTGCGAGGTTGACTTTGAGGTCCCCATCATCTTAGGGAGACCGATCCTTGCTATTGGACGTGCCTTAGTTGATATGGAGAGAGGGCAGATGACGTTCCGACTAAATAAGAAGGAGGTGACCTTTAACGTCTGTAAGTCTATGAAGTAGGCAAGTGATGTTAAATCGGTATCAGTGGTGAGTCACACTTTCGGAAGAGGTGCTGAAGTGTTTAGTTTAGGTGTAGCCTTGTACACGGAGAAGAAGCGCCATGCTCAAAATACTGAAAAGCGCAAACTAGCTCCTGGTGATCTGGTGTTGTTGTATAAAGCAAGGTTGTGCTGTTTTCCGGCCAGATCTAAGTCCCAGTGGACTGGACCATTCAGAGTGACCCAAGTGTCCCTACAAGGAGTGGTTGAGCTGGAGAAAAGGAATGGGACAAGGTTCAAAGCCGACCAATGAAGGATAAAAAGCTATATGGGAAATTTTGAGAGTGTAAATGCAGTGATAGAGGCATGGAATCTTAATGAAGTTTGAGTAATCAAGAGGCTTGCGTCGTGCCGCGACGTTAAATCAAGCACTGCTTAAGAGGCAACCCAAGATGTACAATCTAGCCAACTATAGGTTTTGTTTTACGTCTAGTTGTTTCTTTTGTTAATTACATCTTTGTACTCAATTCGATAACTGCTTTAATTCCTTAGTTAGTATTGGCTAGATATAGCATAAGGTCCGTGTCTAAAATGTGTCCAGAAAATATAAAAAGAATGGCCTAATGGTTGCTACATGTGCAGGTGCGCAAGGCAAAATCTGTAGAAAATGGTCTGGTGCAGAGGTCTACGGACCCCATCGACGGTCTGTAGTCCATTCTACGGACCGTAAATGGCCTTTGTACATCCCAGGTAAGTGTCTGAAATTTTACAAAGTGTGAAGGTGATCTACGGTCGCCATCTATGGACTGTAGATCGACCTACGAACCGTAAGTATGGTCTCGTAGGTCCAACCCTAGCTAAACCAAACCCACCCGCTTGTTGATGGTTCTTCGGCGCTAAGCACCACATGTTGGCTTCACCCAAAATTCATTAATTTTTACTGCTTTTTGTGTGCATTGGGGAGAATTGCACCTATTTTTGTTGGGGGTGGGGTAAATGGATTGTGAGTTATAGGGTGAAGTCTGAGTAACCCAACTCATAATCCTCTCTTGGGGTTTTCTTGCCTGTGTTCTTTTCCCCCAAGAGACTGCTTAATTTCTATTGAACCGTCATGTGTTAAGATTGTATGTGTAGAAGCATGAGAACGAATGAAGCATGATGGCAAAAACTTATTGAAAAAATGATACCCGTCCAAAAAATTTGTGATATGTTCTATAACCTGTAGGCTTGAATGAGTTGAATGTGTTGGCTCTGAGTATGACATGATAATGAATCAACTTGATGGCATGACTTAAGCTAAAACTTGAACTGGGTAATCTGATAAACTGATAATGCAACTATGTGCCAAGAGTGTGTGAGAATAGTTGATTGTTCAAACACTAGAACTTGCCCGGTTAGTCCTGCTAAGACCATCTACTCTAGAGGCAAGGAAGTGATCATAGGCCCTTGTTATGATAAGTCCATAAATTGCCTAATAGAAGAATCCAACCAAATGAAATAAATGCTCCCTTTGATCCAAATGCTTTGAGCCTAAATTAGACCATTTATTTCTAAACCCCTAACTCACCTTCCCATAATCTACTATGTTGTCCCCAGTCCCTCCTTGGACATGTGCATCTCGACTTATGCCAAAAGCCTAAGTTGAGGGTGACTAATGTAACTTCAATCTTGGCCCTGATCTGACATCGGGTATTATGCACCTCAACCAATGGAAAATCCATAAGTTGAGGGTGGCTATGAAAGAGGAAACAGAAAGAAAAATGGGTATGAAAAGAGTTTGATGTTGAAAAAGAGAAAAAATAAAATAGAGGAAAGGATGTGACTTGTTGAAAGCTAAAGAAAAGAATAAAAAGCAAGAAAAAGATGAAAGGGAAAAATAAAGAGCTACAAAGTCTAAAGTCACATCCATGGTTGAAGAAAATCAAGGGAAAGAAGGTAAAATGGTAGGATGTCAAAAATAGGGCAAAAAGAGGTTGAATGCCTAGTGTAATGTCAAGGAGGGCTGAAAGTCACTAGAAAGTACCCAAATGTACCACACCTGACCCTAAGCCTACATTACAAGCCAAGAAAGTCCTATAGTGATCCTAGAATCTAGTTTGGAGAGTCTAAATAGTGAAAATAAGGGCAAGCCTATGGTATTGAGCACTAATTGTACTTGAAGTTACTTCTGAGTGTGAGTGTTGAATGAATCCTTGTACTTAAATTCATATTCATTGTGTGAAAAAGGGATTTCGTTTGAAGTAAGGGCACTAGTTACATTGTCGGAAAGTTGGTACCTTGGTGTAGTGAAACAGTGTATGTTGTGTTTTGGTTGGTCGATCTTTGTCATATTTTGATCTGCATGAATTAGCTTGTCGAGTCTACGAGAACAGATTTTGCACCAGAAAAGAGAGTTGGGATAGAGAGCCATGTGATTGCTTGTGCTTAAATTGCTTTCTTCTATACAAGTGTCGTTTAGAGTCTTAATGTGTCGCTTGAGGACAAACAACGAATTTAAGTTGAGGGTGTTGATATACCGTGAGTTTACGGTATTTTTAATACATTTCACTTAAGAGTTGTGTGTGTCTAGGGCCTTTTTGTATTAGTTTTTATGTGTTTTTATTGTGTTTTTGAAGGAAATATGTTTGGACGCAAAAATAAAGCGACAACCGAAAGATGTGCAAAAAAGGGCATCTACGGAGGTGATCTACGGACTATAGGTCATTGACGCTCCGTAGATGGTGATCGTAGATCAGCAGGCAAGGCATGGAAAGTAAATCAGGGAAATCTGACCAAGTGTGGAACCACGGTGGCAATTAACGGTCCGTAGATTGATTAACGGACTGCACTGCTGATCCGTAGAATGATACTGCGAGGGTTCCAGTACCTGATTTTTGAAGATTCTAAGTGTGTAGCTACGGAGAGGGATCGACGGACCGTTGATCGATCTACGGTACGTACTGGTGGTCCGTCGTTTGCTTCAGAGAAGTTGAGTTTTGGAAGCTGAAAATATTGCCTAGGTCCTGGGTGACGGAAGGGACTCACGGACCGTAGATCCATTGACGGACCGTGAGTCAATCTCGTGGAATGAAGACGCGTACCCGAACATAATTTTCTTATTTCGCTTCCTTTTTAGTTAGGACTTATTTTTCTATATATAGGGCATGAAAACCTCGTTTTTGTGGGTTAGACTTTATTACTTTAGTTCTACTTTGTGACTTTGGATTTTATTTTTGCAAACCTAGCAATTCTTGATTTCCTAAGTTGGTTTTGAAGGTTTTGGTTTTGAAATTCAAGTTGAAATTCCGGGTTTGTTATCCTCAATTACGTAAGTTCATAATTCTTTCATCTAAAATAATGAATTGTGTTCATGTGATTATGGGTAACTAAACTCCACAACTAGGGTTGTGGGAACCATGAGCGATTAACAAAGTATGAATAGTAAATAAGCAATTCTTGAATAGTGTTTTGCATGCATTGATAATTCTTTCGTTTAAAAGTCTTTTTAACGGTGCGCAACGTTAGAACTCGCCTTGTTGCTACTTGTCGGACCAAGGAGGTAATCAACAAGAAAAGAATTATCAACATAGATTTAGTGTGATACTATCTAATAGTCTAGTGTCAATTGGTGCGAAGTAATAACTAAGCCAAACATCGATGTGATGTCTAATATGAGGTAAAGGTAAGGGTTAGTAAAATTATACACACGTAGCTGGACCAAGGTGTGGGGTGAAATTGTCTAGATGTCGGGCCAAGGATTTAGAGATACCTAGCTTATCACTTTGCATGTAGTACACTAGGAAAGGATTGCTATTACTAGGATTACTGTGTTATGAGCTTGTGGGGAACACGTATACCCTAGTTAATTCTCTCATCTTGATAACAACCAAAATTGACTTTTGTTTACTGATTACTTACTGAATTCTTGCAATTTGTTTGACAAATCCCCCCCTTTAATTACTTGTTTCTGGAAGTAATTTGACTAAATGAATATGATTGTTGGTGACAGCTAAGTCTAAAGCATTTTCCTCGTGGGATCAACCCCAACCTACAAGTTGGGTTCTTTACTTGATAACGATCGCTTATGCTTCTTTAGGGAGGTGTAATTTGAGCGTATCAACAACATTATCTATATAGGGTACATTTTGAGGTCTTCACTAACAACCGAAGTCTTCAATACATTTTCAGTCAGAGGGATATGAACTTGAGGTACCGCAGATGAGTTGAGTTACTGAAGGATTATAACATCACCATCTTGTATCATCCGGGTAAGGACAATCTGGTGGATGATTCTTTAATTAGGAAAACTTCTAGCATGAAAAGTGTTGCCACTATCAGTGTTGATGAAAGATCATTGGCTAGAGATGTTCAGAGGTTCACCAACGGTCTAGTCTGGTTGCAGGTTTCTGAGGAGAGTTGTGGTTTGACTGCTTTTATAGAGTAATGTTCTTACTTGGTTGAGAAGATCCATGAGCACCAGTTTGATGATATGAAGTTGTGTCTCATTTGAGACAAAGTGTTGAGAGAGGAAGCCAAGGAGGTTATCCTTAATTTTGATGGTTTCTTGAGGACTAGAGGCAGTATTTGTGTGCCCAAGGTGGGTGAGTTGATTAGATTGATTCTTGAGGAGGCCCATTGTTCTTGATATTACATTCATCCGAGAGCGGCGAAGATTTATCATGATCTGAGTCAGCATTATTGGTGGTGTGTTATGAAGAGGTATATTGCAAATTTTGTATCTAGATTCTTGACTCTCCAACAAGTCAAGTGTGAGCACCTAGGGCCTGGATGTGCATCTCACAGGATGCCTATTCCTACTTCGAAGTGAGAGTGTATCACTATGGATTTTGTTGTGGGTTGGCCTACAACCGTGGGTGGGTATGACTACATTTGGGTGGTTGTTGACACATTGATCAAGTCCGCCCATTTCATTCCAGTTTGAGTGAAGTATACGGTGGAAAAGTTAGCCTAGTTTTATATCAGTTAGATTGTCCAAATTAATGGAGTCCATGTTTCCATTATCTCTAACCGGGGCTCATTGTTCACTTCTCGTTTGGAAGGCTTTGCAGCATGGTTTGAGTACTTGGTTAGATATGATTACCGCCTTCCACCCTCAAACTAACTAGAAGTCCTAGCACACTATTCAGGTGTTGGAGGATATGCTTCGAGAATGTGTGATTGACTTTGGTGCTAGATGTGTAACATTCCAAAAACTTGTAGACTAAGCTAGAGCCTAACGTAAAACTAGTAGACAAAACTAGAGCCTAGCATAAGAGTTAGAGTTGTAAATAACTCCCGGTACTCAATATATGTGTTTTTGGGTTTAAACGTCAAGGTACGACTCCCCAAGGACCAACCAAGGGTCCTTGAGGAGGACCCTAAAACAAGGTCCCAAAACAGTCCACCCATGAGGCAGAACTACGACCAGTAGGTGGACCCACACCCCGTGGGTTGGGGTCATGGGTCAAGGCCCCAGAACCCAACCCACGGTTCACCAGCACGCCACCTGGGTCCATCCACAGACCGTGGGTGGTCACTGAAATTGCCATTTTGCAGTTAAACTTAGGGGTCTTATGGGGTTTTCCTTTTTAATTAATTACTAAGTGATGTCATCTTAGACTATTTTTAAAAAACTATGTAGGTATTTTAGACAACTAAACTAACTTATCTAAATCATAATTTCTAAATCCCCAACTCAAAACCAAACCCTCTCCAAAATACTCTCTCTAGAACTCCAATGAAGAAGAAGAAGAAAGGTGAAGCTAGGATTGAAGGATCCATTTTTTCTCCTAAATTTCATGGGAATTCGTCACCAATGTATGGTAGTCCTTCATCCATGGATATTTTTCATCCATGGAGTTCCTCCAAACTCAATTTCAAAACTTGTAATTTCCCCAAAAAGCTAGGGTTTTACTCAAAGTCATGGATTCACTTCAAAAACGATTCTAATGATTTAATTTCTTTATATTATGATCTAATTGACGATTATTTATGGTTTTTAAGATAATGGTTTTTAAGATGAATTACTTAAAAATCCATGAATTCCCCTATTTTCCCAATTTGGATCTTAAAGTGTGGGTATTAATCGATGCAGGTAGAATATGATAGAATTATGCATGTATGTACTTTAACTAATTGAATTATGTTATCATCCATGTCTAATGTAATAAATTCTATATGTGTTGATGAATTATGATCTATGGTCCTTGAAGGGCAATGTAAGGGAATAATGCATGATTATGAGGGTTTGTATATGATGTGAGACCAGTTTAAGAATAAAGTGAAGATGATTATGATCTAGTTGTTGTGTTGTTGGAGGTTATCCTCATGTACACATTTATGTATGAATATGATATGATGTGAAAGGTTTTCTCACAATATGATGATTCTAAGGTTGAAAGGATATTCTCACCTACTGAATCTATGAGCTATAATTTGATTTATGTTGGATTGAGTGTCAAGGCATTCTTCCAAGAATATGAACTTAAGTCAAGACTTAATATGTAATCTATGGGAATTAATTCTTAGCACCAAGTTGATATGAATATGAGATGGAAGCTTTTACCCCAGTTGAGTCCGGCTTTCCAAATGTATTCCTTCTACCTTAGTTGAGTCCGGGTTCCCAAAGTATGTATCTCATGAGATGGAAACCTTCTACCATAGTTGAGTCTGGGTTTCTAGAAGCAATCTCCCTATCCAATAATTATGTGCCCTCATAGGTATTTAGCTAGTGGATCCACATAAGCTAAAAGTATGGTTCTACCTTAGGAAGTAGGACCCTTTTCGGAGTGGGGTAGACACCAAATTCCATGATAAGCTCACATGGTCTATGTTGGTTAAGGATTATTCCCTATTATGCTAGTATGAACAGGAAGTTGAATTATGAACTATAGTTACTCAAGAATCTTTACTTAGTATGGGTGGGATTATGGGATCTTATTCATGCATTGCACAATTAAACTTTTAGGGTATTTATGACATGTTCCTCTTATGACATGATGATTTATGAGTTGATTATGCTTATGACTTATGCTTTTCCATTATTTTCCAAATGATGCTTTAACTTAGAAAATTGCATACATTCAACTAAATGTCCTTTTTTTAGCATGATTTCAAGGTTTTTATGCATGACTATCATACTTGATGCATTTTTGTACTAACCTATTTTTTCTACATTTTTCAATAAGTGTAGGATCCAGTTCTTGAAATGATCTCCTTCTTGGCCAAAGATTGGATAGACTATTCTCCTTGCTTTTGGTGAGTCCTCATGGTTCGAGGACGGATGATTATTTTCTAATTTCTTTTATTGTACTTCCATTTGAGAACTATGTTGTAAGGGTTGTGACCCTATTTGGTACTTCCGTTGTAATAGATGGCTAATTGAGACAAGTCTAGACTTCCGCTATGCTTCTATGAAAATTTCTTTTAGACTTGAAATGTGTTTACTCTTTAATGTTCTTTACTTATGTTATGATATGCTAAGTGGCTTACATGGTTTCTTTCGGGGTTCTATGTGCCATGTTACATCTAGGGGGTACCCTTGGGTCGTGACAAACTTGGTAATTAGAGCTAAAGCTTTAGAATAATTATAGGATGATGTCTCATATGCCACGTCTAGTAGAGTCTTGTTCATGATTGTGAAGTGCGTCACATTTATGAATGAGAGGCTATAAGATGTTTAGGAAATTTCACTTCTTTCATTACTCTTAAGTCGTGTCTTAAAGTTTAACTCTATAAAGTTTATCTTCTAATCCTTCTCATGTGTCTTCAAGAAATAAATACACAAAGAGCTAATGCTAGAAGGGTGGAAGAGGAGAATGTGAATCAAGGATCTCCTCCTCAAGATTATCAAGCCCCGGTTGATCCTGTGGCTGAGAATGTGACCCATGCGAAGGTTAGGTCTACTATCCAATTATTGGCTCAAGTTGTTACAACTCAAGCCAATAGAGAGGTGATTTCTCCTATGAACACTACTGTGAATTATGTGGCTTCTAGAGTGAGGGATTTTGCTAGAATGAACCCTCTCGAGTTTCATGGCTCCAATGTGGGAGAGGATCCTCAAGAATTTGTGGAAGAGGTTTACAAGATACTTGACATTATGGGGGTGACCTCAGTAGAGAAAGTGGAGCTAGCCGCTTACTAATTGTAAAGTGTTACTCAAGTATGGTATACTCAATGGAAGAACCATAGGCCGATAGGTGCGGTCCCGGTTGAGTGGAAAACATTCAAATCGACATCTCTTAGTAGATTTTATCCCCGAGAGTTGAGGGAATCTAAGGTGGAGGAATTCATTAACCTTCGCCAAGAAAGTATGAGCGTGAAAGAGTATTCCCTAAAATTCACTCAATTGTCCAAGTATGGTCCATCTTTGGTGTCGGATTCAAGGGATGAAATGAGTAGGTTTTTGATGGGTGTGTCCGACTTGGTTGAAGAAGAATGCCGTACGGAAATGCTACATGATAACATGGATATCTCAAGGATTATGGTGTACGCTCAACAAATTGAGGAGTCAAAACTCAATAAAAAGAATAGAGAGGTGAAAAGAGCTAGAATCGAAAATGAGAACTTCTCCAATGCTAGGTCCGATGGACAAGGTCAACAAGGGTTTAGACAAAGGTTCTCCAACCAAGGCTCCTCTAGTGTTCCAAGGGCCAACAAGGATAGGGTTTCAAACCCTAAACCTCAAGGAGGTAATATTGGTGGTTCTTATATTGCTAGGCCTAATTGTGCAAAATGTGGTAAAAAACATGATGGTAAGTGCCTAGTTGGCACCGATGGGTGTTTTAGTTGTGGGAAGATTGGCCACAAGCTCCCCGGATGTGGTGACCAGTTTGTTAAAAGCCTTTTCTATTGATTTTTATGCTATGTTAGATCCCGGTGCTACTTTGTCCTTTGTGACACATTTTGTGGCCATGAAGTTTGAAATACTCCTCGAAGTGTTAGTACAACCTTTTTTGGTTTCTACCCTGGTTGGTGACTCGGTAGTGGCAAAAAGGGTTTATAAAAGTTGTCCCATTTTTTTGTCTCATAGAGTTACGTTGGTGGATTTAGTGGAGTATGCATGTAAGACTTTGATGTGATTTTGGGTATGGATTGGTTGCATGCATGTTATGCTTCTATCGATTGTAGGACTAAGGTGATTAGGTTCCAATTTCCAAATGAGTCTATCTTAGAATGGAAGGGGGGAAATTCTATGCCTAGAGGTCAATTTGTCTCTTGCCTTAAAGCTAGGAAGATGATATACAAAGGGTGTATTTACCATCTTGTTCGGGTGAGGGGTGTTGAATCCGAAACCCTTTCTCTAGAGTCGGTTCCGGTAGTGAATGAGTTCCCAAAAGTTTTCCCTGATGATTTGCTCGGTATTCCTCCCGAGCGGGAAATAGATTTTGGTATTGATCTTCTTTCGGATACACAACCTATCTTCATTCAGCCTTATAGTATGGCTCTGGTGGAGTTAAAAGAGTTGAAAGAGTAACTAAAGGATTTGCTAGACAAGGTTTTATTCAACCGAGTATCTCTCCATGAGGTGCTCCAATATTGTTTGTTAGAAAGAAGGATGGGTCTCTTAGAATGTGCATTGATTATCATCAATTGAATAAAGTGACCGTTAAGAACAAATAACCTTTTCCAAGGATTGTTGACTTGTTTGACCAACTTCAAGGGGCTAGTTATTTCTCTAAGATTGATCTTCGTTCGAGTTATCACCAATTGAGGGTGAGAGGGGTTGATATTCCCAAGACAGCTTTCCGAACAAGATATGGTCACTATGAGCTTCTAGTAATGTCCTTTGGTTTGACTAACGCTCTGGCGGTGTTCATGGACTTAATGAATAGAGTGTTCCGACAATATCTTGACATGTTTGTGATAGTGTTTATCGATGATATTTTGATCTTTTCAAGGAGTAAGAATGAGCATGTTGACCATTTGAGGGTTATATTGCAAGTTATTAAGGACCATCAACTTTTCGCAAAGTTTTGCAAGTATGAATGTTGATTAAGTTTTGTAGCATTCCTTAGTCATATTGTGTCAAGCAAGGGTATAGAGGTAGATCCTAAGAAGATGGATGTGGTCAAGAGTTGGCCTAAACCTCTAACTCCTTCGGATATTAGATATTTTTTGGGTTTGGCCAGTTACTATAAGAGGTTTGTTGAGGGGTTTTCCTCCATTGATTCTTCGTTGACAGCTTTGACTCAAAAGAAGGCTAAGTTTGTGTGGTCAGAATCTTGTGAGAATAGTTTCCAAGAATTGAAAGATAGACTTAATTCCACTCCGGTGTTGACCTTACCGGAGGGTACAGATGGTTTCGTAGTATATTGTGATGCCTCTAGAGTTGGGTTGGGATGTGTGTTTATGCAAAATAGTAAGGTGATTGCCTATGCTTCAAGGAAACTTAAATTCCATAAGAAGAATTATCCTACCCATGACCTTGAATTAGCGGCGGTTGTTTTTGCCTTAAAAAATTGGAGGTATTATCTATATGGGGTGCATGATGATGTGTTTACCGATCACAGGAGCTTGCAATATGTGTTTAGTCAAAAGGACTTGAATCTTTACCAAAGGAGGTGGTTATAATTATTGAAGGACTATGATATGAGTGTCTTTTATCACCCCGGGAAAGCTACTATGGTAGAGGATGCACTTAGTGGATTCACCATGGGTAGTGTGGCTCATGTAGAAGATGAAAAGAAAGAATTGGTTCATGATGTGCATAGGTTGGCCCGGTTAGGTCAACTAGTGGATTCCACCAAGGGTGGTGTTACAGTCCATAATGGTTCCTAATCATCATTTGTAATGGATGTGAATTCTAAGAAAGACCTTGATCCTATATTAGTTGAGTTGAAAGGGTCAGTACTCAAAAATTCCGTTGAGGCTTTCTCCCAAGGGGGAGATGGGGTGTTTAGGTACCGAGGTCGGTTATGTGTTCCGGATGTTGATGGTTTGAGCGAGCAAATTTTAGAGGAAGCTCATAGTTCTCGGTATTCTATTCATCCAGGAGCCACCAAGATGTACTGTGATCTACGGGAAGTCTATTGGTGGAATGATATGAAGAGAGATATTGCGGGATTTGTAGCCAAATGTCCTAATTGTCAACAAGTTAAGGTTGAGCATAAAAGGCCGGGAGGCTTATCCCAAAATATATTAATCCCCACTTGGAAGTGGGAAGAGATTAATATGGATTTTGTTATGGGTTTGCCACGCACCCGAAGGTAACATGATTCTATTTTGGTCATTATAGATAGGATGACAAAATCAGCCCACTTTATTCCCGTCAAGGTTTCCTTTTTAGCGGAAGACTATGTCAAGTTGTATATACGAGAGATAGTGAAGTTGCATGGGGTGACTTTATCGATTATTGCAGATCGGGGTACTCAATTTACTTCACACTTTTGGAAGTCATTCCAAAAAAGGCTTGGTACCAAGGTTAAGCTTAGCACAATTTTTCATCCCCAAACCGATGGGCAAGCGGAGCGTACCATCCAAACATTAGAAGATATGCTGAGGGCATGTGTTTTAGATTTCAAGGGTAATTGGGATGACCACTTTCCATTAGTAGAGTTTTCCTACAATAATAGGTATCACTCAAGTATTGGTATGGCTCCTTTTGAAGCCTTGTATGGTAGGAGATGTAGGTCTCCAGTTGGTTGGTTTGAGGTAGGTGTAATTGCTCTTATTGGTCCCGAATTGGTTTATGAAGCTATTGAGAAGGTCCGACTCATTAAAGAGAGGTTGAGAATGGCTCAAAGTAGACAAACATCTTATGCCGACCTTAGAAGAGGGGATCTAGGGTTTGAAGTTAATGATTGGGTCTATTTAAAAATCTCACCTATGAAAAGTGTGATGAGGTTTGGCAAAAAAGGGAAACTTAGTCCTTGGTATGTGGGCCCATATCAAATTTTGAAGCGTATTGGTAAAATTGCCTATGAGTTAGATTTTCCAAATGAGTTTGCTCCGGTTCATTCGGTATTTCATGTTTCCATGCTTAAGAAGTGTATTTGAGATCCGACATCCATTATACCTTTATAAGGTTTGGGAGTTGATGAGAGTATCTCATATAAGGAAGTTACGGTAGAAATCATAGACCGGCAAGTTAAGAGGTTGAGAAATAAGGAAATAGGTTCCGAAAAGGTTTTATGGAGAAATCATCTAGTTGAGGGTGCTACATGGGAGGCCGAGGCCGATATGAAGTCGTGATACCCTCATCTCTTTCCTTCTACTCCTATTCAATCTTGAGGTAAGTAGTTCCCCTTGAGTTTTAGTGTTTTGGAGTCATGTGTGTTATAGTGTTTTTCCCATGATTTCCTTAGGTTATGCATGTTCTTGATGAAATTCATGTTAAGTAAGAAAATGAGTTTCCATGGTTGATGTATTCCTCATGTCGTTGTTCATTTAGTATGAGTTGCATATTTGACTTCATGAGATGAGTTGATGAACATGCTTTAGTATGCTTGTGAGAGAAATTTCATATTGTTTCCATGGTAGGGTGTTGAGCATGCTTTTAGTTGGAGAAGGTAGTTCCTCCTATGATTATGAGAAATGTTGAGCTTTCATGCATAATGGGTTGGTAGATGTAGTTCCTACTTCCTTATGTTGCATTGATTATGTTTGAGATGGAGTTGAAGTTTCCTCATATGAATTGTGCATTATTTTGATGGTTCATGTATGTTGGGCTTCTAGTCTTGAGTCTTTACTTCCGTAAGGTGTTTAGATCATCATTTGAGGACGAATGTTCCCAAGGGAAAGATAATGTAACATTCCGGAAACTAGTAAACTAAGCTAGAGCCTAATGTAAAACTAGTAGACTTAACTAGAGCCTAACGTAAGGGTTAGAGTCGTAAATAACTACCGGTACTCAATATATGTGTTTTTTGGGTTTAAACGTCAAGGTACGACTCCCCAAAGACCAACTAAGAATCCTTGAGGAGGACCTCAAAACATTCCCCCAAAACAGTCCACCCACGAGGGGACCTACAACTAGTAAGTGGACCAACGCTCCGTGGGTGGGGGTCGTGGGTCAATGCCCCAGAAAACTGGCCCCAAACCCCAACCCACGGTTCACCAGCATGCCACGTGGGTCCATTCAAGGATCGTGGGTGGGTTGTCGTGGGTGGTCACTGAAACTGCCATTTGGCAGTTAGACTTGGGGGTCTTTTAAAGTTTTCCTTTTTAATTAATTACTAAGTGATGTCATTTTAGCCTATTTTTAAACAACAATATAATTATTTTAGACACCTAAACTAACTCATCTAAATCATAATTTCTAAATCCCCAAATCAAAACTGAAACCCTCTCCAAAATATTCTCTCTAGAACTCCAAGAAAGAAGAAGAAGAAGAAAGGTGAAGCTAGGGTTGAAGGATCCTTCTTTTCTACTCAATTTAGTGGGAATTCTTCACCAAGGTATGGTAGTCCTTCATCCATGGAGTCCCTCCAAACTCAATTTCAAAACTTGTAATTTACCCAAAAAGCTAGGGTTTTACTCCAACTTATGGATTCACTTCAAAAATGATTCTAATGATTTAAATGCTTTATATTATGATCTAATTGATGATTATTTAGTGTTTTTAAGATGAATATCCCATGAATCCATGAATTCCCCTATTTTCCCATTTTGGATCTTAAAGTGTGGGTATTGATTGATGCCAGTAGAATATGATAGAATTATACATGTAGTACTTGAACTACTTAAATTATGTTATCATCCATGTCTAATGTAGTAAATTCTAGATTTGTTGATGAATTATGATCTATGGTCCTTGAAGGGCAATGTAAGGGAATTATGCATGATTATGAGGGTTTGTATATGATGTGAGAACACTTTGCGAGTAAAGTGAAGATGATTATGATCTAGTTGTTGTGTTGTTGGAGGTTATCCTCATGTACACATTTATGTATGAATATGATATGATGTGAAAGGTTTGCTCACAATATAATGATTCTAAGTTTGAAAGGCTATTCGGTCCTATTGAATCTATGAGCTATAGTATGATTTATGTTGGATTGAGTGTCAAGACATTCTTCCAAGAATATGAACTTAAGTCAAGACTTAATATGTAATCTATGGGAATTAATGCTTAGCACCGAGTGGATATGAATATGAGATGGAAGCTTTTACCTTAGTTGAGTCCAGCTTTCCGAATGCATTCTTTCTACCTTAGTTGAGTCCGGGTTCCCAAAGTTTGTATCTCTTGAGATGGAAACCTTCTACCATAGTTGAGTCCGGGTTTCTAAAAGCAATCTCTCTATCCAATAATTATGTGCCTTCATAGGTCTTTAGCTAGTGGATCCACCTAAGTTAAGAGTATGGTTCTACCTTAGGCAAGTAGGACAACCCCTTTTCGGTGTGGGGTAGACACCGGATTCCATGATAAGCTTACATAGTCTATGTCGGTTAAGGATTATTCCCTATTATGCTAGTATGAACAAGAAGTTGAATTTTGAACTATAGTTACTTAAGAATCTTTACTTAGTATGAGTAGGATTATGGGATGTTATTCATGCATTGCACAATTAAGCTTTAAGGGTATTTATGACATGTTCCTCTTATGACATGATGATTTATGAGTTGATTATGCTTATGACTTATGCTTCTCTATTATTTTCCAAATGATTCTTTAACTTAGCAAATTGCATACATTCAACTAAATGTCCCTTTTTAGCACGATTTCAAGGTTTTTATGCATGACTATCATACTTAGTGCATTTTTGTACTATCAAAATGAGTTTTCATGATGGATGTATTCCTCATGTTGTTGTGCATTTTGTATGAGTTGCATATTTGAATTAATGAGCTGAGTTGATGAACATGCTTTGGTATGCTTTAGAGAGAAATTGCCTATTGGCTCCATGGTAGTGTGTTGAGCATGCTTTTAGTTGGAGTAGGTAGTTCCTCCTATGATTATGAGAAATGTTGAGCTTTCATGCATAATGGGTTGGTAGATGTAGTTCCTACTTCCTTATGTTGCATTGATTATTGTAACAACCCTTAAAATGAAGTAGGATAAAGTAGAGCCTCACATGAGTTTTATCCATTAATAACTTGTTAAAATAATGAAGAATAGCCTTTTTAGTCAGCTTTAAAGAGTTTGGAAGTCAAACGTCAAGGGACGACCAAGACGTTTGGAAACTAGTCTTTTACGTGTTGGTGTGTTCTAGTATGTTGTTCATGTTTTTATGTGTTGTTTGGAGTCTAAAATCAGTGGAGGTGACCCTAGTGTCTTAATAAATGTTTTTAGGGTCAAAACGTTCGGATACGACGCCCCGGAGACCACCCCAAGGATCCCCGAGGAGGACCCCAACCTTGGCCAAGCAAGCTGCCAGGGCAGCTTGAAGTTGTGCTTGGAGGGAGCATGTCCTCGTCGCGGACTAGCTCCACTAAGGGCCAAAAGCTTGGTCCGCGTCGCGGACATGTCGCGAACTCTACTGTCTCAAATTTAATTTCCAGAAAAACTTATGGGAACACCTCCGCGTCGCGAACTTATTTACCGACGAAATCTGTGAAAATAAAACTCAAGTTTGACTTGTTTAAAAGGTCCAACTAAGTGAGGGGTAGTTTGGGTACTTTGGGGTATTATTATAAACGGTTATTCTTCCTATTTTAGGGTATTTTAAGTTGGTTAAAACCCAAAAACCTAGAATTAGACCCCATTCTTCAAATTGACCCTTCCCTCTCAAAAGTAGAATCTCTCAAAAACTCCATTGAAGACCTTGATGAAGCTCAAACTAGAAGATGGGTTTTTAACTGATTTCTTCTTCAATTTCATGGGTCTTCAATAGTTAAGGTATGGTAACTCTTGATTCTTGAATAACCTATCATTCAAGGAGTTCTATCAAAGATTTCCAAAAGTGATTCAAAGATCTTCAAAAGTGATTCAAAGATCAAAATTCCTAATTTTCAATCTAAACATGGGTCCTTTGTTAAACGATTTTATAAATCATTCTATTGATGAATTAATGTGGAAATAAGGTTTTTAAGACAATTTTCAAAGGAATTCTTGAAGAACCCATGATCCCCAAATTCTCAAAAATTGGCCTATGATGTGGGTCTTTGTGAATATGATCTCTATTGGTGAAATTATGTTTAGATTAGGTTGTATTGATGTTTCCTATGATTATCTATACTTATTCATGTTGAATTGTTAATATGTTGATGAGTTGAGAATTATGGCCTTATGGGCAAAGTTATGGGTTAATCCCTTTGTTTATAGAATTGTACTTAGATTATGTTTATGTTATTGAATTACATCATTGATTCCTATTGCTACCTATGTCAATTGATTATGAATTGTTGAGGATTGATCCCAAGGTGATCATGGCTTGGAGAATTGGTAAGTTGACCTAACTTCTAGTCTATAGTATGAGAATTGATGTTGTGTGGTTTGATCCACTTATGGTGGAGGTATTTACTTCTTGTCTATCTATGAATGTTGAGATCATGGCCTTGAAGGCAATAGATGTGAAGTGAATTGATGATTATGATGTATATGTTTATGAGGTTGTGCTATGAAGGTTATGTATGAAATCCTCAATGCTAGCATGATGTTTAAAGTGCGTTGATGAGGAGGAGTATAATGTGAATGATAATGTTAGGGATAAGGTGTGGTCTACATGATTGATTATGTTAAGTACTATTATGGAATGACCCCTACCTATATGACCCCTATATGAATGTGTGATCATATACATGGTAGTAGTACCTATTCAATGTTGAATGTGTCCTTGTCTCCTATGATGAAGTATGGGTGTGGGGTCTAGAATCCCTAAAGGCTTTATATGTGAATTGCTCATGATTTGGGGACATTATGAATGTGTGGTGATCCCTTGAAGGGAAGTGCACTCAATATCAATGTTGTTGCTATTATGTCACTATGAGGACCAATATGCGCACACACACTCTATATGTATAACTATGAATATGATGTGTTATGGTGTCAATTGAAAGGTTAACTCTTATATGCACCTTTACATCTTATTATGCATGCAAAGTGTATGATTAGCAAGGTATGAATATATGTTGTATAAAGGTGTTTATGTGAAAGGCTTTCTCACATATGTACACACACATGAATGAATGAATAAGGTTTATGATAATCTAGTGAAAGTGAGTCTCTTGAAAGGTTTACTCAATTGTACTCTAAACTAGACTATGTTATGAATATGGTATGATTATGTGAAAGGTCATTCTCACATAATGTAGGTTCTATGATGAAATGTCATTCTCATCTTAGAAACCTTTGAGCTATATGATATGAGGGATTAAGTCCCTAAAGCCTATTTTATGAACTAATGTTAAATAAAGGCTTAAAGATGTTTAAAAAGAGAGTTGGAGCTTAACACCGAGTGAACATGAAAAATGAGAGTGGGGGCTTCACGTTTAGCAAGTCCACTTCCCACAAGAGAACTTTCACGTTTAGCAAGTCCGGGTTCCCAACATAGATGTTGTCTCATGAGATGGAAACCTCCACACCTAGTAAGTCAAGGTTTCTAGTAGCAATATCCTTGTTCCATAACTACGTGCCCCCGTAGGTATTAGCTTAGTGGATCCACTAGATAGCTATTATGTATGTAGGTCCTACTTTGGCAAGTAGTACCCTCTCTTTTCGGTGTGGGAGTAGAACACCGGATTCCATGTAGCTCACATGGTCTATGTCGATGTCGATTATGGCAAGGTCTCCCAAAAGTTAAGAAATGAACTAAGATAAGAATATGAACTCTAGTCATGATTTCTTGAAGAGTTACTTAGTATAAGTAGGACTATGGACCCTACTTATGCATTGCACAAGTGGACTCTAAGGGAGGTTATGATTAGGCTCTTTATGTAATGAAGACTATGGTCTATGTATGTTAATATGAAAGCATGTTAAGGTTGACTTTACTTATGTCAAGACATGAAGTATGATTATGCATGTGAATTACACTTATGACTTCTTAATGGGTTTGCTTAGTACATGTGGAAGTATGGGACTCCATGTGTACATTGCACAAGTGAGCTTGGGAAGGGGTTGTGAGGGTGGTTTACCTATGATATGAACTAAATGAGTTATGACTAATGATATAGTAAAGGAATGAGTCCTTATATGATGTTATGAAGTATGTTGGTCTTATGTCTAATGTTAAATGAAGATGATATGACTTGTTGAATATGATGTGCCTAGTCTGTGGTGGCTTCCTAGGAACACTTGGTGTGACTAGTATTATGGGATGCTACTTGCACATTGCACTAGTATGACTTGGGGGTTGTCTTAGGTGATGGTTCTTATGTGAAGACTATGTCTTATGGTATGCTTATGACTCTATGAATATATGTGGTTGGATTGATGAGGCTATATGTAAGTTCACCTTTGGTAACCTTAAGGCGATACATTGCACCAAGTATTCCTAAGGGTTGCTTGAGGAAAAGAGTTAAGATAAAGAGGAAGGTAATGTATTGTATGCATTGAATGTGCCTAAAATGTTATAAGTGGCTCTATGTGCTTTTAGGAATGGTTTCCATGTGTATGATAATGTATGTGGTTTATATTGTTCCTATTGTACTAAATGTTCTTGAAGTTTATCTAAAAAGGCATGATGCATGGTTTCCAACTAAATGTCCCATTTATAAGCATGTTTTAGCATGGTTATCATACTTAGTGCATTTTTGTACTAACACCATTCTTCTTCATCTTTTACACCAAGTGTAGGTGGTGGTGGCTAAAGGGCCTTTCCTAGAAGTGATGAGTTTGGCTTACTATTCCCAAGTTCAGGTGTGTCCTTAAAGATTCAAGGACCTTTATGTTAAAGAGTTTCCTTAAGTTCAATGTACTAGATAGTATTTTCTTTTGTATTGTAAGGGTTGTGTCCCTATTGTGTTGTAGTCGTGTTTTAAGATGGCTACCTTGGGACGTAGTATTCCAATTTTGTATTAAAGGTTTAAATGAAGTGACTTTTATGTCTTGTGTTATATTATGAAAACGTTTTAAATTTTCCTCTATTTTTCTATGATAAATGCTATGACGAATGCTAGGGGCTTGTATAAGACCTCCGAGAGGACGAATACTCCGGTAACGACTAAGGGGTGCTCTCGGGTCGTTACAATTATGTTTGAGATGGAGTTGAAGTTTCCTCATTTGAATTGTGCATTATTTTGATGGTTCATGTATGTTGGGCTTCTAGTCTTGAGTCTTTACTTCCGTAAGGTGTTTAGATCGTCATTTGAGGACGAATGTTCCCATGGGAGAGATAATGTAACATTCTGGAAACTAGTAGACTAAGCTAGAGCCTAATGTAAAACTAGTAGACTTAACTAGAGCCTAACGTAAGGGTTAGAGTCGTAAATAACTACCGGTACTCAATATATTAGTTTTTGGGTTTAAACGTCAAGGTACGACTCCCCAAGGACCAACCAAGAATCCTTGAGGGGGACCCTAAAACATGCCCCCAAACAGTCCACCCACGAGGGGACCTACTGCCAGTAGGTGGACCAACGCCCCGTGGGTGTGGGTCGTGGGTCAAGACCCAAGAAAACCAACACCAGAACCCAATCCACGGTTCACCAGCACGCCACGTGGGTCCATCCACAGACTGTGCGTGGGTGGTCACTAAAACTGCCATTTGGCAGTTAGACTTAGGGGTCTTTTGGGGTTTTCCTTTTTCATTAATTACAAAGTGATGTTATTTTAGCCTATTTTTAAACAACTATATAAGTATTTTAGACACCTAAACTAACTCATCTAAATCATAATTTCTAAATCCCCAAATCAAAATCAAAATCCTCTCCAAAATATTCTCTTTAGAACTCCAAGGAAAAAGAAGAAGAAAAAAAGGTAAAGCTAGGGTTAAAGGATCCATCTGTTCTACTCAATTTCGGGGGAATTCTTCACCAAGGTATGATAGTGCTTCATCAATGGATAGTTTTCATCCATGGAGTCCCTCCAAACTCAATTTCAAAACTTCTAATTTCCCCCAAAAACTAGGGTTTTACTCCAAGTCATGGGTTCACTTCAAAAATGATTATAATATTTTAATTGCTTTACATTATGATCTAATTGATGATTATTTACTGTTTTAAGATGAATTTCCCTATTTTCCCATTTTGGATCTTAAAGTGTGGGTATTGATTGATGCCAGTAGAATATGATAGAATTATACATGTAGTACTTGAACTACTTAAATTATGTTATCATCCATGTCTAATGTAGTAAATTGTAGATTTGTTGATGAATTA
Source organism: Solanum verrucosum (assembly GCF_900185275.1). Taxonomy (NCBI): domain Eukaryota; kingdom Viridiplantae; phylum Streptophyta; class Magnoliopsida; order Solanales; family Solanaceae; genus Solanum; species Solanum verrucosum. Next base: position 209,655 of record NW_026020082.1, on the reverse strand, counting down.
TGATCTATGGTCCTTGAAGGGCAATGTAAGGGAATTATGCATGATTATGAGGGTTTGTATATGATGTGAGAACACTTTGCGAGTAAAGTGAAGATGATTATGATCTAGCTGTTGTGTTGTTGGAGGTTATCCTCATGTACACATTTATGTATGAATATGATATGATGTGAAAGGTTTGCTCACAATATGATGATTCTAAGTTTGAAAGGCTATTCGGTCCTATTGAATCTATGAGCTATAGTATGATTTATGTTGGATTGAGTGTCAAGACATTCTTCCAAGAATATGAACTTAAGTCAAGACTTAATATGTAATCTATGGGAATTAATGCTTAGCACCGAGTGGATATGAATATGAGATGGAAGATTTTACCTTAGTTGAGTCCGACTTTCCAAATAGGTTCCTTCTACCTTAGTTGAGTCCGGGTTCCCAAAGTATGTATCTCATGAGATGGAAACCTTCTACCATAGTTGAATTCGGGTTTCTAGAAGCAATCTCCCTATCCCATAATTATGTGCCCTCATATTTCTTTAGCTAGTGGATCCACCTAAGCTAAGAGTATGGTTCTACCTTAGGCAAGTAGGACAACCCCTTTTCGGTGTGGGGTAGACACCGGATTCCATGATAAGCTCACATTATCTATGTTGGTTAAGTCTTATTCCCTATTATGCTAGTATGAACAAGAAGTTGAATTATGAACTATAGTTACTTAAGAATCTTTACTTAGTATGGGTGGGATTATGGGATCTTATTCATGCATTGCCCAATTAAGATTTAAGGGTATTTATGATATGTTCCTCTTATGACATGATGATTTATGAGTTGATTATGCTTATGACTTATGCTTCTCCATTATTTTCCAAATGGTGCTTTAACTTAGAAAATTGCATACATTCAACTAAATGTTCCTTTTTAGCATGATTTCAAGGTTTTTATGCATGCCTATCATACTTGGTGCATTTTTGTACTAACCCATATTTTCTACATTTTTTCATAAGTGTAAGGTCCGATTCTTGAAGTGATCTCCTTCTTGGTCAAAGCTTGGATCGACTATTTTTCTTGGTTTCGGTGAGTCCTCATGGTTCGAGGATGGATGATGATTTTCTAGTTTCTTTTCTTGTACTTCCATTTGAGAACTATGTTGTAAGGGCTGTGACCTTATTTGATAAGCTCGCATGGTCTATGCTGGTTAAGGCTTATTCCCTAGTATGCTAGTATGAATAAGAAATTGAATTATGAACTATAGTTACTCAAGAAGCTTTACTTAGTATGGGTGGGATTATGGGATTTTATTCATGCATTGTACAATTAAGCTTTAAGGGTATTTATGATATGTTCCTCTTATGACATGATGATTTATGAGTTGATTATACTTATGACTTATGCTTCTCCATTATTTTCCAAATGATGCTTTAACTTAGAAAATTGCATAAATTCAACTAAATGTTCCTTTTTAGCATGATTTCAAGGTTTTTATGCATGACTATCATACTTCGTACATTTTTGTACTAACCCATATTTTCTACATTTTTCCATAAGTGTAGGGTCCGGTTCTTGAAGTGATCTCCTTCTTGGTCAAAGCTTGGATCGACTATTCTCGTTGCTTTTGGTGAGTCCTCATGGTTCAAGGACGGATGATGGTTTTCTAGTTTTTTTCTTGTACTTCCATTTGGGAACTATGTTGTAAGGGTTGTGACCCTATTTGATACTTCGATTGTAATAGATGGCTAATTGAGACAAGTATAAACTTCTGCTATGCGTTTATGAAAACTTTCTTTTTGACTTGAAATGTGTTTACTCTTTATTTTTCTTTACGTATGTTATGATATTCTAAGTGGCTTACATAGTTCCTTTCGGGGTTCTAGGTTCCATGTTACATCTAGGGGGTACCCTTGGGTCGTGACAAGATGGGATTAGCATTTGCCCTTAGCGGAGTTTATCTACAACAACAGTTATCACTCCAATATTCAGATGGCCCTATTTGAGGCGTTGTACGACAGACAATGTAATCTCTGATTGGTTGGTTTTATTCAACAGAGATGAACATTTTAGATACATACCAACTTAGAGATGTTCTGGAGCAGGTACATATGATTCAAGGTAGATTGTTGATAGCCTAGAGTAGATAGAAGAGTTATGCAAACTAGAGAGTTCGAGCCTTAGTGTTTATACAGAGTGATCATGTTTGGCTTCAAGTGTCACCTATAAAGGGTGTGATGAGGTTCATAAATAAAGGAAAGCTTAGCCCTAGATTCATTAGACCTTTTAAGATTTTGAGTCGAGTAAGAGAGGTGGTCTATAAGTTTGCCTTGACACTTAGCTTATCAACTGTACATCTTGTGTTTCATGTCTTTATGCTTTACAAGTACGTGACAGATGAGTCCCATGTGCTTTTGTTTGATTCGGTAGTGTTGGGTCCATACTTGTCATCTAAGAAGGAGCCTGTAAACATCTTGAATAGGCAGGTCCAAAAGCTTAGGACCAAGGAGATTACTTCAGTGAGGTGCGGTAAAAGCACCGTTTAGTTGGTGATGTGACTTGGGATACAGAGTCTGATATGTGTGCATAATATCCTCAACTTTTCAAAGCTTCAGGTACGTTCTTTTACTTTATGTTCGAGGACGAACATGGCTTCTAGTGGTAGATAATGTAATGAATCAGTCGGTCATTTTTGGAAATTTTCATAAAATTACCATTATACCCCTCCCAATATAGGCACCGAGTCATTGTAGAATGAGTTTTGAAAGTGGTTTCGAGTTTTGAGTTACAAGTGTGAATCAAGGGAATTTTAGAAATTTGAAAAGCTAGTCATTAAAAAGTAGTTTTTGGTATCTTTTGGAGTTTGAAGTATCGGAATAAAATTTTGTCAATTCCATCAGTTCCAGAATGTGGAAATTGGTCTAAGCGATAGTCCGTTTTAGATTCAAATTTTTTTTGAGGATTTGAGATCCTAAATTGAAAATTATTGAGATTTTAGCGTATGAGTTGACTTTGGTCAATATTTGGCATTTGGATGATCAGATCAAAATTATGAGTGTTCTAATGGATTCAGGGGATGCTTTTAAGCCTAGAGGAGGTCTTGGTTTATTTGTTAGTGGTCCCGAGCTTGTTTTATCTTTTTAGGCGTTATGTTTGTTCTTGGTGACTTTTACAAATTTCGGGTCAAGGAGACTTTGGATTCATGTTTCAATGGTTCCATTGAGTCCAGAAAGTTGAGTTTAGTCAAACTCCATATATGGTTTGTTTGTGTGTGTTTTCAAACGAATCTGCAATGTTCTTTCGACGTCTTAAGAGTTGGCTGAATTTTATGGTGCCTCAGTTTTGTACCCTTCACATTGGCGATAGGCCTTCCTATTTAGCGACCTTCGCTTTAGCAAAGCCGTGATCACTAAAGCGAAGGCCATACTTAAGCGGGATCGCTTAAGCAAACTAGGGCTCGCTTTAGCGATGATCTCTTAAGCGAAGCCTAGTTCACAAAAGTGAGACTCCCACTTTAAGTGGGGTTTGTTGATGCGACATCTGAGAGGTTTTTTGTCTTGCCATTTCTGAGTTAACCCCCATTTTCTATTTTTAAGCTTTGTAAAACCCTTTGAGGCAATTTTGTAAAGATTTCTTGTGCTAACTAATTTGGGTAAGCCTTAGTAACCCTAAAACTTCAATTCTTTTTTATCATTTATGGATTTTAACATCAAAAGTTGGGATTTTGATTGGCAAATGGCAAAGTATTTCAAGAACTTGAGTTCTAAACTAAAATGGTGGTTGTGAAGTGATTTTTACTTCTTTTTCAAATTGGTTTTCACCAATGATTTCCAAATGCCTTGGCTAACAGTTTCAAGTAAACAATTTCATATTCAAACCTTATTTTTGAAATTGGGTTATTGAGTTGATTTGGCCCATTTTTCAAAATGTATAATTTGGGTGTTGTTATTTCCAGAGTATTATAGTGATTACTTGATTGAATTTGATTATGTGGCTTTGGATATTGTTTGGGAAGGGAAGGCTCAAGTCTAAGATTGACTTTTGATTGAATTGAGGCAACTAATATTCTGAAACTTGTAGAATCTTGTGTTTCCCTTCATTGTATGTGTTCGGGAATAATGGGAATGAGGTCATGGGTTCAATTATTCCACTTGATAGTTATGTTTTGTGAATTGCTTAGTTGTGGACCCTAATATGTCGATTGATGAAATAATTTGATGGCATTATTGTGGGCTTGAGTTGCTTGAGTTATTATCTCTTTCTTATGGTGTGACATTGCTTATTTGCTTTATTTCTTTGCATTGTGATGAGACATGTGATGATGATGTTGAAGGCAAATGGTTTCGACAAGTGTTTTGATATAAAGCCAAAGGAAAAATATAAAGCTAAAGAAAAATGGTTCTGGCTAGTGATATGATATAAAGCCGAAGAAAAATGATTTCGGCTAGTGATTTTGTGCCAAAGGGAAATAGTTTCGATAAGTGATATGATATAAACCCGATGGGAAATGGTTCCGACTAGTGATTTAATATCGAAGGGAAATGGTTCCGGCTAATGATATTGTGTCGAAGGGAAATGGTTCCAACAAGTGGTTCTATATACAACCGAATGGAAATGGTTCCGACTAGTGATATTGTGCCGATGGGAAATGGTTCCGACAAGTTTTTGATTATTGTGATTTGATGAACTTGATACTTGTGGTTGATCTACTTGATACTTGTGATATCTACTTGACATTTCTGATTGACATACTAGATTCTTGTTAGTTGTTAAATTATGATTATTGGATTGTGATCGTTTCCTTCTGAGTTGTGTATTGTGAACTCGTAGGTTGGGATGATTTCTATACAGGTTATAGTTTGAGGAGGTTTGGTTGGGGTGAAAGGACTACTCGTATTCTAGCCTAGTTTACTTTGTTTAGTAGGTTGTTTGTTGAGTATCGTGTTGTTTGGTACTCACTCATTACTTCTACACTCATGTAGGTTTCGAGCCCGAATCTGTGTGATTGTTCTTCTTCTATTTATGAGTCTTTCAAAGGGCTTTGAGATGTAGTTGCTTCTCATTCCAGCGGGCCCTCTTGTTTCTTATTTTATGCTTTGTTTTATTCTAGTGACAAAGACATTGAGACTTTCACTTATCTTTCAATTTTGTGTACGTGACAACCATGATTTGGGGTCTTATTAGAATGACTAAGTTTTCCGCTCTTATCTCATTCTTTATTTACTTTCAGCATTTCTTTCGTGTTGTTGGGTTAAGGCTGCCTTGTCTTGGTGGGTATAGACGAGTGTCATCACGTCCATTTTTTGGTTGTTACATGGCTAGAGGTTCAAAAGACCATAACCATATTATAATTTGCCTCATAAGTCATTAACTTGATAACCAAGCAAAATCTAAGGTTGAACAGCTCTGCACGAATTCGCATGAAAGACACAACACTGAAATTTCCCTAGTTATTGATTAAAATCCCCCAAGTTGAACACAAGTCTGTATTATTTAATTTTCTTAGTTGTTAATCAAAATTCTAAGTTAAAATCACTGTTCAACATCTTTTGCACACTTGCACTTAATCATAGTTATAAGTAAAATTATATATTTACTAGTCAAAAGTCCTTTGGATTTGATGATCTGGCTCGTAAGAGTCACTTTATTACTTGTTTGATCATGTACACTTACGTGTGTGAATTTGGCACAATATGTTTTAGGTGTCGTTGTCTGGACTTAAAAATTAGCAAATATTTAGCCTTTCAATTTTTGGTAGTTTGTCCAAGTGTTGACAACTTGATCTTAGTTGTTACTATTGCAGGTAATTCAAATTAGTAAACTCGCAAGAAATGAAGAACTGGTAGAATCACAACCTGATCCTGAACAATTTTTCCGCCAATAGAAAAGGAAAGATGATTTGCAATATCTAGTCCATTAAGTTGATCTGGAAGTTGAAAACAAACTTGGGTACCTAGAAGAATGGTTCCCAGGATAGTTCGTGATGTGGCAATCTTACTCACAACCAATATTACTTCTAGCATTCAGAAATCAGCAACTGGAGGTAGATTTAAACTTAAGTAAAACATGGTGTAGTTGCTGCACTCAAATAGATAGTTCACCAGTCTCCCTCATAAAGATCTCCAAGTGCATATCCAGAATTTTCTGGAAATCAGTGATACTTATATGCCAACTAGGGTATCTTCTAATTTGCGAGGCTCACTTTGTTCCATTCTCTATGTTAAGGGAATCAAAAAGGTGGTTGAAGTTGGAGTTACAAAAACTCCATCACTACTTGGGATGATCTTGCTCAAAGGTTCTTGATCAGATTCTTTCCATTTGGGAAGACAAAGTTGAAGAGAGTTTTAGACAAAAGGGGAGAGAATTTGTACCAAGTTTGGCATAGATTCAAGTCATTGTTGATAAATTGCCCTCGTCACCACCAAGCTAATGAAGTGTTGGTTCATACCTTCATTGAGGGTCTTGAACCCAACACAAATAATTTACTTGATTCTTATACAGGAGGAAAGGCCCTGGTAAAGACTTATGATGAGTTGTTTACATTGCTGAATAGAATTTGGTACAGAAATTCTCCATGGAATAGCGGAGGTTCTAGAGTTGTGGTATAGAAAACTGTAAGGATGTTAGATGTGGATGGATTGACAGTCAAATTTGCACAGATTATTGTAATGTAAAACCAGATGAACACCCATTTCAACAACATGAACTTTAGGCAACAATAGGTTGTAGTGAATGTTGTGTAGCAACCTCAAGTATGGTGTGAAAATTGTGGTAGTGGAGATCATCCTACTGATTTATGTGGGTCAAATCCTTATTTTGTAAACATTGTGGGAAATACAATGACGTGGTGGCATACAGAACTATAGGAACACTTACAATTTGATCGGGAGAAACCCTCTAAATTTCTCATAGGGAGGTAATCCAAATCAAAATCAATATAAGCCTAAAGGAAATGGACAACAATACCAACAACAAGGACAAGGAAATCAACAGAGTGCTAAGCAAGGCAACATGAGCGTTGAAGGGATGCTGAGTAAAATAATGGCAGATTAGGCCACGCTAGTTGGGGCAATTGGGGCAATAGGCTAATGCTCAAAACTCTCAACCTCAAAGAGGCCTATCATGTAATATTGAACCTAATCCAAAGCAAGTAAACGCAAATATTACATGTAGTGCTAACTAGTTGGAAGAGTTAGCTACACAAGAATTTCTTGAAGCGATGAAAAAGGATGAGAATAAAAGTGAGTCTAACAAAGGCTAAATATAATATTATGCTGCAAAGTATGAAACCACCTCCTCCGCTCCCACAAAAGTTAGAAGATCAAAATGAGAATGAATAATTTGGTAAGGTTCTCTCTTTACTTAAGCAAGTTCACATTAATTTGCCTCTTATTGATGTTTTACGAAAAATTTCAAAGTATGCCAAATATGTGAAATTATTGTGCCAAACATAAGAAGGCTGACTGATTAGGAAATAGTTGCACTTACTAAGGAGTGCAGTTTTAAAATCTAACACAAGTCACCCACTAAGCTGAAATATTTGGGTAGCTTCATAGTGTAGATTACTATAGGTCAAAGCGTTAATGCACATGGGTAGTGTGTTCTTGGGGCTATCATTATGTCACCCCCCGAGGCTATCCCCTTGACGCAAACACGGGACCTAGGATTACGAGTGACCCCAAGCTAACCCTGAGCTGGCATGTCATAAGCAAACTAAACAAAGTTATAAAAAGATAAACTAATGCGGAAGCTAAATCATAAAATAACTAAAATGATGGGGAATACCCAATACTATATGAATATAAAGAAAACTATGAGTTTAATACCAACTGAAAATCAAACTAAAAACTAAAATTGAATTTAACTATGTCTGAATAAATGACTCTAACTGATTAGAGATGATGGGACATGCCCCACCTAACTCTAGCAAAACTGAAACTGAAAGACCGAAGGTAAAAGAAAACATGTTTGTCTTCCTCGAAGAATGAGGACTCACCACTGATAATAATGAAATGGAGATTGGGAATCGATCTAAGCGTGATCTAAATGCCGAGGACCTGAACCTACATCACAAGAAGATGTAACACAGAGTATGCGTCAGTACTTGAAACGTAATGAGCATGCAGGATAGGATAAAACTGAACAATATATACATAACTGAAATAAAGCAAACTGAACAATGATATAATCTGATCATAATGGAAATACTGAAATATACTGAAATGAACTAAACTAAATGCAATGACCAAGTACATAACATGTTGAAACTGAATATTGAACTGTAACTGGGAACCTGGTCAAATGTACTAGAATCTGACTATGGGAGATACTAATCACCGACATAAAACCACATGAACTAAATGTGGAGTCCGATGTATACGCCCCATCGAGAGGACCCAATATACCTTCCCAAGGGTATAGAGGAATGACTGGCGTGATCACTAAATATGATCCCCACATATGGGACTTACAAACCTACAGGGGCACGTAGTTCTGGGCCTATGAGGATGACTGACCTTACTCCAACTCGGTGTTAAGCCTACTCTTAACTGAATATATATACAATACCACATAACCGAAACATAATGGATAACTCACTATTTTGACATGCTAACTGAAGATGCAACATTAATGTACTGATAATGAAACATTTGGAAACTGAGGCATGTATATCTTTTTATCTCTTTTAGCTAGTGTAATTATTAAACTAAACGAATCTACACAACTAGGGTTTTGAATTTCATGCAAGGAAATAGGCAACAATGTTACAACAACATAAAAATGTGATTAGGAATGTTCTCACAACTAAATAACAACAATTTCGAACATTCAAGAAACCCTAGGTCTAGATAATATGAAGAGGGACCTAGTGGATAAAAGGAATCCACTAGTGAAATCCCACATACCTGGTAATGAATTCCACAAAGAAATCTTTCACTTTCGGGGCTGAAACTGATGAAAACATGTTGTGTTCTTAGAGAGGGGTTTGGTCGACTCTTTCTCCTTTTTCACTCTGAGTTTGCTAAATTTTGGTGAATGAATCCCTTAGGGTAGATTCTAATTAAGTTACTAGGCTTAAACTGACCAACACTACGTAGTTTAGGGGTTAAACGACATAGTTTAGGTGTCCAACGTATAGGGAAAAGACCAAACGACCCCTGACTTAAAAGTTGTCAGGGCGACCAACGGGCATGACCGCCGGACCGTAGCTGGACCGACGGTTCATTCTGGTCGGTCGTCGTTCGGCGTCTAGGAGTTGGAATCTGGGGGTCTCGACCACGGCCTGGACCACGGATCATGGTCCCACCTACAGTCCGTGGATCCTACCGTTGGTCGACCCTTGCGGATTTGTCCTGGGGTTCTGGGATGGGGTTGCAGGTGGCGAACCACAGACCCTGCCTACTGTCTGTGGACCCCCTACGGTCCGTAGGTGGCAATCATGGGTTGCACCTGCAACTTCTAAAAATCTGTTGTTTGGTCTATTTTTGGATACTAGGTGTTACAATATCTCCCCCTGGGAACATTCGTCCCCAAATGAAGTTAAAACTAGCTGAAAAAGGGAGGGAAGGAGCTGCACACCCTACCACTAAGTGCTAAACCTGATTTCAAACTGAACTGAGTTCCAAGAACAGGCAAATATACTGAAAATGCAAGTCTAACTAAAGGAACGTGATACTAAGACTGAATTCATGCAAGAGTAAATTGAGAGACTGGAGAGGAACTATTACCTCAGGCTGGAATGGAATCGGAAGGAAACAGATGAGGATACTTGACCTTAATTGCTGCTTCTGCTTCCCAAGAAGCTCCATCTACGGACTGACTTCTCTACAAAACCTTCACTGAAGCGAATTCTTTATTCCTCAACCTACGAACCTGACAATCAAGGATTTCAACTGACACCTCTTCATAAGTGAGACTATGCGTCACAGTCACACTTTCTAATGGCACTATAGATGCTGGATCACCCACACATTTCTTTAACAAGGAAATGTTAAAGACCGGATGGACTACTGCTAGTTCTGTTGGCAACTCTATCTCATAAGCCACTTTACCAATCCTTTTCAAGATCCTGTAAGGACCTACATATCTGGAACTGAGCTTCCCTTTCTTGTCAAACCTCATCACCCCCTTCATTGGTGATACTTTCAGGAAAACCAATCTTCAATCTCAAACTCTAAGTCTCTTCTCCTCACATCTGTATAAGACTTCTGACGACTCTGAGCTGTCTTAAGTCTATCTCTGATAAGCTGAACTTTTTCCATAGCATTATGAACTGAATCTGGCCCTATCAAGGTTGCTTCACCTACTTCAAACCAACCAACTGGAGATCTACATCTATGCCCGTACAATGCCTCATAAGGGGCCATCTGATTACTGGAATGGTAGCTATTATTATAGGCGAACTCTATAAGAGGAAGGTGATCATCCCAACTACCCTTCAGGTTGATCATGCAAACTCTCAACATATCCTCTAAAGTCTGAATGGTACGCTCTGCCTGACCATCCGTCTGCGGATGAAATATTGTGCTGACATTTACTTGGGTACCAAGACCTTTCTGAAATGACTTCCAGAAATAAGAGGTAAACTGAGGACCTCTATATGAAATGATGGACAAGGAACCTCATGCAACCTGACTATCTCATTAATGTAAATCTTTGTGTAGTCCTCCGCTGAATCTGTAGTCTTAAAAGCCAAAAAGTGAGCAGACTTAGTAACTCTGTATACAATTACCCAAATGGAATCATGCTGCCTGCGAGTACGAGGTAAACCTGTAATGAAGTCAGTATTGATCACTTCCCACTTCCATATAGGAATGTTAATCTCTTGAGTCATACCTCCTGGTTTCTCATGTTCTACCTTCACTTCCTGACAATTAGGGCACTTAGCCACGAAATTGGCTATATCCCTTTTCATGCCATTCCACCAAAATACTTTCTGCAGATCACGGTACATCTTAGTGGAACCTGGATGAATAGAATACCTGAAGTTATGGGCTTCTGTAAGGATCTGTTGTCTCAACTCACCCACCTTAGGAACACATAAACGACCCAGGTAGCGAAGCACACCTTCTCCCCCTTGGGAGAAAACCTCAACTTTCTGTTGATAGACTGCACCCTTCAATTGAAGCAACATGGGATCACTTTCTTGTTTTCCCTTAACCTCCACTAATAATGAAGATTCTGACCCATTCTGAACTGTCACACCATCATCTGATATGCTCATAAGGCAAACTCCTAAACGAGCAAGTCGGTGAACATCTTTTGCTAATTCTTTCCTTTCTTCCTCAACATGTGCTACACTACCCATAGATAGCCTGCTAAGAGCATCAACTACTACATTGGCCTTACCAGGATGGTAAAGAACATTCATATGATAGTCCTTGAGTAATTCAAGCCATCTCCTCTGGCAAAGATTCAACTCTTTCTGGGTGAAAATATACTGAAGGCTCTTATGGTCTGTGAAAACATCTACGTGAACACCATACCAGTAATGTCTCCAAATCTTTAGGGCAAATACTACGGCTACAAGCTCTAGGTCATGAGTTGGATAGTTCTTCTCATGCACCTTAAGCTATCTAGAAGCATAAGCTATAACCTTACCTCACTGCACAACACACAACCTAGGCCGACTCTAGATGCATCACAATAGATCACATAACCGTCTGAACCCTCAAGACAGGAGTTGTAGTCAACCTAGTTTTCAATTCTGAGAAGCTCTTAGCACACTCATCTGACCACTGAAACTTAACCTTTTTTGAGTTAACTTAATCAATAGACAAGCTATGGATGAAAATCCTTCCACGAACCTTCTATAATAACCAACCAAACCCAAGAAACTTTTGATATATCTGAAGGAGAGGTAGGTCTACGCCATTGCTTCACTGCATCTATATTTTGAGAATCCACTCGGATCCCTTCGCTAGACACTATATGCCCAAGGAAAGCAACTGATTGTAACCAAAACTCTCATTTGCTAAACTTAGCGAATAACTGGCGATCTTTGAGAGTTTGTAGGACAACCCTCAAATGAGTTGCATGTTCTTACTCATTCCTAGAGTAAATAAGGATATCATCAATAAAGACGATAACGAACAAGTCCAAATACTGCTTGAACACCCTGTTCATCAAATCCATGAAAGCTGCAGGAGCATTGGTTAGTCCAAAAGACATAACTACAAATTCATAATGACCATACCAAGTTCTAAAGGTTGTTTTCAGAATGTCACTATCTCTGACTCTGAGCTGATGATAACCGGATCTGATGTCTATCTTCGAAAATGACTAGCACCCTGAAGTTGATTAAACAAGTCATCAATCTTGGGATAGGATACTTATTTTTTATGGTGACCCTGTTCAACTGTCCATAGTCAATGCACATCCTGAGAAAACCATCTTTCTTTTTCACAAACAACACTGGAGCACCCCAAGGGAAATACTGGGTCTGATGAAGCCCTTATCTAGAAGGTATTTCAACTGCTCTTTAAATTCCTTAAGCTCAGCTAGAGCCATTCTCTAAGGAGGAATAGAAATAGGCTAGGTATCTAAAAGAACGTAGATTTCCCTTTCGGGAGGAACTCCAGGAAGATCTTCTGGGAACACTTTTGGGAACTCATTTACTACTGGAACTGACTCGAGAGTTGGGGTTTCAGAGCTGGAATCCTTAACCTAAACTAGATGATAGATATACCCCTTTGAAATCATTTTTATGCCTTAAGGTAAGAAATGAATCGGCCCATAGGCACTGAACTACTACCCTTCCATTCTAAGATTGGTTCGTATGGAAACAGGAAACAAACTATCCTAGTTCTACAATCGACTGAGGCATAACAGGAATGTAACTAATCCATGCCTAGAATGATATCAAAGTCTATCATTTCTAACTCTACAAGATCTGCTGAGGTGATTTTCTAAGAGACTCTGATAGGGCAATTTTTGTATACCCGTCTAGCTATAACTGGGTCACCGACTGGAGTAGAGACTGAGAAGGGTTTTGAAAGAGTTTATAGTCTGACATTGAAGTTCACTACTACATACGGAGTTATAGCCCCTGGATCTAACAAAGCATAAGCATCTAGATGAAAGACTCGTAATGTACCAGTGACCATACTAGGAGAATCTTCCTGGTCCTGGCGAGCCTGGAGAGCATACAACATGTTCTGGCACTGACCGCCACCGGTACTAGATGAAGCATCCTCTTGAGTTGGGCGACCTGCTGGTGCTGCTGGAGCTGTAGAATGAGCCCTACTATTGTTACCTCCCTGACCCTGTTTAGAAAGAGGGCAATCCCTCAACCTGTGACCAGTCTGACCACACGGAAAACACCTTTCCTTTCCTGCAAGACACTCGCCCGGTTGGTTCTTACCATACTTTGGATAAGTTAGGTAGATCCTGGTACCTGAAACACTCCCCTGAGACTTAAAGCCTGATGCCCTACCTTTCTGATCCTATCGAAACCTGAAGGATGGAGCACTAGCTGATGAAGGTGTTGGGGCTGAAGATTTCTGCTGAAACTGTGAGCAATTTCCACCACCCGATTTCTACTGAGAGTAAGCATAGTTGCATGTCCTAGCCTTTTTTTTGTCCTTAGCATGTTATCTAAGCTTATCTCCCTCAACCTATTGAGCATGAGTCATAAGCCTAGAGATGTTCATGTCCTTCAACAACATCGCATTTCTGCACTCTGTCTTCACCAAGTCAGATACCCTGAAAAGGAACTTACTCATTTGTTCCCTAGGATCGGCAACCATATGCGGAGCATACCTAGAGAGCTGGGTGAACTTAAGTCCATATTCTTGGACTGACATAGAACCTTGCCTCAAATTCATAAATTTTTTAGCCTTGGCCTCCCTCAAGTCTCTTAGGAAGAACCTGTCCAGAAAATCTCTGGTAAAACACTCCCAAGTGATAGAAACTGCACATGTACCCCTGTTTTCCTTCCATTGAGTAAATCAGATGTGAGCTACATCCTTAAGATGGTAGGACGCCAACTCTACCCTATCATTCCCAGTCACTTGCATCACTCCAAAGATCTTCTTAACCTCATCAATAAAGTTTTGTGGGTCCTCACCAACCTGCGACCCTAGAAATTCATGTGGATTCATCCTAACGTAATCACATACGCTAGCTGCCACTGATCCACCACTAGCATTTGCAGGAACTGGAACCTTCTGATTGTTCTGGTTAGTCACACTCTGAGCCAAAAGATGAATCGTATTTTGAAACTCTGCAGTCAAAACTTCTTGATCTGGGACTAGATGAGTTGAGTTAGAATTGCGGGCATTTGCATTCCTTGCGTAAGCTTTACGATGAGGCATGATTTGAAATGCATAACGATGAGTTAGAAGGTAGATCATACCCACACACGATAAAAATAGCAAGAAAGTGAAGTTTTCCTTAAACACTTTGTATCCTCCCTCTCATTAGATGTTTTGCACTTCACACCCATTAAAAGGACTCTACTTAGTGTGACTTTTCAGACATCCTAGGACTCTTAAACCTAATGCTCTGATACCAAGTTTTTCACACCCCGAGGCTACCCCCTTGATGTAAATATGGGACCTAGGATCACGAGTGACCCCAAGCTAACCTAAGTTGGCATATCATAAGCAAACTAAACAAAACAATGAAAAGATAAACTAATGTGGAAGCTAAATCATGAGATAACTGAAATGATGGGGAATACCCAATATTATCTGAATAAAAAGAAAACTATGAGTTTAATAACAACTGAAAGATCAAACTCAAAACTAAAACTAAATCTAACTATGTCTGAATAAATGCCTCTAACTAACTAGAGATGTTGAGACATGCCCCAGCTAACTCTAGCAAAACTGATATTGAAAGACCAAAGGTAAAAGACAACATGTTTGTCGTCCTCGACGAATGAGGATTCACCACTGATAATGCTGAACTGGAGATCAGGAACTGATCTATGCGTGATCTGAATGCTGAGAACCTGAACCTACATCACTAGAAAATGTAGCGTAGAGTATGCGCCAATACTTGAAAGGTATTGAGCATGCAGGATAGGATAAAGCTGAACAATATATACATAACCGAAATAAAACATACTGTGCAATGATATAATTTGAACATGATGGAAATACTGAAATATACTGAAATGAATTGAACTGAATGCAATGACCAAGTACATAACATACTGAAACTGAATACTGAACTGTAACTAGGAACTTGGTCAAATGCACTAGAATCTGACTATGGGAGCTACTAATCACCGACATAAAACCACATGAGCTAAATGTGGAGTCCTATGTATATGCCCCATCGAGAGGATCCAATATACCGTGCCAAGGGTATAGAGGCATGACTGGTGTGATTACTAAATATGATCCCCACAGAGGGGACTTACAAACCTACGGGGGCACGTAGTTCTAGGACTATGAGGGTGACTAACCCTAGTCCAATTCGGTGTTAGGCCTACTCCCAATTGAATATATGTACAATACCACATAATTAAAACATAATGGATAGCTCACTGTTCTGACATGCTAACTGAAGATGCAACATTAATGTACTGATAATGAAACATTTGGAAACTGAGGCATGTATATCTGTTTATCTGTCCTAGCTAGTGTAATTCATGAACTAAACAAATCTACACATCTAGGGTTCTGAATTTCATGCCAGGAACTAGGCAACAATGTTACAACATGAAAATCTGATAAGGAATGTTCTAACAACTAAATCACAACAATTTCGAACGTTCAAGAAACCCTAGGTCTATATAATATGAAGGGGTTCAAGAATCTGACTGAATTCTAGGGACCTAGTGGATTAAAGGAGTCTACTAGTGAAATTCCACATACCTGGTAACGGATTCCACGGAGAAATCTTTCGATTTTGCGGCTGAAACTGATGAAAATCTATTGCGTTCTTGGATAGGGGTTTGGTCGACTTTTTCTCCTCTTTCGCTCTAAGTTTGCTAAATTTTGGTGAATGAATAGCTTAGGGTAGATTCTAATTAAGTTACTAGGCTTAAACTAACCAAAACTACGAAGTTTAGGAGTTAAACGACGTAGTTTAGGTGTCCAACACATAGGGAAAGACAAAACGACCCCTGCCTTAAAAGTTGTCGGGGCCTATGACAGACCGTGGCCGAACCGAAGGATCATTCTGGTCGACCGTCGTTCGGCGTCTGGGAATTGGAATATGGGGGTCTCGACCATGGCCTAGACCATGGGTCGTGGTCCCACCTACGGTCCGTGGGTCCTGCCGTTGGTCAACTCTTGGTTGATTTTTCCTGGGGTTCTGGGATGGGGTTGTAGGTGGCAAACCACGAACCCCACCTACGTTCTATGGTCCCCCCCCCAACGGTCCATGGGCCCCCATATGGTCCGTAGGTGGCAACCGTGGGTTGCACCTGCAACTTCTGAAAATCTGTTGTTTGATCTATTTTCGGATACAGGGTGTTACACATTATTCTAATGCCCATCTCATAGTTCAAAAAATTAGGGTTGATCCTCAGCTCACAACAATCATTTTGAAGCTTGTTGATAACTTAGTGTCTAGGCCAGAGGGCATTATGGAATATGTGTTAGTGCAAGTGGAGTCCTTGATATTCCCGGTAGATTTTGTTCTCTTTAACTTTAAGTCAGATCCTGAAGTCTCATTCATATTGGG
Source organism: Solanum verrucosum (assembly GCF_900185275.1). Classification (NCBI taxonomy): domain Eukaryota; kingdom Viridiplantae; phylum Streptophyta; class Magnoliopsida; order Solanales; family Solanaceae; genus Solanum; species Solanum verrucosum. The sequence continues at coordinate 193,035 of NW_026020082.1, read as the reverse complement.
ATGTCATTTCTTTTCTACAATGCGCATATTAACAGATGTAGTTGTTGAACAGTTGACCATAAGAGCACATGACAAGGTTCAAGTGTTTGATGTATACAGGGCAATGAAGATGCTTGTAATCTATGAGGATTTGTCGGTCATCACAGTAATTGATCTTGTTGTGAAAGAACACTACATTGCTTCTATATACCCGCTTGAAAGAGTGTAGATGGTTCATATATTTTGGGGATACTGAAGCGTAGGAGATAGTACAAACTCTGGATGTGCAAACTATTTTTGCAAGGAGAGGTAACTAAGACCATTTGAATAGAGTGTTGGGGCCACCACCAGAGCCACCGATTAGAGAAGATCCTAATCTACAGTTGAAAGCACTCACATATCGTCTTCGGTATGATTTCTTGGGTGATAATGACACTTCACCAATCATTCTCTCTACACATTTTCTAAGGCACAGGTTAGTGTAACATTCGTTGTGCTCAAGAAAAGAAAGAAAGAAATCAGATGACAAATATCAAATATTCATGGCATTAGTATGAATTTGTGCATACATAAGATCTATATGGAAGAGGGACATTGGTCCATTACACAAACCAAAGGAGACTGAATTCAGTTGTAACACCTCGAAATCAAGAGGGCTAAGAAAGGGGTCAAGTAGGAGGTCACCAGCCCAAAACTGAGCTATGGCACCCTTCATGGAGCCCTTGACGGGACGTGAAGGGGTACTACGGCTCGTGGTGGTGCTCGTGAAGCGTTCTGGAGCCTTTCCAAGAGGGGATCCCCTCCCATAAGCCCTTAGATAGCTGGTGGTGTGCCTCACGTCTCGTGGTGGTGCCCGTGAAGGGTAGGCAGAACCCACCCCAAGGCTAGCCCCTTCTCATAGACCTCCAAACGGGTCGTGAAGGGGAAAACAATCTGTGAAGCCATGGTGAGGTGGTTCAAGGCATATAGGGTTCTTCCTAAGCCACTGGTCCAAGGGCCACGACTACCTAGACGGCTCATGGACCCTGAGACGGCTCGTGAAGCCCTCCATCTAGGGGTTCGCGTCAGCTGTAAGTTAGGGACAGTTGGGTCTTTTCGTCCATGGAGTTCCCAACTTCTCCAATTTTCTAAGTTAGAAATCCCCAATTGAGTTAGAGTTTTTCTTCTATGTTATGGGTTCTCTTAATTATTGATTTAATTGAATGATTTATGATCTCTTATGCATGAATTGAGTTAATATCATGTTTTTATGATGATCCCCAATGAACCCATGTAATCCCATGTTTTCCAAGTTATGATCATATGATATGGGTTTTGGATTGTCGCCCCCTATTTTGAACCAGCCGAAACAGTTCACAACATAATATGGCTGCCACTCTGATTTTTAAAAAAAATTGTTTTTGTTTTAGAGCTGCCACCTAAATTTTAAGAAAAATATTAGGAAAACCATTTTTTTCTTTATGTAAATGTAAACTCTGTTTTGATTTGCGAAACCAGTGAGATTCTGAGTAAGGGTTTTGGTTACTCGAGGGGAAGGTATTAAGCATCCCTCAGAGCCTATCCGAAGACAATTCTTAAACTCAATTTAGGAAAAATAATTAGGAAAATTTGTTCATTTATTTGATTTAAAATCAATGATAACTAAATTTTGTTTGTTTAAGAAAAAAAGTAAAATACAAGGTACGACATATATACGTCTCTAAAATAAATTTAATAGTAGTATGTTTATCATATAGTAAAATAAATAAATAAATGTGCTTAAATGTATGACAATTTTATATGTTGAAAAATATAGATTTGTCCTATATAAATGTATCCGAAATAAATGTTGAGTTTAAAAGATATGAAAATTTGTCATTTTGTTTATATATAGAATTAAGATCTAAGTGAGAGTTTATAGGTAAAGCTAATGAATATTTTGGTCCTCCTTGGAACGAATAACTTAAGCCGTGTGTTTTCAAGACTAAAAAGGTAACAATTCTAGCGAGCCTTATAACATCCATTTTGATCTTTTAAAATCATATCTTCCTTTTGAGAGTAGTATTTTAAAAGCACCTTTGGACCCAAACTACTGCACTTTTAAACTCTCAAAGTATAGTGGTTAGTTCCAAAAATGTACTTTTAGATCCTAAAAAATGGTGTTTTCAAACTTAAGTGAAAAACTACATTTTTTTTTACACTAAAAAATCTGCACAAAGGGAAAAATTGACAGTTTTGTCTCTCAAATCTGCATTTTAAAGCTAAAATATGCCTTTCAAAGCTCACGAAAAGAGTTGGTTTTTGGGCCTCAGAAGCCTGCATTTTTTACACTCGAATTCTGCACACTTTAAGTTAAAAATCTGCACTTTTTAACCTCAAAAATCTGCATTTTTCCAGCTTAAATTTTGCACTTCAAAGCCCACAAAGAGGGCTGTGTTTGGAGACTCAAAACCTGCAGTTTTATACTCAAAATTTGGACTTTATAATGTGAAAATTCTGCACTTTTTGAACTCAACATGGCACTTTGAGACCCCAAACTTTAAGCTGCTAAACTTGTACGCTAAACACTTGTTTATGAAAGAAAAACCTTAAAATAAATTCACAACATTTGAAGACATTATTCCCATGTGAACTTCTTTAAAAGATATGTTTTCATAACCACCAAAATGCATCAAGTAACAAGTAAAACTTAGTTGAAAAATGTCATTCTAAACTAAATAACAATAATAAACCCAATATCTAAAGGGGTGTGGGGGTGAAAGACTATACTTTACCATCGTTTTTAGTTGTTCCAAACCAAACAAAATAAAAGCAAGCATAAATATAAATACGAAAAAACATTAATATGGAAAATGTTAGTCAAAAATAGCAACACATATATTAATATAAAGCACATGAAATTTTGAAGTGAGAAAGAGGAGTTGGACACTATTGACGTGAAAAAGGCTGCTAGACAAGAGCGATAATGCAGGCTGTCATTCGCTTCTCTGATTTGGACAGAGATGGAGTTATAACACAAATCCAAATGCGCTCCCAAGTGTACATGTGCAAAGAAAATAGATAAAAAGATTAGTACAACCTTAAGCTAAATCAGTGAACGGAATGATAAAAGTAATTTTATCATTTTCGGAAATTAAACAAGATCCTAACTAATCCGATATGAGTTAGTCATTTATGTTTGGATAAAAGAACTTATATCATGTGTAATGAAGCTACAAGACAGTTAGCTACCCAACAAATCTACACTTTTTATTTTTTAATGATTCTAAATATGTAAAAGTACCAATAGTAAATCATAAAAAAAACAGTATCTCCTAATTCCTAACTAACAGAATAGTAATAGGCTAACAAATTTCATTCATCTTCCGTTTTTATGCATTTCATGGTCCAAACAAGAGGCAAATATGAAAGAAGATTAAACATTTTGTTCCACTCTTGAACAGTTCATGGGATCGGCTTAATAAACTAAAACGACATCAACGGAATATAATGAAAGAAGTAAGCCATGATTAGGCATGAATATAAACTCAAACTTTTAGAATTTTGATTTAAGTATTTTTTTCAGCAAATGACTAAAATGAATTTAAAAATAAGATGTGATGTGATTCAACAAATTTTGATAGATTAAGATAAACCAAAAATGTCTAATATATATCCACCAGAAAAATGAAGCACCCAATTGTCTACCTACGTAGAGGACAAAGAACTTCATGTGTAATTACTCAAGGATTCATCAAACTTATTAAACTATATAGAATGTGATCACGAATCAGTTTAACATATAAGTTCTAATGACAGTCAACACGTATTGGTGTAAGGGATTCGTTCTCTTTTTCTACTTCACAAAATATTTTGCTTATTAGATGAGAGATGGAAGAAATATATATTGATCATTTAATTCAGTTATTAGGTGGAGTTAAATTAATTAATTTTTCCTGATTTGTACTAAAATGAGACATAGACTATGTACAAACTGGAATTCCCAGATTTTCCAGCAAGAGTAAATGGTGCACTTTAGACTAAAACAGAAAATGAGGCAATCAAAAGTCATTACTAACTGAAAATACACCAAGTAGACATGGAAAAGGAAAAAAATGCTACTGGTTATAAGCTGGTTCACATGATTTGAACAAAATTAAAATTTCTTTTCTTCATTCTTAACCTTAGAACCAGAAGTCCAAAACAAACAAGGATAAAGAGTCGAGCAACCAACTTAGCCATTTAGGAACTAATTCATATTAAGATCAATCCGATAGATTCAAAGCAAAATGATAAAAAAAAAAAAAAAAGTAACACGCTACCATTTTTAAAACTGAAAACAGGGGAAATATTTTTACCGTTCCCAAAACTTGGTTGATTCAAGGAGAGAGCTTTTAACATGTAAATATTCATCAAACCATGTCAAAAATGTTTAACATACAGATATCTGGATAGCAAGTACGTTCCAAACCATTTAACTTAAAGATTTTTAGCTAAAAGGTGAACGCGACCAACTAAAGCTAATAGAACGGCGCAATAAGACAGATTAGGATGACTCTAATGGTCTTACATGTGTGTTTAGACAAATATAACTTAGACGAGGCATGTTCATGTCATAACTATAATGTGATGAAGCTATGATTCACATAATTTCTTGACTGAAAGCTTCATACCCTTGATCATTCAAAGTAAACCCTACATTCTTCCTAATATTTCAAAGGAATCATATGATAAATTCACTAAGAGATCATTCTGGGACATAATCTGAAGCTAAAAGATGCAAACTAAATGCTCCCTTAAAAGGAAACTTCTTCATTTTTCAACAGACAAGCCATAAGGGATATGATTTCTCACATTTTTTGGCATTCAATCATTCAAACTATAACAAAACCATAATGATTATCAACGACTCAAAATATGTACACATTCTATGGTTAATATTTTTTATCCATGAGAATAGAAATGAAACAAGGAAGAGGGAGTTGTACATAGTCTATAAAATAAGGCAACTTATTCAATGTAATCATACACTTGAAACCAGCGACAAGAATATACAAACGATTGCACTCACATTTTTTTTAAAAACTACAAGCACGAGCAGTAACAGATTCCAACTTAAACAGAAATGATATATAAAAAAAATTGAATGAACCAAATACTGACCCTGTATTGAGCAGCAAACAAGGGCTTTGACGTCAAGGATTCCGACTTCAAAATTAAAACTCGAAAGCAAAAACAAAAAGCAGAGAAGTAAAAGAAAATAAGCAGAGCTATTTCGTGATTCTCAGTTGATTATTGGATCTTTTTATTGATCATTTTTTTATCCCTTTCCTTCGTTGATGGATGTTTTCAGTTGATTCTTGGCTGATTTTGATGAGAACCGAAGTCCTCCTTTTATAGCCCAAAACGCAAATTTCAGAATCAACAGAAAAGAAATGATAAAGGAGAAAAAATCGAGTTAACTCTTAAGAACAATATTTATTTGACGAAAAAATTAAAAATGAGAAAGTAAGTAGTAATATTTATATAATACATTTAATTTTTTATAAAAAATAATATTTATGAAATAAATTTACCAAATAAAATAAATAATTAAAAATCTTTTTTCGAATTCCTACAAAAAATTACATAACATATATATATTCTATTATTACTATTATTATTATTAAAACTTTAGTTAAATAAATGTGGAGAGCCAAAATTGGGTGTCAACATGGATTATGAAAGAAGAATTTATGAAATAAAGCATGTTCTTATGAAATCCATGTAAATATTTTAAGGATGCTTTGAGAGTGAAGTTTCAATGATTTTGTTATTGTTGTGTTGTTGAAAGGATTTTTCATATACACATGAAAGCATGATTGTGAAAGGTTTTCTCACATAATAAGGGCTCTTAGGGTTAAAAGGTCTAATCACCTTAAATGAACCAATGTTAAGTAGCTATTCTAATGTTGAGGCAATAGGCAATTACCCATGCTTTCTAATAGAAATGACAAGACGCGATTACCCATGTTCTTTTATGAGCTAAGATGAATATGATTAAGAACTATTACGTGGAAGTTAAGCTTAGTACCGAGTGGACAAGCGGTGATTACCTATGTCCCATAAACTATGTGCCAACATAGGATTGTCTAGATAGACATTAGCTAGTGGATCCACATAAGCTATAAGTTCATGGTCATCACCTTTGCAAGTAGGACAACCCTTTTCGGTGTGGGATACACCAAATTCAATATCGATAGCTCGCATGGTCTTATATGTCGGTTAAGGCTACTTCTCACAAGCAAGCAAAGATGAACTAAGGTGACTTCAAGAAGTATCTTGCATATGTTTTAAGATGATATTCATTTGCATTGATTATGTTTCACGACTTATGTTTTCTAATATTCAAGATTCATGTTTTACCTTGATCCTTGCATGCTCATGAAAACGTCCCTTTTTAGCATGATTTATATGTTTTTGTGCATGGCTATCATACTTGGTACGTATTTTGTATTAACGCATACTCTTGCCTACATTTCCCCAAATGTAGGGTCTGACAATCAGGTTCCTAGTTTCGTGGCTAGAGTTCTTTGAGGAAATTTCAAGCTTTAGTGAGTCCTCATGCTTCAAGGACCGGACATTTATTGTTTTCAGTCTTTCCTTACTTTCAGTTTTGGAACTTGATGTACGAGATACGCCCCGATAAGCTCTTATGTATTAGATGACTTTGAGATGATGTTTAGATTTCCACTTTTCTCTATAAAATTCATATATGTTGAAACCTTCTTTTAATCTCTTTGTTCTATTACCTTGTATGACAAAAGCTAAGTGGCTTGTATGAGGCCTCTCAAGGTCTTATACGTCATGTTACGCCTAGGGACTACCTTGGGTCGTGATAAACTTGGTATCAGGGAACAAGGTTTACAAAGGTCTTAGGAAGTCTTATAAGCCACGTCGAGTAGAGTCTTTTTCATGAGTGTGAAACGCGCCACATTTATGAATGAGAGGCTACAAGATGTTAGGAAACTCCACTTCTTTCATTACTTTAAAGTCGTACGATAGAGTTTAACTCTATAAGGTCTCTCTCTTAATCTTTAATTGATGCTCTACAGGATATGGCTACTCGAAGAGCTTATGCTAGAAGGATTGGGAGGGAGAATGGGGAACAAGAAGCTCCGTCTCAACCTGGTCAAGCTCCGATTGACCTTTTGGCTGAACAAGTGACTAATGCAAAGTTTAGGGTTGTTTTTCAAGTGTTGGCCCAAGCCATGACGGCTCTAACCAACAGGGAGGTTGTGGTTCCCATGAACCCAAATGTGGGTACGACGGCATCTAGAGTGAGGGACTTCACTAGAATGAAACCCCCAGAGTTTCATGGTTCTAAGGTTGAAGAAGATCCTTAAGAGTTCATTGATGAGGTTTATAAGGTATTGATGATTATGGGGTGACGTCGGTGGAAAAGGTGGACTTGGCCGCTTATCAACTTAAGGGTGTTGCTCAAATTTGGTTCAATCAATAGAAAGAAGGGAGATCAAAAGATGCGGGTCCTCTCGACTGGGAAAAGTTCAAAGTTGTTTTCCTTGATAGGTTATTTCCCCTTGAGATGAGGGAGGCAAAGGTGCTTGAATTCATTAATCTTCATCAAGGAAGTATGAGTGTGAAAGAATATGCTTTGAATTTCACACAATTGTCTCGATATACTCCAACAATGGTTGCTCATCCTAGGGTGAAGATGACCAAGTTCATTTTGGGTGTGTCCAAAATGGTTGTTAAGGAATGTCGTACCGCCATGCTTGTTAATGATATGGATATTGATCGTCTCATGGTTCATGCTCAACAAATCGAAGAGGAGAAACTTAAAGAAAGGTCTAAGGAGGCAAAGAGGGCTAAGACCGGGGATGGTAATTTCTCACATTCAAGGTCTGATGGGCATGGTCGTTCTAAGTTTCGACAAAGATTTTCCGATCAAGGTTTCTACTATGCTCCTTCTAGGTTCAACAAAGATAGGGTGTCTAACTCTAAGCCTTAAGGAGGAAATGATAGTGGAAGGAAGCACGAGGGCAAGTGTCTAGATGGTTCTAATGTTTTTTTTTGTTGTGGTAAGATGGACCATAAGATAAGAATTGTCCCTCAGTTGCTAAAAGTGAAGGAGATAAACGTCGAAGGGCTCAACCTAATCCTTCATCCGGTCCCAGTGGTTTGGGTCCAACTGCTTCCAAGCAAAATCGATTCTATGCACTTCAAACTCGCCATGAGCAAGAGGATTTTCCCGACATTGTTACCGGTATGTTGAAGGTCTTTTAACTTGATATTTATGCTTTACTTGATCTCACTGCTACCTTGTCTTTTGTGACACCATATGTGGCTATGAGGTTGATATTCTTCCATATGTGTTGAAAGATCCCTTTTATGTCCCTACTCCTATTGGTGATTCTATTGTGGCTAAGAGGGTCTATGGAAAGTGTCCCGTCTCATTGTCCCAGAGAGTTACTCTTATTGTTCTGGTAGAGCTTGATATGTTAGATTTTGATGTTATCCTTGATATGGATTGTCTGCACTCATGCTATGCTTTTATTGATTGTAGAACTCGTGTAGTCAAGTTTCAGTTTCCAAATAAGTGTGTCCTAGAATGGAAAGAGGGAAATTCTATGCCTAAGGGTCAGTTTGTCTCTTGTCTTAAAGCTAGAAAGGTGATTTCTAAGGGTTGCATGTACTATCTAGTTAGGGTGAGGGATGTAGATTCTGAAACCCCTACTCTTAAGTCGGTTCCCGTGGTTAATGAGTTTTCGAAAGTGTTTCCAGATGATTTACCCGGTATTTCTCCCGAAAGGGAAATAGACTTCAGTATTGACCTTCTCCCAAATACACAACCTATCTCTATTCCTCATTACCGAATAGCTTCGACAGAACTTAAGGAGTTGAAAGAGTAATTGAAAGATTTGTTGGATAAGGGTTTCATCCGATCGAGTATCTTTCCATGGGGTGGTCCAGTCTTGTTTGTTATAAATAAATGATGGTTCTCTCTGTAATTGTATAGACTATCGGCAATTGAATAGATTACCATTAAGAATAAGTATCATCTCCCAAGGATAGATGACTTGTTTGACAACTTCAAGGGGAGAGTTACTTTTCCAAGATTGATCTACGGTCGGGTTATCACCAATTGAGAGTGAAAGAAAATGACATTCTGAAGACGGCTTTTGAATTCGGCATGGTCATTATGATTTTTTTGGTAATGTCGTTTAGTTTGACTAATGCTCCGGTGGAATTTATGGATTTGATGAATAGGGTGTTTAGACAATACCTTGACATGTTCGTGATTGTGTTCATTGATGATATATTTATCTATTCGAGAAGTGAGGATGAACATATTGGTCATTTGTGGACGGTGTTGCAAATTCTTATGGACCAACAGCTCTTTGCAAAGTTTAGCAAATGTGAGTTTTGGATAAGGTCTGTGGACTTTTTTGGTCATATTGTTTCAAGTAAGGGTATTAAGGTAGATCCTAAGAAGACGGATGCGGTCAAGAGTTGGCCTAGACCTCTATCCCCTATGGATATTAGAAGTTTCTTCAGTTTGGCTAGCTATTACAGAAGGTTTGTTGAGGGGTTTTCTTCTATTGCTTCTCCATTGACAACATTGACCCAAAAGAATGCTAAGTTCATATGGTCTGAAGCATGTGAAAAGAGTTTTCAGGAAATGTAGGATAGGCTTACTTCCACTCCGGTACTGACCTTACCGAAAGGGATAGATGATTTTGTGGTTTATTGTGATGCCTCAATAATTGGGTTAGGATGTGTCCTTATGCAAAACGGGATAGTCATTGCCTATGCTTCAAGGCAACTTAAGATGCATGAAAAGAATTATCTGACCCATGACCTTGAACCAGCAGCGGTTATTTTTGTCTTAAAGTTTCGCAAGCATAATTTATATGGTGTTCATGTCGATATTTCTACTGACCACAAAAGTTTGCAATATGTGTTTAATCCGAAGGATCTGAATCTTCTCTAAAGGAGGTGACTTGAGTTATTGAAGGATTATGATATGAGTGTTTTCTATCACCCCAGAAAGGCGAATGTGGTGGTAGATGCTTTTAGTCAGTTATCTATGGGTAGTGTTGCTCATATCGAAGATGGTAAAAAAGGAGTTGGTTCGAGATGTTCATAGATTGGCCTGGTTGGGTGTTTAGTTAGTAGACTCTACTAAAGGTGGGGTTATGGTTCACAATGGATCAAAATCATCTTTTGCGGTAGATGTGAAAGCCAAGCAAGGTCTTGATCTGACTTTGGTTGAATTAAAAGAAGTGGTGCTTAAAAAGTCCGTAGAGGTTTTCTCCCAAGAGGGAGATGGTGTGCTTAGATATTAAGGTCGTTTTTGTGTTCCTAATGTAGAGGACTTGAGAGAGCAAATTTTGGAAGAAGCCCATAGTTCTCGATATTCCATTCATCCGGGAGCCACCAAGATGTACTGTGATTTACAGGAGATCTACTGGTGGAATGGGATGAAGAAGGAAATTACGAAATTTGTGGCTAGGTGCCTGATTGAATAACGCTATCAAAGACACTTCATCCAATACTAAGTGTCAACGATCGTTAAGTAGTAATATAACCCAACTAAGTGAGTTGGGGTCGAGTCCCAAGGAAGTGGTTTGTAATTGAGAATCAATAGGCAAGTAAGAATATGCTCAAGTCAATCATAGCTAAAAATATTTACGAATAAAAGCATGGTTCAAGTTTGGGGTGACACAAGTGTAAAATATCAGGGGAGTTTAGTTTCAACAACAATAATACGAAAATAACAAGTATAGAGATGGGTCCTTGGGATGTGATTGGATTATAGGCTAAGGTAGACAATCGGGTAATTGCAATCAATAGTAAATAGTTGTAAATCAGTGAATAAGCTAGACTTTAATGGGGTAAACTTTCTCTCGAACAATTTACCCCGAATCAAATTGGTTTCTCTCGAACACAAATAAGCAGCAATTAAGAACAACCTTCGCTTTAGTCCATTCACTCTCTCAAGCTGAATCTGAGGAAAAAGGTTTAGGGTTCACTCTCTCAAGCTGAACCCATGACAACCCAATACCCACAGACTATCGATTCAGCAATCTTGGTTTTAAAACCTCTCTCTCGAGCAAGCCAAAAACACGAAGTTAGGATTGTATTTGCAACTACAACCCATTAATTTCAACCACAATTATTGAATGAAATCACTTTTAAACATCATTTACACTATCAATTAACAATACCCAGCAGCTAAATCAACCCATAATCAGATCCCAAGAATTGGGGTTTTAGCTAGACATCATAAAAAGGTAAAAATCGTTACCAAGTTCTGTTTCCATCAACTGGGTAGGATTGATATAGTCTTTACAAAGGTCTAAGATGAAGAATCTTCAACACCCACTTCCAATTTCTTAGAAATGGAAATCTTCAAATCTTTAAAGCTAAGGAGAAAATGTCTCTAAAACTCAGTTCTAAGCTCTCTAACTTGAAAACTTAATAATCTCAATGATAAAAATGAACGGGATACTAAACTAAGAATTTAAAAACATATTTATAGTTGCCCAAAAATGTGTTGCGAAGGACCATTCGGCGCAATAAGTCGGGATCGCCGATCCACTCGGTGATTCGCCCTTTGGTCAGTTTCATCGCCTTTTGCTTTGGCCTTCAGCAACTTCAAGCTCTGTAACTTTGGGCGATATAGCACTGCATCGCGGAACCGTTCGGTGACTCGCCGACTGCTCCTTTCTATCGCCGACATAATTTTCTCTTTCAGGTTTTGGCACACTGGAACATTAGGCGAGACCATAGCTATTCGGCGACTCGCCCAATGGTTTAGGCGATCCTCAGGCCTTCTTTTCTTCATTCTTTCAGTAACCTTGTTCCTTTTTGCTCATTAGTGTCCAGGTTTTGTTCCTCAATCCAAATACCTGAAAATCAAGGATTTACATCCTTTATTGGCACACAATATGTATTTGAGGACACTAAATCTATTAAAATAAAGCCCTAAATGAGTCCAAATTGTGGACTCATCAACACCCCCAACTTAAACTTTTGCTTGTCCTCAAGTAAAACTCAAGTTTAGCAGTTCAAAAAGGATATCTCAAACAGTGCTACACAAGACTCAATCATTAATGCAAACAAAAAGACTCAACTTACTCATGCAAGGATCAATTGTGCACTCAAAGATTAAGTTGTGACTCACCATTATCAAAGAATCTCAAGCTCACAATACTTGCTTCAAATGCAAGTTCAACCTCAACAAAGGTACTCAAATGCCCTCACACAAAGAATGATTCCATAATCACACACAACGGTTCACAATTTAAAGCTCTGGTATCAAATGCAACACTCACACTCACAAAGATGAACACAATGCATGATTTCACCCATGGGTTTTCCCATATTTTCGAATCAACACTTGTTTCAGTCAAGATCAAAAAGGTCTTTTCAAGGCTTGTAATGGGGCTGAGTGTAAAGTTATGGTCATTTAGGCTTAGTGGCTTCTATTCTCATGAAATGTGGTGTGCACAACACTTCATTTCCTTTTCTTTATCATTCTCATTCAAGCTCAAAAGTCACCCATTCTTCACTTTCCATGGATTGCTTGGACACCCCATTTTCTTTGCACTTTCACAACTTTTTCATTTTTTTTTCATTTTCATTCTTTTCTTCTTTTTCTCTTTTTTTTATATGGAGGGATTCCATTTTTCTCAAACCCATGGGTCAGAAGGGACTTTCTTGCACTTCTTGATTTACCTTCTCTTTTCACCACACCCCCAACTTAGGCTTTTGGCCTAATTTGGCTATTCACACAAACCACAAATCATGAGGGTTATGGGTAATGGGTCAAGCAAGGTCATATTTTTATAAAGTTTCTTCCAAGAAAAGGCTAAGGTTCAAAGGGTGTTCAAATGGGGTTCACACACTCACAAGGTAGGCCACAAAAGAGGTATAATGTCAAATTGTTTCACACTCTTCAAAGTTGCCTAAGATCATATTAAGAGATTGCATCACTTAGTCAACCGGACCAACGGGGAAAATTCTAGGTGTCATCACAAATGGTTCACAGTAATCTCATCACACAAGGCATAGACACCAATGTCAAACAAGACTCCACACTTTCGCTAGTGTGCAATATTCATCACAAGAGACTCAATTTGATACTTGGCTAGTCACAACGAGATGCAAAAAGTTCATATATTGTCTATGCAACTTCATTTGGCCTCATCGTAGCCGCACATTCACTTTTGTTCGATTATGAGCACTATTCAAGTCATCGAGATTAATCAAGATCGATACTCAAATTTGTAAGAGAACAGCCACATTTAAACACAAACAAGGGGTGGCACAATTTTTTTTTGAAAGGGTCTAACAATCATTATTAAAAACAAGGTGTCACAACATCCACAAAAATAGTGTAACATACAATTATAGCTCAAAACCCAAATATATACACAAAACAAGAGAGTCACGAAAGGTCACAAAAGGTAGGCCTCACCCCACCACAAATAAAAATCATTTGTCCTCAAATGCAATAAAAATATCCAAAAGTCAAAATAAAGTAAGACAGAGAGGGAGGTAAAGAACTCACTCCATCTGTCTGGGCATCAGTGCCCAGAGTTACCTCAGAAGGAATAACTCCACTAGACCCACCCATGGATGTCTCTGTCAGTGATGTCTGGATAACCGACTGCACAATCGTCTCCTAAAGGTCCGGCAGGTCTCCATAAATGCTCTCCTCCCTTATCTATATCTGCTTCTCATCGGTCTCTACATCTGACTCATCAACTGATGCATCATCCATATGCACATCTCCGGTGGTAGCTGGAGGAATCTGTGAAGTCTCAGGAGCATCCAAATCATTTGCATCCTCCAGTAATGAAGTAAAGTCAGTAGACTTTAGATAGTCTACATCCTTGCTCAAATCTGCTACCTCGACTTTCATAGTCGTAACCTAGGAGGTCTCCCTCTGCCTACTCTCACAAGCCTCAACTCTCGTGGTGAAAGTGTCGATAGAAGTCTAAAAGGGGGTCCGTCCAGCAATGATGGCACTCTTGATCATCCATGGGATGGATCTCTCAAGCCTAGTAGCCCTCACGTCAGTTAAATGGGCCAGGTGCCCCATCTTTAGGAGCATAGCCTGAGTAATCTTGGTGGGCTGGGGCGAGGTAGATGCACATGGGGCCTGTGAAGAGGGAGGAGAGGTAGAAGTACCTGAAGGCCCGAAGGCTGGAGTAGGTGAAGATGCCTCTGTAGGTATAGAATCGACGTCCATCTCTGATGTATCCACCAGAGCTGCCCTCCTCCTATCAGCCTCTTCTTGAGTGTACTCGGCCTCAATGCGCCGGATATCAATGGAGAAAGACGGGGTAACCTAATCCCGGGGTACTCCAGCACGCTAGCATAGCTCGTGATCAGGACCGGGAATGGGAATGAGGTCTGACTCTATTTAGCCCTCACGGCCATCTCTTTCTCAATGATAAGGCCCAAGTCAATACGCCTTTTGGATATGATAAACCCCAGGCATGCCACCTTAGGATGGCGGAGGATAGACTCGTTCTGGGATGGCATAACGGTGCTGCTGATAAAGTTAAAACACAACCGTGAAGCAATACTCAGGTCTCTTTTCTCAATGAGAACTACTGCCTCGATCCACCTCTGGGTGGTATCGGAAATCAAAAGTGCCAGCCAGCCCTTTAACTCATCTAGTGATTGAACGATAGGCAATCCCTCATAAGGACTTGAAGAATGTAGAGCTCTGTCCAATCACTGTTAATGTACTCACTACTACACCGAACTTTATTTTCTAGGACTATGACCGACTTCACCGGTCTGAACTCGCTAGCCTTTTTATTGCTCTTTGGAACCAAGTCACCACACACTGTATATAACTCCCGGATCCATGAAGGAATATAGGGGCCTGGAGGCCTGGTGAACTGCTCAAATCTGCTGTGAAAATGGAGGGTGTCCCTCACATCTGAGTACTTGCCCTCCAGGCCTATAGAAACTTCTCCTCGAGGATGGTTCACAAACCATCACCCTTCAATCTGTTCAAAAACCTGGGAGGAGGGACGACTAGTGGCACAGGAGCCACAGGAGGTGCCGGAGCTGGCATTGAGTCTGCTGGTGTAGGAGTTGGAGGGACTCTGGCTAAGTCAGGGTGAGATCTATCCCGAATCTCATCACGTTGGGACTGCAAAGGCTGGTCGTCCTCAAGCTCAAATAAAGTATCATGGGGACCAGTAGTCATCCTATCAGATATGGGCCTCTTACCCCTGCTCTAACCTCCACTTGGAGGCACTTGCCTTCTTCTTTTTGGAGGATTTGATCCCTTTTCATTTATTGTGATACCCCGTACTCTTTTTCGGGGTGGCATGTCAATGTTGGTCCTCACCATGTCTGCAAAACATCAGGAAAAAGTTAGAAATATTTCAATCAACAGTACAACAAAAATAATTGCAGACAGAGTCGCCGAACAGGTCGGCAAGTCGCCGAATTGCTTTGGCGAGCTAGATCGGGCTCGCTGAAAGGATTGGCTCAAAATTCTCAGAAGAATTTGACAAGTCGGCTATGGGAAGGCCTTTCGGCAAGCAAGGATTAGCCCGCCGAAAGTTACAATGCAATTTAAGGCTCAGGGGTGCAGACAAACGGTGATCAAGAAGACTTTCGGTGAGTCGCAGCGTGCTTTTTGTGACCTAAAGCTTCTCGCCGAAAGCTACAGAGTCAAACTACTCATTTAGAATGAAATTAAAGGCGAGATGGAAACTTCGGCGAACCGTTGAGTAGTTTGACGAGCTCGAGTAGCTCGTCAAACGACCCAACGTGCCTACTTTCAACCCAACTTCTCGAATTCAACCCCGCAACCCCCGGAAAAAAATCAAAGCATGCACTAATCAAATTAAGGCAAGACCCATAACACCCAATACCCCGGGATACTCAGACTTCTCCCGATTTTGCCAAAATTGGCCATTGGATGACTTTTGCCCTTAAGAATGACGTCACCCGCTCTATCATTGGACAAATTACATCATTTGGCGCAATCACGGATTACTTAGACTTCACTAGGCTCAACAACATGCAAGCACAACCTCACAAGATTTAATCAATTTTAAGGCACAAAATATGGGAATTCAATAATATAACCAATACGAGCAAGATTATTAAATTAAAATAGGCATTCAAACAATAATTAATATCAGAGAGGCCCAGCACACATAAACAAGATAAAATCACTACAAATGAGTACAAAATTCTAAAAAATAAACTTGGGGTTTGGAAAACCAACATTTGATGTCGATTACATAAAGACTGAAATGCTAGAAGGAAAAGTAATCCCAATCCGAGCACAAATCAACGACTAAAATACTTTTAAAATGCAAAAATATAGAAACTAAGGTGCGGGTGTGAGTTTGGGAAGATTGAAAGTTAGGGAAAATGAAGAGTTTGAAAGTTTAGACCTTTGGCCTTTTAAAAACCGTCCAATTCTCGCTGATTTGGCAACGTTAGTCGTGTTCGCCGACCCACTCGGCGACACACCGAGTGGTCAATTACCTCGCCAAGTTTTACAGGACCTTCAGTTGATGTGGGGGTCCAAACGGCGGATTAGATCGTGATCGCCGACCAGGTCGGTGACTCGCCAATAATTTCCTGGGCTCGTCGAGTTTTACAATGTCCAATTTAAAGTTGTCTTAAGTCCAACAGCGGTCTAAGTCGGGTTCACCGACCTCTTCGGCGATGCGTCGACTGGACTTTTAGCTCGCCAATCTTTGCCTTTCTAACACTTTATGCACTTTAACCTGCACAATCAACACACCATTATTTCTAAAACAAATATAAAGCGATAGACACTTGGGTTGCCTCCCAAAGAGTGCCTTAGTTAACGTCGTGGCACGACGCAACTCCCCACTTAAGTTCCATTAGTGGGGTTTGCCTCATTTTCACAAGGAAACCCCTCTTTTGGTTCTGGGTAGAGATCATTTAGCACTTGGTCTATTTGGGACCCTAGCAACTGAATGGGAATGGAATGAGAGGTCGTCATCTGGTTCAGCATCATGACATTCTCTCGTATCTCCTCCAACACTCTGTCGTGTTCTTCGACTTTATGTAGAGTGAGTAAGAGGACATTCTTCAATTTGTCCGTCCTCTTGCTTCTTCATCTTTTGACGCTCATGAGGGGGGATGTACTTGTCCTTCTTTTTGGACAGTACCTCCAAGTCCTTGACCTTTTGGGCCAAGACATCCAGCTGACCCAACAAAGTGGCCAAGTCTTGGTCCTTTTCTTTCTCTAACTGCTCCTTGTTGAACTTGGCCACACAATCAAAGAGTTGGGTTGCGGTCTCATAGGAATGTCTCATCAAGCAGCCCGAAGATAGTTGGTCAGCCATTATTCTATTTTCGGGGCTAAGACCCTGATAAAGACAATTCAGAAGTATTTTATCCAGAATCTCATGAGTTGGGCATTGTTGCAATAGGTTTTTAAACCTTTGCCACAACTCATAAATGGACTCACCCTCCAATTGTCTGAAATTTAGGATGTTATCCCTAAAAGCCATCAATCTCAACGGAGGGTGATTCATCGGGTCACTGTTGCTATCAAATATGCTCCAATTCTCTGCTCAAAATAGCAACACACAAACCAAAACTAAAAATTAAGTCAGTACAACGATAACTAACAAGAACAAAATTCAACTTAACTAAGAATTCTCAAGTAACAACATTTCGTGACAGCGGCGCCATTTTGATTGAATAACGTTATCAAAGACACTTCATCCAATACTAAGTGTCAACGATCGTTAAGTAGTAATATAACCCAACTAAGTGAGTTGGGGTCGAGTCCCAATTGAGTGGTTTGTAATTGAGAATCAATAGGCAAGTAAGAATATGCTCAAGTCAATCATAGCTAAAAACATTTACGAATAAAAGCATGGTTCAAGTTTGGGGTGACAAAACTGTCAAATATCAGGGGGGCTTAGTTAGAACTATCTGATACAACAACAAATAATACGAAAATAACAAGTATAGAGACGGGTTCTTGGGATGTAATTGGATTATGGTCTAAGGTAGACAATCGGGTAATTGCAATTAATAGTGAATAATTGTAAATCAGTGAATAAGCTAGACTTTAATGGGGAAAACTTTTTCTCGAACAATTTACCCCGAATCAAATTGGTTTTTCTCGAACACCAATAAGCAGCAATTAAGAACAGCCTTCACTTTAGTCCATACACTCTCTTGAGCTGAATGTGTGGAAAAAGGTTTAGGGTTCACTCTCTCGAGTTGAACCCATGACAACCCAATACCCACAGACTATCGATTCAGCAATCTTGGTTTTAAAACCTCTCTCTCGAGCAACCCAAAAATACGAAGTTAGGATTGTATTTGCAACTACAACCCATTAATTTCAACCACAATTACTAGACGAAATCACTTTTAAACAGCATTTACACTATCAATTAACAATACTCAGCAGCTAAATCAACTCATAATCACATAATCACACCCCAAGAATTGGGATTTTAGCTAGACATCAAAAAAAGGTAAAAATCGTTACCACGTTGTGTTTCCATCAACTGGTAGGATTGATATAGTCTATACAAAGGTCTAAGATGAAGAATTTTCAACACCCACTTCCAATTTCTTAGAAATGAAAATCTTCAAAGCTAAGGAGAAAATGTCTCTAAAACTCAGTTCTAAGCTCTCTAACTTAAAAACTTAATAATCTCAATGATAAAAATGAACTGGCTACTAAACTAAGAATTTAAATACGTATTTATAGTCGCCCAAAAATATGCTGCAAAAACCCATTCAGCGCAATAAGTCGAGATTGCCTATCCACTCGGCGATCCTCCATTTGGTCAGTTCCATCGCCTTTTTGCTTTGGCCTTCAGCAACTTCAAGCTCTGTAACTTTGGGGTTATAGCACTACATCGCGAAACCGTTCTACGACTCGCCGACTACTCCTTTCTATCACCGACTTGATTTTCTCCTTCAGGGTTTGGCACACTGGAACATTAGGCGAAACCATAACCATTCAGCAACTCGTCCAATGGTTTAGGCGATCCTCAAGCCTTATTTTATTCGTTCTTTCAGCTGCCTTGTTCCTTTTTTGCTCATTAGTGTCCATGCTTTGTTCCTCAATCCAAATACCAAAAATAAAGGATTTACATCAGTTATTGGCACAAAATATGCATTTGAGGACACTAAATCTATTAAAATAAATCCCTAAATGAGTCCAAATCGTGGATTCATCAATGCCCAAATTGTCAACAAGTGAAAGTTGAGCATAAGAAACCGAGAGGTTTGTTCCAAGACATCAGCATTCCTTCTTGGAAGTGGGAAGATTTTAATATGGATTATGTTGTTGGTTTGCCTCGCACCGTGCGACAACATGACTCAATTTGGTTTATTGTAAATCGAATGACGAAATCGGCTCATTTCAATCCCGTCAAGGTTTCCTATTCGGCGGAGGACTATGCTAAGTTGTACTTGAGAGAAATGGTAAAGTTGTATGGAGTGTCTTTATCCATTATCTCTGATCGTGGTACCCAATTCACTTCTCAATTTTGGAGATCTTTTCAAAAGGGTCTTGGTACTCGTGTTAAGCTTAGTACAACCTTTCATCCTCAAACCGATGGGCAAGCAGAGTGTACTATCTAAACCTTGGAAGATATATTAACACCTTGTGTGATTGATTTCAAAGGTAATTGGGATTATCACTTGCCTTTAATTGAGTTTGCATATAAGAATAGTAATCACTTGAGTATTGGTATGGCTCCATTTGAGGCATTGTATGGTAGGAGGTGTAGATCTCATATAGGTTGGTTGGAAGTGGGCGAGGTTGCCTTGATAGGGCCCAAGTTGGTACATGAGGCTATGGAGAAGGTTCGGCTTATTAGAGAAAGGTTGAAAATGGCTTAAAGTCGACAAAAGTCATATACCGATGTTAGAAGAAGAGGTCTTCAGTTTGAGGTAAATGATTGTGTCTATTTGAAAATTTCAGTCATGAATGGTGTAATGAGATTTGGAAAGAAAGGGAAGTTTAGTCCCCGATATGTAGGCCCATATCAGATTTTGAGACGTATTGGTAAGGTTGCTTATGAGCTTGAATTGCCTAATGAATTGGCATCGGTGCATCCAGTTTTTCATGTCTCCTTGTTGAAGAAATGTGTTGGTGATCCGACATTTATAGTCCCCTTAGAAGGTTTGGGAGTTAAGGAGAATCTTTCTTATGAGGAAGTTCCGGCTGAGATTTTACACCAGCAAGCTAAGAAGTTGAGAAATAAAAAAGTTACTTCTGTATAAGTTTTGTTGAGGAATCAGTTAGTTGAGGGTGCTACTTTGGAGGCCGAGGCCGATATGATGTCCTGTTATCCTCATTTCTTTCCTTCTACCGCTACTCTATCATGAGGTATTGAGTTCCTCGTGGTTTACTCTTTTGTTGTCATGTGTCTTAGATATTCCTATGATTTCCTCATTTATGCATGATCATGAAAAAGCTAAAGTTTTGAGAAAATCAGTCAACTTGATTGATTTCTACATGTTTATGTGCATTTGAGTATGAGTAGCATATAGACCCCATGATATGATGTTTTGAACATGCTTTAGCTTGGAGTTGATGTTTCCTCCTCGGATATGTGCATTTATGTATTGCATGCACGTTGGGCGGCTAGATTTGAGTCTTTTCTTTCATGTGATGTCTAGAATCCCATTCGAGGACGAATGTTCCTAGGGGGAAATAATGTAACACCTCGGAATCAAGAGGGTTAAAAAAGGGGTAAAGTGGGAGGTCACCAGCCCAAAACTGAGCCATGGCACCTTTCATGGAGCCTTTGACGGACCGTGAAGGGGTACCACGGTTCGTGGTGGTGCTCGTGAAGCCTTCCAAAGTCTGGCCAAGAGGGGCTCCTCTCCCATAAGCCCTTAGATAGCTCGTGATGTGCTTTACGCCTCGTGGCGGTACCCGTGAAGGGTAGGCAGAACCCACCCCCAAGGCCAGCCCCTTCTCATGGACCTCCAGACGGGTCATAAAGGGGCAAATGACCCTTGAAGCCGGTTGTGAGGTAGGTCAAGGAATCTAGGGGTCTTCCCAAGCCCCTGGTCCAAGGGCCATGACTGCCCAGACGGCTCATGGACCCTGAGACTACTCGTGAAGCCCTCCATCTAGGGGTTCACGTCAGCTGTAAGTCGGGGACAGTTGGGTCTTTTCATAATTATTTTATCTTGACACTATGTTGTTTTACCCTATATAAGTGTTTTTAACCTCAAATTTAACCCATTCAAGTCACTCTCTACAACTACCAAAAAGAAGAGCAAGTCTTTCTCTCCCAAATATTTCTCTTTCTAGAAATCTTGAAAAAAAAAGGTTCAACCTAGGGTTCCAAGTCAAGTTTCCAATTCCTCCACTGAAGTTAAGCAATTTTCATTGAGGTATGATGGTTTTCATCCATGGATCCCTTTCCTCCATGGAGTTCCAAATTTCTCCAATTTCCAAAGTTAGAAATCCCCAATAGAGTTAGGGTTTTTCTTCTATGTTATGGGTTCTCTTGATTATTGATTTAATTGATTGATTTATGATCTCTTATGCATGAATTGAGTTAATCTCATATTTTTATGATGATCCCCCATGAACCCATGTAATTACCATGTTTTCCAAGTTATGATCATACGATGTGGGTTTTGGATTATGAAAGAAGAGTTTATGAAATCAAGCATGTTCTTATGAAATTTATGTAAATGTTTTAAGGATGCTTTGAGAGTGAAGTATAAATGATGTTATTGTTGTGTTGTTTAAAGGATTTCTCATATACACTTGAAATCATGATAGTGAAAGGTTTCCTCACATAATAAGGGTTCTTATGATTGAAAGGTATTCTCACCTAAAATGAACCAATGTTAAGAAGCTATTCTAATGTTGAAGCAAGAGACAATTACCCATGATCTCTAATTGAAATGACAAGAGGTGATTACTCATGTTCCTTTATGAGTTAAGATGAATATGATTAAGAATTATATCATGGAAGTTAAGCTTAGTACCGAGTGGACAAGCGGTGATTGCCCATGTCCCATAAACTTTGTGCCAACATAGGATTGTCTAGATAGACACTAGCTAGTGGATCCACCTAAGCTAGAAGTTAATGGTCCTCACCTTTGCAAGTAGGACAACCTTTTTCGATTTGTGAGACACCAGATTCCATGTTGATAACTCGCATGGTCTTATATGTCGGTTAAGACTACTTCCCACAGCAAGCTAAGATTAACTAAGGTGACTTCAAGAAGTATCTTGCATATGTTTTAAGATGATATTCATTTGCATTGATCATGTTTTACCACTTATGTTTTCTAACATTCAAGATTCATGTTTTAGCTTGATCCTTGCATGCTCATGAAATCGTCCCTTTTAGCATGATTTATATGTTTTTATGCATGACTATCATACTTGGTACATATTTTGTACTAACACATACTCTTGCCTACATTCCCCCAAATGTAGGGTCCGACAGTCAGGTTTCCAATTTCTTGGCTAGAGTAGTTCTTTGAGGAGATTTTGAGCTTTGGTGAGTCATCATGCTCCGAGGACCAGAAATTTATTGCTGCCATACTTTCTTTACTTTCAGTTTTGGAACTTGTTGTACGGGCTACCCCCCGATAAAATCTTATGTACTAGATGGCTTTGAGACGATGTTTAGATTTCCATTTTTCTCTATAAAACTCATATATGTTGAAACCTTCTTTTAATATCTTTATTCTATTATCTTGTATGAAGAAATCTAAGTGGCTTGTATGGGACCTCTCAAGGTCCTATACGCCATGTTACACCTAGGGACTACCTTGGGTCGTGACATTAGTGATAAAGGAAGTGGTGAGAAAGGAAGTGATAAAGTGGCTGGATGCAGGTGTAGTTTATCCAATTTCTGACGGCAAATGGGTTTTTCATGTGCAATGTGTATCAAAAAAGGATGGTGCTATTGTGGTGACGAATGACAAGAATGAGTTGATCCCAACAGGAATAGTCACGGGTTGGTGTATCTCAATGGACTACCATAAGTTGAATGATGCTACGAGGAAAGACTACTATTCGATTCGCTTTATTGATCAAATGTTTGACATGTTGGCAGGGAAAGAATATTGATGCTTATTGGATAGGTACTCAGGATACATTCAGATTGTCATAGCTCATGGGGATCAAGAGAAGAAAATTTTCATTTTATCCCTATGGCACATACATCTTCAAGCATATGCCATTTGGACTTTGCAATGTGCCAGCTACCTTCCGGAGATACATGATGGTCATATTCTATGATATGGTGGAAGAGTTCATGGACAATTTCTCAGTGTTTGGTGAGGCTTTTGAGTTGTGTTTGAAGAATCACGACAGATTATTTGCTCGCTATGAAGAAAACCAACTTATTGTTGAATTGGGAGAAATGTCATTTCTTGATGAGATAAGGCATTGTGATAGGTCACAAAGTGTCAAAGAAGGGACTAGAGGTTGATCATGCAAAAGTTGAAGTCATAGAGAAGTTGCTACCTCCAATCTCAGTGAAAGGGGTAAGAAGTTTTCTTAGACATGCACATTTCTACAAGCGATTCATCAGGGATTTCTCCAAGTTTTCCATAACTATGTGCGAGGTCTATTGGAGAAGGAGGTGAAATTTCAGTTTGATGAGAGTTGCATCATGGCATTTGAGGTGCTGGAGAAGAATTTTATTGAAGCTCCAATCCTCATTGCTCCTAGTTGTGAGACGCCTTTTGAGTTAATGTAAGATGCTAGTGATGTGGTTGTGGGTGTAGTGTCTGGACAGAGGAAGGACAAAGTCTTCCATTCCATCTACTATGGCAGCAAAAATTCGGACTCTGCTCAAGTGAAATACATTGTGACTGAAAAGGAGATGTTTTCTTTAGTCTTGGCATATGACAAGTTCATGTCATTCTTGATGAAAACAGTTATGTCCATAAAACTTTTAGGTACCTGATTAATAAGAAGGATGTGAAGTCGAGGCTTATTAGGTAGATCTTACAACTGTAGGAAGTCGAGCTATGAACGCTTTCTTTAAACTTATGGTTCCAACATAACAATCATTAATATGACACAAATGAGCATGCCAAAAATTAGTAGAAGAAAACATATAAACATAAGTAGAAATTTTATTCATTTCAACATTCAGTTTGAACATCATATCACAAGCATACTCATTTCCCACAGAAATATTTTTTCACTATTATATATTGATTAAATTCAATAATATGTTTAAAGTCTGCTTTATTAAAAAAGAAAATTAGACATTTGATTTTTTCTCATAGTAGGAGTATAAAGTATATCTTTCAAAGTTAACACCCTGTCAGAGGTAAAACACAATTTGGTGTCTCCCATTCCATGCACTTGAGTAGTGTGAGAATCACCAAGCGTGATGGTTTTGGGCTCCTCAAAAGGAGTATATTTTTTAAACCAATATTTTCCATAACCAACATGATGATTTGCACTAGAATCAGCCAACCATCCATCAACATTCTCAACCATGTTTATGTCACTAATCACTGCCACACAAGGTTCTTCAGTAACGTTTATCTGAGGTGTAGACCACGTTTCTGGAATCTGTAAAACCAAGCATGTCACAACCCAAAGTAAACTTTATAAGTGACATGGCGTATAAGACCCCGAGAGGCCCTACACAAAGCACTTGAAATGCATATACACAATATAATAGAGAAAAGAAATAAAACTTATATAAAGTAAAGAGTTTGACATTTAAAAATGGAGTCTAACATAATCTTGATAAGCCATCTATTACATCACAGAAATGGTCGATACGTAATCCGTACACCACGTACAACATTCAAAACATAAAAGACACATGAAAACAATAAAAGTGACATGGTCCTCGGAACATGAAGACTCACCAACTCTTGATCTTCAAATCGCTAATGTGATCAACTATCCACGAATGGAAGGAGGAATCGTCACGCCCTACATTAGTGAAATAATGTATGCACAAGTATGAATTAGTACATGGAATGTATTAAGTATGAGCGAAATGCACTACAACATGAAAAATGATCATAAGAGGACATAATTGAAAACATGATATGCATGACCAAGCTAACATAGTAAAATCATTTAAGAAGAATCGTAAATCATGAACATGATCAATGCATATTAATATAATAAATGGAGCTTCATAAAATATTTGTAAGTAGCTTAGCTCAATTTGTGGGATATTAGCTTTAACCGACAATAGATCATGCGCACTATAACATGGAATCCGATGTAACTCCCACATCGAGAAGGGAGAGCCTACTTATTAAGGTAGAACTCCGT
Organism: Solanum verrucosum; assembly: GCF_900185275.1. Classification (NCBI taxonomy): domain Eukaryota; kingdom Viridiplantae; phylum Streptophyta; class Magnoliopsida; order Solanales; family Solanaceae; genus Solanum; species Solanum verrucosum. Next base: position 167,795 of record NW_026020082.1, on the reverse strand, counting down.
ATCATACAATGTGCTATATGTGGATCCACTATCTAGGTCTACGGGAGTATGTAGTTTGGAACTAGAGGTTGCTACTAGAGACTATCCTATTTGAGCTCCACCTCAAAGTTCTCTCGGTGCTAAGTTAAATCCCAACGGAATAGTAATTTTCATAAACTTCTCATCATCCATGGAAAAGTACAATTCAATTACTAATCCAAGCTTAAACATCATAGAGTAGCTCATTAAGTCGTGGATCAAGTCTAAGTGAGAAAACCTTTCACCAAGTCATGACCCCTTAGTATGTGAGAAAATATTTTCACAATTTCATTGATGCTCATCTTAAAGCAACCTAGATCATAAAATATTTCTTTTCATAAATCATGCATAAATTCATAAAACATATTCATAGATTCAAGCTTCTTCATAAATTCATGTAAATTAGGATTCATAGTCAAAATCATGATCAATGCATGGATTCATGTGATTTCAATTGGAAAGCATGTAGTTGAGTTAAAATAATCATACTAGGATCAAATTCAAGCAATTTAAACAACATAAATATAACTCATGAAGAATTCAATGAAACCTAATCAATTTGATTGAAATTGAATTAGAGAAAACCTTGGGGCTCAATGAGTGAATGGAACCCACTGATGAAGCCCTACATACCTTGATCTTGAAGCCCTAAGCAATTTATGAATAAAGGAGACTTGAACTTGAAGAACCCTAGCTTATTTTTCCTTGATCTAGAGAGAGGATTTTAAAAAAGATCTTGAAGATGGTTTGGAAATCCGATTGAATGAGAGAGTTTGGGGAACTTTCAAGAGGTAAAGGGTAGTTATTGGGCTTAGAATTAGGGATAAAATTACGTAGTATAGGCATTAAATTCATAAAAAAGACTCAAATACACTTTAAAATAACTGTTAAATAGCCCTACGGTTGTGACCTACAGTCTGTGGGAATTTCTACGATCCGTCTTGGTGAATCGTAGAACCAACTTCAGAAACTCAAAAATTCAATCATTTTTCACGAGATCATTCTACGGTCCGTCGAACTTTCTACGGTCCGTAGAAATTTCTACGATCCGTAGACCTCATCCGTAGAACCCAAGTTTTACTTGAAAATTTCACCAAGTTTGGAACACTTATATGGGACCTTTCTACAGTCAGTCAAAACTCCTACAGTTCGTCCTGTTCATCCGTGGGTCAAACTTCAAAAACTTTATTTTTCAAAAACTCATCTCTAGGTCTGTGACTTCCTTCCTACGGCCCCTAGGACTTCCTACAGTCCGTAAGTTGGACTCGTAGAACCTACTTCAATCAAATTTTCTTTATTTTTTTACTTTCCACTTTTGAGGTGTTGCAAAGCAATATGCCCACTCTTGTCACAAAAAAAGCACAGTCCCTTATCTTGAATTTGTTGATTTTATGTTTGGTTATTTCCTCCATTGTTTTTCTTGGGAGGTCTACCATTATTTTTCTTGAAAAATTTCTTCTTAGGCTTCATAGAAGTATTTTTGTGAGATTTAGGAGTAGCATTATTTGAAGTAATTAAATTTACCTTTGTTGTGATGTTTCTCTCTTTTAATTGTAAAAGTGCATCTTGACCCCTTGTCTCCTCTTCCATGCGGATTCGCATTATCAACGTCTTAAGAGATGTTTCCTTTTGTTTGTGGCGCATAGTTTTTTTGAAATTCCTTTCAAGAAGGAGGAAGTTTGTCTATTATTCCACAAACAATAAGGTTATCTTCAATTTTGATCTCCTGATCAGACCTAAGCTCTCCAACAATCATTATAAAGTCTTGAGTTTGGTCTACCATTGATTTATTGTCCACCATTAGAAAATAAAAAAATCTTCTAGACGCATATTTTTTTGCTCCAGCAGCCTCTTCGGTATCATACTTACTCTACAATGTTTTTCAAATTTTCTTTGCACTAGAGTAAGTTTTATCATAATAATCATAAAAATTATCAGATAAACAATTAAGAATATAATACCAACACGTATAGGAATCACCGTCGTACTTTTCCACTTTCTCATTATGAGAAATAAGTTATTCATCATCCATGGAGATGTCATCAATTTTATTTGGATTCTTCTCAGTTAATACATAAAAAACATTGAGAAGACTTAAGTAGAAAAGCACTTTACCCTTCCATCTCTTGAAATGATTACCATTAAATTGAAATGACTTGTTAAGATCTCTCATGTTAACATCCGCAGTTTTTTCAAAAGTAGCCATTATGAATCTCCTTAAAACTATTGGTGAAAATTACAAGATTAAAAATTACAGTTGAAAATAAAATGAAGAAATAAAAATATCTTCTAGTTGAGGTGCGGATATCTCACTCTCTTTAAGGAGATTCAAGCCCACTGCAACAAATGTTTTTCACCGGTGCAACAGTAGTCCTTCTTGACTTGTCCCCTCCAGGATACAACAGTCTAATCACAAAGTACAACCCAACAAACTCTGGAAAAGAATTGAGTCCAAAGCTCCACAAAAAGAACACCTCCCTCAACTAATAAGAACTCTCTTTTTGACTAACTTTTATGCACTCTCTATTTTCTTGTATCCAAAACAATTGAAGACCATCACTATTTATAGTTGCGAAAGTTTTCCTAGCAATGAATAGGAAGATAATGGATAGTAAATAGTGAAAATATAAATGATCTAGAGGTGGCATATATTACAAGATATAATGGAGGAATAAAGAGTGAAATAAAGCGAGGACAATGCCACCAATGGCTACTGAAGATGCTTCCCCCAGCGTTCTGTGGAATGTTAACCACAAATGAATGATGGCAATTAAGCCAAATTAAAATCAAGATGGCATCAATTGTCATCAACTACCAAAAGGAAGTAAAGCACCATAATCATGTGTAATTAGGGAGAAATGAAACAAAGGGAATTAGAAACGGCATTTTAGCATAATATAATAATATTAAAATGTCATAACACTTGGAAGATTTGCTTGATATCTTCATACATGTATGCACGTCTATTAATATTACTCATCTAGGAACTAATTTGCAAATATAAACTGTATATAAGTTCTTATTTTGGAATTCTATACACAATTAGAATGTTTTAAGGACCTTTCACGTATAAATATCTAAAATTCTCCATATATCTCTAAAATATTTCAATAAGGACTAATCCTTTTACCATGTAAGTCTTACACATGAACAATTTTGTGTCATATGACACCTAAGTGGCATGATGATATATAGGGTCATTTATGTGTCTCATAAATTGAGATCGAGAAAGCGTAACATCTAGAAATTGAAGAGCCTTATTGAATTGAATTTTCTAAGCTCTAATCGTGTCTATTCATCATATTAGTTATGAAAGTAATTTGTCCTATTGGTCTTTAGGGATTGTTAAATGTATGTTAATTTCCAACAGGGAGGAGACGTGATGTTTATGCAGTTAAAAGTGGATCGTGTGGAATTTATTTGGGAATTCATTCGTGTTGTTCTTTTATTGGCTGAAGTTCGATCGATAAAGATTTCGAGATTAGGATAAAAATGCGTTAGTTGCCAGTGAAGTGTTATTATATTTTTAATATGAGATAGGAAGAATTAGCAGTGTTTGTGTCGTTGTTTATTTTTTTAATTTTCGCTACTATCTAATTTTTTATTTGTTCGGTATATTTTGGTATTATTATTTTACTTTTAATTTTATTTTAGTTTGATTACATTTCTTTTTAGTCAAGATATTTTGAGAATGGTTTTTCTGCATCCATAAAAGCAAAGGTAAAATAAATTAGGTTGTGTTTTACTCTTAAGTCAATTTATTTCAGCCTAAATTACTTTTCTACGATTAAATAATTTATTTTAAATTAATTTATTTTGATTCATTTAAATTCAACCTAATCTGCTTATTTAACCGCCCAATTGAGGGGTATAAATTTAAAAAAAAACTTATGCAATTGAGATATTTTGTGAACTGATTCACAGATGGCGTTGTTTTTTTATGAGGAAAAAATGCGTGGCTAATTTGCAGTCGGTGGTGGTCCGCAGTTGAATACGATAAGAAGAGTTTTCAGATTTTCATATAATAGTGCCACGTTCAAGGTTGTTCACCCATCTACTCTACTTTCTCATTATTATTATTTTATATTATTACAACCCCTTTTTTATATTGCAAATGATATGAAAAAGTTGTACCGAAAAATAAAATAAAATATGAAGAAGGATTTATTAGCATACGCTTAAAGAATAAGTAAACTAATTCCTCTTCCAATTTCAAATTTAAATTTTTGGTAAGTTTTATGGAGTGGTGGTTAGATTGACTTTGTTGTATAAGGTGGAATATTGACTAATCAAGAATTTTCATATTCAAAAGATGTAAGTGCTGAAAATGAAGATGTTGAGATGGATATATGGACATAATCAAAGTGATTAAATTAGAAATGAGGATATCCAGAACAATTGGTCTAAAGCCCCCCTCCCTCCAACCTACCTTAAATTGAAAGAAAATCGTGAAATATTTTAAAAAAAAAGAACAAGGGTTAATGGTGGGGAAGAAGGAAAAATAGTTTATTTAACTTGGAAAAGATGACCGTTGAAGTAGTACACTTTTTTTCGTCAAAATTTAAGGCTATTGTCTCTTCTCACGCGCCTAGGAGGTGTTCTCACCTCCTATGACAGGTCAACACTCAAGTGTGTAGTAAATAAACAAATAAAATGCTCAGGGATGATAAGACAGTCATAAAGTTAAAGTGTATAATTGAAATTTTGGATATAAATTGAAGGCTTTAGACCATTTTCTCGATTAGAATACTTTAAATCTACCTCTTATTAAAGCTCACTAGAATTCAACAAGTGTCCAAATCCAGCCATGACTAGATATACATGATTTCATTAATCTACGTGATTATCTTTTTTTGGTAAAAAGTGATTTGAGTGATTACTTACTATTTCATCACTACATCAAATGTGGTTAAGATTTATTAACGAAAACATAAGTTTTCCTTTTCAGGAGATATACAATGATTTTGGCTAATAGTGGACTTCATTTCTAGAATAATAAAGTGGTGAAAAAGAAGAATGAGATCTAAGATATACCAAAACTAAACTAATCGGAGATTTAATATTCCCTTTTAATTTATTTATCTTAATTATTATATAAGTAGCTATAAATATTTTTTTGATTATATTTTTTGAAATATTTAGTCTGTTAATTATTGTTACTTAGAATATACTTATATAAATTATAAGTTGTATTTCCAATTTTTTTTTTGATAAATCATATATCTGAATTTATATCAAATATTAATTTGATATTTATGCTCCAAACCAAGAAAATTAAATTAGAAAGTTCGACCAACATTTTAAAATCAAGGCTGAAATAGCGACAATTGTCCCATATTTTGTGGGGAAGCAACCACTTAGCAGTACTAAACTCTCTTTCTTAATTAAAATTTCAATAAGAATTTTATAATATACGTAATATCTTATTAAATTAATATAGGTGAGATCATAAAGTATTATTATTTTATAGATGTATTATTTAATCGATAAATTAATATTATTAATTTAAAACGTATTTTGAGATTCAGGGTGTGTTTGGTATGGAGTTTTCAATTTTCCCATGTTTGGTTGGCTTAAAATGTTTGGAAAATGTTTTCCAAATCAACTCATTTTCTTCAAATTTAAGGAAAATGACTTCCCATCCAAAATTAAGGAAAAGATTTTCCAAAACTCTATTTCATCCTTAAATTTTTTTCCTATCCGACCCTCCATATTCAAAAAATAATAATTTAAATTTTCAAATATATTTTAATTCCTACCCCCAAACCAGCACCCCCCCCCCCTCCATCAAACAAAAAATAAAAAAATAGAGAATTATTTTTGAAAAATATTTCAAATTTTAAGATTTTCTTACCTCACTCAACCCCTACCACTCCCCCCCAAAAAAAAATTGCTATTGAAAAAAATCAAATTTAATTTTTAAAAATTTCTTATGCCACTCTCCCCGGCTCCCGCCACCCCCCCCCCCACCCAACCCCCAAACAAGGTCATTCCCACTCTCCTGCCACCCCATCAATTTTTATTTAAAACAAAATATTTTTGGAAAGTATTTCAAATGTAATTTTTTTTCATTTTTGTGTCACCCCTACCCCCCCCCCCCCTCCCCACCCATTCCCTTCCAAAATCTTTTTAAGAAAATATAATTTTGGGGAAATATTTCAAATTTGAAAAAAAAAAAACATTTTTTATGCCACCCCCATCCCATCCCCTCCCCCTACCCCACCCCATCAAAAAAAAATTAAAAAAATTGATTTTGAAAAATATTTCAAAATTTTAAAATTTTCATTTTTTATGCCACCTCCATCCCTACCCCCACCCCAGCAGCCAACCCCCCAGGCGACCCCGTCAAAACATTTTTTCTTAAAAGATAGTTTTTTTTTTAAAAATCCTGGGTCAGATCTAAGGGTTGGATTTTGGAACGGTCATCGGGGTCTTGTCCTAGTTTGGGTGTCGGGGTCGGGTCCTCAATTATTGGGGTTGATTTTTGGATCATAAATTATTTTCCTAAAGAGTAATTTTTTAGTCTCAAGTAAAAAAAAAGGAAGATATTTTCTGAAAACTATTTTTCATTCTCCAACCAAACATTAAAAAATATTTTCCAGAAAATATTTTCTACTCTCCAAACAAACATGAGAAAATAGGTTAGAAATGCACTTGTTTTCCAAGAAAACATTTTCCTTCCTACCAAACACACCCTCAATAAAAGTTAATTTTAATTACATCAAAATTTATGTGTCATAATTATTGTATTCACAAAAAAAAAATTATTATACATAAAGTACAATGAATACATCAAAGTTGTTGTATCTTACTAAATTATATATCATATTTATTAAATTTATATAAAAAATTCGTTATATATAAAGTACATTGTATGTGTATGATTCATTGTAATGTATATCTTTTGTTAAATGATTAATTAGAAAGATTGTTTTAGGTGCTATCAATTTCGCAATCCGGGCTTGGAAGATAGATGTTCAGCAGGAACAATAGCAAATTATTTTTGATACTGCAAATTCGTTTGGGAGATGAAATCTCAAAAAAATTGAATGAACTTACTTATGAAAATGACATTAATGAATTTGAGGTCATGATTAATGTTCTCGATTACCATAGTAAAATAGAAGTTAATAACTTGTTGGATTATCTGAATTAAAATGATACATGTTCACAGGTCCAAAACTTAAAAAGACATTCTAGATACCACTGGAAAAAACAATATTGAAGATGATACAATGCCTTTTGAACAAGTTACGCGTAAAGAAACACTTATTATATATAACTCTTCACAATTTTATGATGCAATTCAAAAAGACAACACCGGGACTTTTGGATGCAACAAGAAAAATTAGAAATGATTTTTAACTAGATTTGAATTTCAATAAAAACCAAAACACAATAGAATCATATTTAACTAAATTGTCTTAAAATATTTTAGGTGTGGCAATTGGGTGGTTTGGGTCAAATTTAGACGGGTCATAATGGGTTAGCAATCAGTCAAGACCCAACAAATTTGCTTGGGTCAAAATAGGTTAAGTAATGTGTTACATTACGGGTCAAGTCCCAACCCAATCCAATTTTTACTAAATTTAATTGCTTTATTTGTTCTTTTAAACTATTTTAGTATCTAATAAATTTATTATTATTATTATGGCTATATACGACATATCAAATTGAAAAAAAATTAAAATATTTCAACAAGATTTTTCATGAGTCAATTTGGGTTACATATCAACCCATTTTTTAATGGATTGAAATGGGTTTAGCTAATGAATGGGCGGGTCGATAACCCACCCAAATTTAAACGGGTTGGACGGATTGAGTTTGATTTTGTCACCCCTAATATATTTATACTTTTAAAGAATTATTAATTTATAATATTAATGAAAACATATATTCATAAATGGATCTTCTGAAAATTATCTTATTATTTTATTGAAATGGATGAATTATTTCATTGGTCCAAGTTGGAATTAGAGAAAAATATTATCTTAGAGAAATTATTAATTTACCGAGTATTAATTTAATGAGATTTATTGTGTTTTATTTACGATTGTGTTTGAAGATTTATGTTCACCTCAATAAATTTAGCATATGTTTTATTCTTTTCGTTTCTTTCATTATTGTACGACATTAAATTATATATACTCAATCAATATTTTTTCATTTTCTTTTGGACAAAATTAATATTATTTTAAAAGAAATATAAAAAAAGATTGATAATGTAAAAATATAATAGATATTTTTAAAAAAATCAATTAGAGGAAAAAGAGAAAATAATTATTTCTCAAAGTTAAGGGGGAGTTTGATTTTTAAAGTAAGGTTTGAATGAATTTCATTCAATAATTATATCTATCAAACTTAAGATTAACGAGAAAAAATCACATATTTTATTGTTTTATTAAACTTTGAACCATGACCCCAGCAATTCATTACAACTTTATTAATCATTACAGTATACTTTTACATAAGGACGGATTTTCTATTGTATCAAGTGTGAATCCAAATAAAGTCAGCACTTTTGGCTAAGATACACTATTCATATTCTAAAAATGATTAAATATATTTAAATATCTAATTATGAATATATGAGTAAAATTAATTGTGAATTTGATTTAAATTTATAAATTTTAAATTTTACTTTGATTTATTTTAAATCAATATTTTAAAAGGGGGAGGGGGAGGGGGAGGTGTGAGGCAAGTCATATCATAGCACGGAGCCACGAACGAAGCATAATCCTCAAAACCGGAGACATAAGTTCCATGAATCTATAGACTTATATGTTATGTATCTTAAATTTATAATTTTATTACTAAAATATAAATAAAAGAAAAAACTTTAATATTTCTGTAAATAAATAACGGACAATATTTTAAAAAATCATAATAATTATTTGAAAAAAGATAACAACACAAAAAATAAAAATAGCCGAGATAATCTTTAATATGAAATTATCGTTCATCCTTACATCTACTAGTCATTCTCACTCAACTAATATTCACAGATTATTATTTATATATTTCAAAAAAGAAGAAAGATAAAAAGAATAAGAGTAATGACAAAAAATAGATAAAGTTATTCCAAAATATAGTATTATAGAATCTCTATATTATCAATTTCAGACACAATTATCTAGACAATATCACATTGTATAAAAATTATATTTTTTATTTATATATTTCAGAGTGAAAAATTAAAATATGATAGCAGTATATAAATTACTATATCAATAATATAAAATATGATTTATAGTAAAAATACTTTTAAAATAATAAAAATTAAATTTTTTATCACACTTAATGCACAAAATATGCGTTTTTATGCCCAAAACTTGTGCTTTTACGCCCCAAATTCTAAAATGTATACCTTATAAATTTATTTCCAAAGCTATTTTAATATACCTCACCCCAAAAATCATTGTGAGACTCATGTCAAAAACATTTTTGAAAATACTGATCTAAAACCTTTAGGGATCGTTTGGTGTGATGGAAAAGAAGATTTAATCGCAGGTAACTTTTGAGTGATGTTTAATTTGTTGTTTTGGTTGCAAAGGCTGAGAAAATTTATCCCAGGATTAACTATTAGTCCTGGGATAAGTTATCCCTTACTAGGGGTGGAATAGTAATCCCAGGATAACTTATCCTGGGATAAAATGTATAAAATAACAAAAATACTCCCCTTAAACTCTCTTATATACACCATTTTTATATTCATGTATAGTAACATAATTTTTAACAACATTTATAATAACATTCACAACCTTAATTATTTGTTGTTTTTATGATAATATTTTTTTTTTATTAAAAAATTACATTTTATAAATACTATTTATATTTATGATATATTATAAGTTGAATTTATTTGCCTAATTCTTATGTTTATTTATATTTTGATTTTTTCTTAAAATGTTCATTTCACTACTCAATTACATATTTTAAATTAAATAGTTTACTACTCATTTAAAAATTATATTTTATATATCAATTAAAATGTAGATAGCTTTAATAATAAAATTTCTCTTACTTTAACAAACTTAAAATGAAAGTTTTATTTTTAAGCTAAATAAGATGAAAATTTTATTTTTAAATAAATAACAAGAGAGATTTATTTTTAATCTAAATAAGATGAAAAATTGTTTTAAAGTTAAATAAAAGAAAGTTTAATTTTAAAAATATACAACACAATTATGAAAATGCACACACAAAATATCTAATCTAAATAGGATGAAATTTATTTTAAGTTAAATAAGATGAAAATTTTATTTTAAAAACATATATCATAATTATCAAAATGCACACACAAAATATTTAAACTAAATAGCTTATTTTCATATAACTTATCCTCATATAACTTGTATTCAAACCAGACGATCGCTTATAATTAGAATATTTTTATTGGTAAAGATGGTATGCGTCAGTTTGTCCGTCTTGATTCTATCTACCCAAAAGTTTTTGTACATGAAAACTAAAGCTCAACGTGGCAAGGACAGAGAGTTAGTGTAGGGCCCACCCACCAAAATTATTATTTTAATATATATTTTCAGAAAGACTCCTATAAAGATCATCCCATTTTTTTTTTTTTTTTTTTTTTAAGATCATCCCATTAGTTCACCGAAAGAAACATTAAAAATCAAGAGGTGGGTCCACAACCAATCAAAACAAGCCATCTGGTTGGACACATGTCTGCTAACTGGGACCCACTTGACTAACAATTTAATAAAACCACAGTTTTGTTTTTCCCATTTGTTTGCCCCACTTCTGTTTTAAATTTGTTTAAAATTGTGTTTTTTTTTAATTTTAATTTTTCTACTAATATGGTTAATATCATTAAATTCAAAAATTTTGATAGTTCTCTGTTTGATTTCATTTATCATCTTTCTTTAAAATAAACAATTCATAACATTTATTATTTTAAAAAATAAAGATATAATTAATTATTTATTTTCATTTTTACTTTTATTAATCATATATATGAAGAGATATTAATATGATGCAAAGAGAAAATTACTCCAGTTTATTTTTACTTGTCACAATTTGGCTTGATATATCTATTAAGAAAATTATTGTTGATATATGTATTTTAAGAATAAGTGGCAAGTAAGAATGAACCGATAGATTAGTAAATTGAGAGGAGTAATGAGTATGGATAATTACATCCTCTAGTTAATATCTTTTTTAAGGGAAGTGCAAAACAGATATAACAAAGTGAAATAAAATTGAAGGGGTATATTTTACCTATTTTTATTTTTATTTTTATTAAAAAAATCAAATTTAAATAAAGGGAAGAGTACATAAATGTGTTGACACATCACACACTTTGCTTTCTAATCTGTTTTTCTATATTTTTTTCAATTGCTTATTAGGAGGAACTGAAGTGTTGGTCTAACCTTTTTTTTTTCCTTCTTTCTTTTATTTTTTAGTGTGTCATTAATGCAAGATTGTTTTGAAACGGTAAGCAACTTCTCACTTACCTTCCTCTATTATGAGTATTTGTTTATTGGATTATTGTATTCATTGATTTGTGTATCTAATCAAACCTTTTTTTTTGTATGTATAATACAATACCCACAATAAATATAGAATGATTAGTCTCTAATAACAAATCCTTGCATGCATCCTTTCTTGATTTGTTTGACTCTTGAATTATATGGGGTTCTCTCAAACTTTTTTTTTTTTTTTTTTGATTCAACTAACTTTAGGTAATCAAGAAGAAGTTGGGTTGCTTTGAATTTGGAAAAAAGTTTCATGTTTGGTCTGCTTTGAGCTTGTAAGTCCTTTTTTTTTTCAATAAAGTTTGAATCTTTATATGTTGTGTTCTGTCTTGTTAAGCAGTGACCACTAGATTTGTTGTTTCCTATATATTATAAGTTGATAAAAAGTGATTCTTTGTTAAGGGGGTTTGTTGCTAATGTGTTGTTGAATGGATAGAATTGGAATAGAAGAGTACAAGATGCTGAATAGGGTTTTATGGATAGTGATTCCACAAGTTTGGACTTTGGATCCATATTCTCTTATGTCATAGATTTATTCTGTTTTTTTTTATGTGAAAACTTTTCTTGGCTTACAACTTAAGTAAATTTTAGGGATTTGAATAATTTTGGTTGGTTAGAAGATGGAAGAGATGTTTCCAGCACTTACTGTATCATATAAACAGGGAAAATTGATATATGATGAATCAGTATTACCCACATGTATTGACTTCGCTGGATATGAGCTGATCCCGAATACGACTAGCTTGCTATCAGAACCTAACAAGTGCAAACTTCCTTGTTCGGTGTCCAATCATATAGTGTCCAGGGACAAAGCTAACCTCTTTATGACAGTTGCTGATTGCCATGAAATCAGGAAAGGGAAGAGTTTTTCTTCGACAGTTGTAGCTAATGGGAATTGTTTGATTGCTAGTGAGGTAAAAGATGGTAGATCTATGGACAACAATTTGATTTCACCAACTGATGAGCTTTTAGGAAATATGACTTGTTCTGATTCTCTAGTGGATGAGCGTGGCGGCATGCCTAACCAAGAATATACAGATTTGGAGGTTAAGGTTGGGAGAACTCCTCCTCGGAATGAAGACAAGAAGGTTGGTGTATCCCAGATTCTGAGGAAGTCTTTTTCGTGTAATTTGGCTAGCGAGTTGGTTAATGAGTCAGAACTTGTAAGTGATCTTGTTTCCACTATGGTTGTGGGTGCTGAAGATTATAAAAGAAAATTATCACCATCCCATCTTGAGACCTCACAAGAGATAAAGATAAGTAGGCCAAATGCCTTTTGTTTTGATTCTGTACCGCTTTGGGGGCTCATCACGATACAAGGAAAGAGGCCGGAGATGGAAGATACTGCTATAGCTTTACCAAGGTTTCTGAGAATCCCTTCTCATATTTTGACGGATGCTTCAGTTTCTCATGCCCTGAGTCAAACACTTACAGCCCATTTATATGGGGTTTATGATGGACACGGAGGCTCTCAGGTGAATTTCTATCCGTTTTTATTACATTCTACTTTTGTTTTTAGTTTCTAGTAACACAAGAACTGTAATTGCCTGCATGTTTAGAGTTCATTTCCTATTTGTTTGTCATTTAAGCCTATGTACTAAGACCAATTGTTTTTTCCATAGCAGGTTGCTAATTATTGTCATGAGCGTCTCCATATGGTTTTAGCACAGGAGATAGATATTATGAAAGAAGATTCACATAATGGAAGTGTTAACTGGAAGGAGCAATGGTCAAAGGCTTTCTTGAATTGTTTCTGTAGAGTCGATGATGAGGTAGGAGGGTTCTGTAGTGAAACAGACGGGATTGAGCCTGACCTTTCAGTCATTGCTCCTGAAGCAGTTGGATCTACAGCTGTAGTTGCTGTTGTTAGTCCAACCCATATTATTGTTGCGAATTGTGGTGATTCAAGGGCAGTCCTTTGTCGGGGAAAACTGCCCATGCCATTATCCATTGACCATAAGGTAAGGCTTGTGTTTGTTGTTACACCGCTCTGCAACATTTGCTAGTTTTTTCTTTTTGCAACCATATAATATTCGTTGTTCATTGTTTTCAGCCAAATAGGGAAGATGAGTGTTCACGAATAGAAGAATTGGGAGGGAAGGTCATTAATTGGGATGGACATCGTGTTTCTGGTGTTCTTGCAGTTTCAAGGTCAATTGGTATGTATATTGTACTAGCCACCTGCAAATTTCATTGTACTGCTGTATTTTTACTGGAGAGGGTTAAGAAAGTCATCTATATTGTGCTTGATTTGCACATGGAAATAAAGGAATCTCAAAGCTACGATGGAGCAGACCTGCATATGTACCAAAATTAAAGTGTTATACCATACATATATAGTGTCAAAGTTCATCCCTGAAGCAGCTCACTGATGTTGGATAACGACGTCTGACTTCAGTTGACATGGTTGTCATTTATTATTTGGAAACTGTTATCCTAGAGATCAAAGCTTTCTTGATTTGAAGAAGTTGTCATTTTACTGCAGGTGATAGATATTTAAGGCCTTATGTGATTCCAGATCCAGAAATGATGTTTGTACCCCGAGCAAAAGAAGACGACTGTCTAATTTTAGCAAGTGATGGCCTATGGGATGTCTTGACAAATGAAGAAGCTTGTGATGTGGCCCGGAGACGAATTCTTCTCTGGCACAAAAAGAATGGTGGTACTTTGAGTAGCGAAAGGGGTGAAAGCGTTGATCCTGCTGCTCAGGATGCTGCAGAGTACTTGACACGAGTTGCTCTCCAAAGGGGCAGCAGAGATAATATATCTGTGATTGTGGTCGACTTGAAAGCACAGAGGAAATTCAAGAAGAAAACGTAGAGCACTAAACCATCCTCGTATTTCATTTTGTGGATGTAACATTGGAAACTTATCGTACAGGATGATAATCAAATCAAATCGTACTCATGTTGCAGATTTTAGCTTCCTTTTTAATTAGGCTGTTACCGTACATGATGGAAGTTATTCTGACAATAAAAATTTCAGCAAAGTTGGTTCAAAGAACAAACTACTGACTCCCAGCAGATTATTTATGTCACTATAGTATAATGTTGTCTTCCCAGAACTCTCTCACTGTTTTCTTGAGGTCTGTTTTCTGTTACCATTTCTTGGCATGTTATGTTTTGTTTTCCACTTTCTTTAATTTCCCTTTCTCCGCGCATTTGATTGTCGTGTTGGTCCAAAGCAATCAAACATACATGGTAGACAAAGCCAGCAGCTTTGAGTAACTTGTGCAAGAAAAGAGAAAAACTATCAAACAAACATAGTTCTCAAAACTTGAAAATAACAAAGCCAGCAGCCAGCAGCCAGCAGCCAGCTTGACAGGATGTATTAGAAGTAATTGGTGCATTTTATAAGCTACTTTCTTGGAATACATGGTAGAAAATCTGTGAATGAAAAGTTAAAGAAAGTTGAGGAATGGCATACTTACTGTTCGACCAAAAATGATAAAACTAAGTACTATTATTTTATACACTTGCTCTAATTTTCTGGCAACAAAAGTTAAGTCTAACTCTCTCGATCCTGTTCATGGATTAACGAAAATGTGCAAAAGCTCATTTGCCTCTGTCATTTCCTTGTAGATGGTCAATTTGCAAATTCTTCCTCAGTTAGTTAAAAGAATAATGATATTGTGACTATACTAGGTAGCATAGATATCATTATGAGTGTAGCTACAGAGATCAATGCAGTCAATTATGTCTATTGAAAGTTGGTTAGGCACCTCTCATTCTGTTCAGGGATTCTTCTTCTTCAGAGGTCAAGAATTAAGCATCACAGTAGCTTAAATTGTTACTGAATTTGAGCACCACCACAATCAACTCAAAGAAAAATGATGAACTTGACTTGAGACATTACCTGAATGATTTATAAGCTATATTATATTTTTTACACAACAAGCCAACACAATTATACAAATATACAGGTAGAAACAGACACTGCAGATGGAAACATTACAAATAAAAACATGTATACTCACACTCCACATGCTATATATACATGTCAAAGTCACTACTATCTTGGTATTCTCAACTTAAACTTGCAACTTAAAACATCAAGCTGGATGGGAATAGCATTGAGCCTAATGTGGTCTTTTAACTTGTATTATGACACCAATCAGTCAGTATCGGGTGTATTGTACGAGAACTTCGATAACAGTTGTGGAACTCCGGCTATTATTGGCCCATATGTCTGCAGATAAGGGAATTGATTGCATTAGTTCAAGTATAACATCGAGTAAGGCCATTTAATGTTGAGTAACTGTCTGTAAGAGTCCATTGTGATAAAAGAAAAACAGATTGATCAATTAGCATGGTAATATTCTATTCATGAATGTTCCTGCTGTACAGTACCTTGAAATTTTCATGAACTTGGTACAATGGAACAGCAATAAGCTTGAGGTTCTTCGGTACAATGAATTTGCAACTTTCAGGCAACCTCACTAGAAAGAGTTTTGTGCACTCCTACAAAGAAATAAAGTTAACCTTGCTAAATTGAGTACTAATACCTTCAAGAACTCCTGATAGCTAACTAGACAAATTTCAGAATATTATGACCAAGTACCTTTGGCCTTTTTATATTAGGTGGCAAAAAGGGGTAAATCAATGTTTCAAAGTCAGGTCTCCACCACATCCCAAGGCATTCACCGACCTACGTATACATCAAATGAAATATTTATAAGATGCATAGCCAAAAATATAAATTGAAAACACTACGTAAAATGTTGACATACCTCCCATCTGTCATCTTCTTCGCTCATGGATAGTTTACTTGAGAGTTTACGTCTAAGACCTTCAATTTCTGTGTATGTCAACAAGATAAATTCTTCAGTGCTCAAACTCCCAGCTTCAACATAGAAAATTGGACAAAATGAGAAAAGATATCATTGTACCTGATTCACCAGGCCTAAGACGACCACCTGGAAGTTTGTATATGGAATGCCGTACTTGCAATAATAATAGATGTGGATGTTTGAATAAATCAACCTGCAATGCGACGTATTGAATACTATATCATCCAACAACAATCACGAATAGCCCCTTTCTAATGCAGTATGTAATTCAATGGGTAATTGACATTTTGAACGACAGAAGAACACATAAAGGCTTGAGTTGTTTGAATAGAAATTACACCCCGTATTACGACCATCCATGAGGATTCACATAAGTATCGAGATCATTCACTTAAAATCAGGCACCAATTTATGGATACTTGAACTATTGGAACAGATGTCAAAACTACAATCTCTGCTGCTCTCTTGATTTTTAACTACTCACACAGGAAATTAGTTAAGATTGCAGACTTAGAGCCTGTTTGGATTGGCTTATAAGCCATAAGTTATAAACCCGTCTAGACAGGCTCTTAGAACCTGCAAAGTTGCAAAACTGACGGCTGAACTGTCTCGATGACTCCATGTATAAGCAGTTTATGATACAAACAGGTTTAGTTGCAGCACGGCGTTGGCTCTACTTATTCAGCACTTCATGAACCAACCATGCTTAGTGGCAGTATCAAGTTGTTTGATAAAAGACGGAGGTTTAGAACGTACATCTTTAGGTCACTATGTTCCCCCAAAAGAACTTCAGCCTGGAGGCGTTTACTTGTGGATATTAAATCAAAGCAGTAGGGCCTGCATCCTACAACTACATAGTGAAATAACAGGAGAACCTCTGTTGCAATTCTATTCCAAAATGAGAATCCTAAAACTAAAAGCTACTTACTCACCGAGGAGAAAGAAATGCAAGATAAGATAACAGCTTCTAGAGCTGGAAACCACACGTAGTTTTTGAAAAGTTTAGACCATTTCTCGATTTGTGTCACATCCTTGTGCAGGAGCCACGGTACACTGTAATGTCCCAATTTTATTGAATGTTCCATTTGACAAAGTTACTGGCCTGCTAAGCCAAGTCAGTTGCTTGTTGCGATTTTATATAAAGTTAAAATGGTGTTAAAGATCCAACCAATTTTAAATATATTATTTATATGCAAAACTGCTATTTAAAGTTTATGCAGCATATAAGATGAAACAACTAATCCCTACACAAACAAATTCAAAAATATCCTCAAAATTAATGTGTTACTAATACCTACATAACTCTAGTCAGCTACAAAACAACCCCTCAGTTCTTGCAGAAAAGCACTTATATTAAGGGAGCAAAAATCCAGAGGCTAATTTTTAGGCTGCAACAACTGAAACTTTCAATTATTTCTAAAGAAATGCGCTTTAAAAATCTTTTGGGATTGGTTTTGTTTTGTTCTTTGTGTTTTCCTTCACCATTAGGTATTCGAAACAGGAACTTAGGGTTCAGGGACCCAATAGCTTTTTAGTCGATCATGTATTTATATTAGAAAATTAAATTAATATATATGTATATTAACTTGTTAACCTACTAAAAATTAATTGGCGGCTCAGAATGGGACATGGAAACTCTTTCCATGGTAGAGTTGTGGGTTTGAACCCACTATCAACCAAAGGAAACATGTTTTGCAATAATCGTGGCTCCGCCCTCAGAATTTTGAAACTTACTAATTTGGATCGCAGTATCTAAAACACCCGGAGTATCTAAAGGTCCTCTATACTCACCCCTTACCTCTAGCTGTTTTGAAAAAAAGGAAGAAAGAGAAACTAACCAAAAGCACAGCTTGTACACAAGTTCTGATTCCATGAGTATTGTAGCTGAAATAAAGAGGAAACAAAAATGAACATACAATATATATAGTGATTGAAAGAGAGGAATAAGGATAGAAAAATATACTTGAATTTCAAGCGTTGAATGCGATGATCCAAGGTCTCCTCTTCCTTTAATGGAAGTGACTCTTTTGAACCAAAATAGTAATGATTCAGTGGGTAAATATCCAAAACATCCACATTTCCATCTGCCATTGACAAACTCACACCAAACACAGACAGGGGAGGGGAAGTTGCCGACAGAAACAGAGTTGCTAATCTTCCACTAATTAAAAAGGCAAAACAGAAATATCATCACGACCAACCGTTTAACCTGACATTGAGTTTAAGAAATAAACTTTTAAAACTTTGTAGTCTAAAATAATTGTTAAATTTGTGTGGCTGAGAATTGCTTTATTAAGGGTAAAAAAGAAATTTTAAAGTTGAATTATTTTTAATTATAATAAATCAATATTCTTTATGAGACGGATTAAAAAGAAAAATGTGTGGGACAGAGATATGATTTTGGACTGCACAAGTCTTCCTATCTTGAGGCCATTGTTAAGTATGCACAAATTTTGATTTATGTTATGAAATATATTATAATGTGGATGTCTATTAAATGTAATCTCGTTATTATTTCATTACTCTTCTAGAATTATGTTCTATTTCTCTTATGACCTTAAAACAATAATGCTATATCTTTCACCGACTCCGTAATGTCCCCCATGTTATGTTTATGACATTCTCTTTGATTATCTCTACATAATTCTATATATAGAGGATGAAAGGTCATTATTGACATATTTAAGAGGAAAAAGTTATCCTATAATTTATTTCTTTATCTTCATTTTTATATTATTTTAAACTTAATTTTACAATACATTGTCAGCATCATGTTCTAACTTTATGTCTTAGCAACTCAGCGATCTAGACTTGTATAAAAATAAGGCACAAATTTGTGCCTGAAAGGCCAATACTTTAGTATAATTCAAACTACGATATTTTTTAAAAACAATTTGTGACATTTCACATACGAACAACAACAACAATATACCCAGTGTAATCCTAAAAGTATGGTCTAGAAAGGATAGAGTGTATGCAAATCTTACCACTATTTCATAGAGGTAGAGAGGTTGTTCTGGTATACCCTCAACTCAAATACATCCAATCCAAGTACAAAGAAGAATGAAATAGTGTAGAAAAAAAAAGTAACTAACAATAAAAGCAATGCAAAGGAACAAGACCAACAAAATAGTGTGATACTAGGAACACAGTAAACCACAAACGATGAGAGATATAAAAAATAATAACTACAATAATATGACTAATACAACGACAAATACCAACAAGAGTACCCTTAAAAACCAAAAAAACCCTCAATTATCTGTCAACCTTCTACCCTAATATGTGTGCTCAACATCCTTCTATCCAAGGTCATGTTCTCGATAACTTAAAGTTACATCATGTCTTGTCTAATCACCTGATCCCAAATACTTCTTCGGCCTACCTCTAACTCTCCTCGTACCTACTATAACAAACTTCTCGCACCTCCTCACTGGGACATTTGCACATCACTTCTTCATATATACAAACAATCTAAATTGCGCTTTCGTCATCTTGTACTCCATGGGGACACTTTTACCTTATCCCGATATTTCCTCATTCCTAATCTTATCAATCCTTGTATGCCCACATATCTGTTAGAAAATAGCATACACAACGGAAGCATTCCAGAATCATACATCTTGAATGAGAATAGACAACAATCACAAATATGTATCACATACAAAGTATGTTGAAAATTAACTCAGGATTACCTCTTGAAGCATTTGCAGATATCTTAAAGTAAATCCGACTCCAGCTCTACGGTCTTCTACAGTGATCCCAATTAACAATTGAACTCTCTCAATACTTGGGTGGGCAAGTATCGTATAGAATACTGGATTCTCTTTCTAGGTTAGAAGAATCCCTACTTACAGAGATATCTTCCTAGTCCAAAGAGAATTCATTTTCTTCCAAGAAAAACCAAGAAACACACGTTTCTTCTTTTTCCACAAGATACACACTTCTTTTTTCTTTTTACCAGAAAATAGGATTCTGAATTCTAGTTAAATTGGGCACTGGAGGGACCACATAATTTATTACTGAGGCTTCCTATTATGGAAATAATTCCAAATAATTAATTTGAAATTATTCTTACCATAATAAATTACAAATCATTCCACTAAAAATTCGTAATTGCACTCATCTATTTATATTTCGAAATTCACCATGTAATTCCCCATGTTAAGATTACAGATACTAATCAATAAATTAAATTAATGACGAATTTAATTCAATGATTAATTTTCTTTAGAGCAATACTTAACTTATTTCATGTGCCAGACTAATAAATCTACCGGCCGAGTTTACACATGAAAACTTATAAGTTTCTCATAAAAAGGTGTATCATCAATCTCTATATTGAGACATGGATTCCATCAACTAACTAATTATTTCACCAATATATATTATCATCATCCAATATACCAGGCATATTGGCCCATCTCAGAATCTTACCTTTTAATAAATCAAAATGATAATTAATATATACAGATCATAATCGTTATATCAAGATTAAGAATATAAGTACATTTATCAGTTTAGAGAATATATTTTTATCAGTCAGTCTAAAACATCTATCTCTTCTCGGTCCCGTTCAATACATACAAAATGCATTAGCACAAGAAGTTAGAACTATATCATTCTCATAATAAAGATAAATTACATTTAATCTCGTGCTACAATCTTTCTGATCGTTTTGTCCAAATTTCCATCTACGATTGTGAACTATAACTTTTAACTTATAAGAACCGATGATTTAATCTTCTGTGTATAAGCTTAAACTCTATACACCAAATCATCTACTATATAAGTTAAGGACACATAAATGACAAAATGATCTATATAATGTAACACTGTATTGAATTGAATAAATGAATAAACAATTGTTCAATAATAATACTATATCAAAACGCATGGTTAATAGTATATCCTAACAATATCCAACTCAAAATCCTCATTTCTACAACATGCATCTTCTAAACACGGGATTTTTTGACTAGCCAACATTTTGCCCCATACAACAAAGTTGGTCTAACCACCTCTCTATAAAAAAAATTTACCTTTAATTTTACCTTTCATCTACGTTGCATCAATACGATGTGTGATATCATCAACGATGTCCCCATATTCTTGGATTACAAACTCAAGATACTTGAAACTATCTCCCTTTGGGATAGCCTATGTGTTAAGCCTCACTTCTACGCATGTCTCTTGTATTTCATCACTAAATTTGTACTCCAAATACTCAGTTTTGACCCTATTTAACCTGCACCCTTTAGACTCTAGAATTTGTCTGCACACCTCTAACCTAACATTAATTCTGCTATGTGTCTTCATTAATTAGTACTATGTCATCCAAAAATAACATACACCAAGGCATCTCATCTTTAACGGAACACATTATTCATCCATTACCAAGGCTAATAAAAATGGATTAAGAGTTGATCCCTGGTGCAATCTATCTCCACTGAAAAGTGTCTCAAGTCTCCTCCATTCATTGTAACTCACATGTTAGCTCTATCATTCATGTTCTTCATTGTCTTGAGTAAGCTACCGGTATACCTTAGGAAGTTCAATGTCATTTGGGTCATTGTACACATATTGACCAAATTTGCTCACTTTGTACCAGTTTAAACTACTTACCATTCAGTGAGATTGACAAAGATTTATATCCAAGATATCATTTGCTTGCACTATGCCTATTTATATCATTTCAGATTGTTGTGCCCAGTTAAAATTGGAGTTCTGGGTCTATGCAAATGGAATTAGGTAGTTGGGTAATGCTCAATACAACCTTTCATCATCATACAAATGGTCAGCCTACACAAATTATTAGGTACTGTAGGACATGTTTTGAGCATATACTATTCATTTTGGAGGACATTGTGACTGATTCTTGCCATTGGTAGAGTTTGTCTACAATAAAAGTTACTTTTTAGGCATTCAAATGGATCCCTTTGAGGCCTTGTATGGTCTAAGGTGTAGGCATCCTATTGGACGATTTAATGCTTTTGAGGTTAGACAGTGAGGTGCTAATTTGTTAAGAGATTTCTTGGACAAGGTAAAGGTGATTCAGGATATAAATTTTATAGCTTAGACCATGCAAAAGAGCTACACAGATTGAAAGGTTCAAGATTTTAAGTTTATCGTTGGAGAGAAGGTGTTATTGAAATTGTCACCCATGAAGGGTGTCATGAGGTTTGGAAAGTAAGAAAAGTTTATCCCCAAGTTTGTTAGTCTATTTGAGGTACTTCAGCACATTAGAAGGTGACCTTACCTCTAGGTCTTTCAGTTGTGCATCTTGTATTTTATATGTCTATATTGACGAAGTAACATTTTTATTGTTCACATGTGATTCAATGGAAATATTGGATTAGAAATGGATTTTCAAGAGAGGAGCTTGTGCTATTTTGCAAAGATAGATGAAGTTGAGACCAATGAGATAACTTTGGTGAAAGTGCACAAGATACATTTTTCAGTAGAGGAGGCCACCTATGAGACTGAGCTAGTGTCACAACCCAAGGTGGCCCCTAGGCGTAACATGGCGTATAGGATCCCGAGAGGCGCCATACAAGCCACTTAGTATTCATCATACAAGAAAATAGAATATAAGACATAAAAAGACAGTTTCAACAATTGAGAGTTTTATAGAGAAAAGCGGAAATCTAAACATCGTCTAAAAGCCATCTAGTACATAAGAGTTTATCAGGGCGTAGCCCGTACATCAAGTTCCAAAACTGAATGTAAAGAAAAAAGGGAAATCAAGCTCGGTCCTCGGAATATAAGGACTCACCAAACTTCAATCTTCTAAATGAGATCCTAGCCACGAAAGTGCGAATCTGTAAGGCTGGTCCCTACATTTGGGGAAATGTAGGCAAGAGTATGCGTTAGTACAAAATATGTACCAAGTATGATAGCCATGCATAAAACATTGAAAACATGAGAAAAAGGGACATTTTCATAAAGTGCAATGACCAAGATAAATCATGAATGTAAAAGAAATAGAAGACATAAGCCATAAAACATGGTCAATGCAAATAGACATCATCTTAAGTCACATGTGAGATACTTCTTTAAAGTAACCTTAGTTCATTATTGTGGAAGATTTACCTTTAACCGACATATAAGGCCATGTGAGCTATCAACACGAATTCTGGTGTCTACCCCACACCAAAAAGGGGTGTCCTACTTGCCGAGGTAAGACCATGAACTTCTATCTTATGTAGAACAACTAGCTAATGTTTATCTAAGAAAATCATCCTATGGGGGCACATAGGTATGTGATAAAGAGATTGCTTCTAGAAACCCGACCTCTACTAACTGGAGAGCTCCCATCTCAATATCCTCTCGGTGCTAAGCGTAAATCCCACAGAATAGTCATTTTCTTAACTTGCCTTTATTATCCATGGAAGGGCACGTCATCTTGCCAATCCAAGATAAGTCATATGTCATCCATGAAAAGGTACAATTAAGTAACCAATGCAAGCTAAGTTTCATTAGAATAGCTCCTTATCTTTGATTCATTTTAGGTGAGAAGACCTTTCAATCTTAAAATCATTTATGTGAGAAAACCTTTCACATTCATTCATGAGGTAATTATGTGAGCAATCTTTTCACAACAATTAACCACAACAACAACATATATTCTTTTACTCTCAAAGCAATCTACATCATATCTCATCAATTCCATAAAAACATGCATAATTCCATAATTCACCTTTCATAGTTCAAAACCCACTTTTAATCATCAATATCTAGAAAATATGGGTTAAGCATGGGATCATGGGGATTCACCTTAAAAATAACGAGATTATATTAATTCGTGCATAAAAGTTCATAAATCAATCAAATAAATCAACATTTAAAAGAACCCATGACATGGAAGAAAACTCTAACTCAATTGGGGATTTCTAACTTTATAAATTGGAGAATTTGGAAACTCCATGGAGGAAAGGGATCCATGGATGAAAACTATCATACCTCAATGCCAAAACCTTGACTTCAATGGTGGAATTGGAGTCTTGACTTGCAAACCCTAGCTTTTTCTTCAACTTCTAGAGAGAGAAATATTTGAGAGCAAGACGTGTTATTTTTTTAGGAATTTGAGAGAATGATTTCAATTGGAGAAATTTGGGGGTTAAAACACTTATATAGGGCTTTAGGTGAAGGGTAAAATGACATATTATTAGGCTGAAATAATTAGGAAAAGACCCAAAAGCCCAAAAAAAATAGTTGCCGACACCATTGAGGGTGGGGACCTACGGTCCATGGTCCCATCAACGGACCGTCCTGGTCGGCCGTCGATGGGTTCAGAGACCCTAACCTTGGGACCTTAAATAATGGGACTCACCCACGGGTCATGGTCCCAATGAAGGGTCGTGGGTCCCAATCATGGGTCTCAACTTTTGACCCTAGAATTTCTCTAAGTCTAGGTTTCACCTACGAACCCTACCTACGACTCGTGTATTGGATGACGAGCCGTTCTGGTGAACCATCGAAAAAGTATTGAAACTTGATATTTTTGGGAACTTGGGTCGGCCTTCCACGGAGCTGACCTACTGACCTTGAGTCAGTCTATGGACCATAGGTGGCTCCGTCAGTACTGTCACCAGGTTCTTCAAAAGCTGCAAATTCTACCCTTTTCTGAAACTTAGGTATTACAATATCTCCCCCTGGGGACATTCGTCCTTGAATGAGATTCAAGACATCATAAGAAAGCTAGAAACTTAATCTAACAACCCATCATTCATGCAACTACCTAAATGCACATATCGAAGGAGGAAACATCGACTCTAAGCTAAAACATGTTCAAAACATCATATCTAAGACACATGACACCAAGAGAGCAAACCATGAGGAACTAAATACCTCAAGCTAAAGTAGGATTGGAAGGAAAGAGTTGAGGATATCGGGACAACATATCGGCATCGGCCTCCCAAGTAGCACCCTCAACTAACTGATTCCTCTAAAAAACTTTCACGGAAGCAACTTCTTTATTTCTCAACTTCTTAACTTGTCGATCTAAAATCTCAACCAGAACTTCCTCATAAGAAAGATTCTCTTTAGCTCCCAAACCTTCTAAGGGAACTATAAATGTCAGATCTCCAACACATTTCTTCAACAAGGAGACATGGAAAATTGGATGTACTAATGCCAACTCACTAGGCAATTCAAGTTCATAAGCGACCTTGCCATTCGTTTCACAATCTGATATTGGCCCACATAACGGGGACTAAGTTTCCCTTTCTTCCCAAATCTCATTACACCCTTCATGGGTGAAATTTTCAAGTAGACCCAATCATCCACCTCAAACTCAAGATCTTTTCTCCTCATATCGGAATAGGACTTTTGTCTACTTTGATTTGTTTTCAACCTTTCTCTAATAAGTCAAACTTTCTCCATAGCGTCATGTACCACTCGAGACCTATTAGGGAAACTTCACCCACCTAAAACCAACCTATTGGATATCTACACCTCCTACCAATAGGGCCTCAAATAGAGCCATACCAATACTTGTGTGATAGTTATTGTTGTACGCAAACTCAATCATAGGCAAGTGATCATCCCAACTACCTTTGAAGTCAATTACACATGATCTAACATATCTTCCAAGGTTTGGATAGTACGCTCCGCTTGCCCATCGATTTGTGGGTGAAAGGTCATACTAAGCTTAACACGAGTACCAAGACCCTTTTGGAAAGATTTTCAAAAATGCAAAGTAAATTGGGTACCACAATCGGATATAATGGATAAGGGAACTCTATATAACCTCACCATTTTCTTCAAATACAACTTGGCATAGTCCTCCGCTGAATAAGAAACCTTGACTGGAATGAAGTGAACTGATTTCGTCATTTGATCTACTATAACCCATATCGAGTCGTGTTGTCACCGGGTGCGAGGCAAACCAATAATGAAGTCCACGTTCAAATCTTCCCACTTCCAAGTAGGGATACTAATGTCTTGGGATAAATCTCCTGACTTTTGATGCTCAACTTTCACTTGTTGACAATTAGGACAAGTCACTGTTCATCTTGGTGGCTCCCGGGTGAATGGAATATAGAGAACTATGGGCTTCTGACAAGATTTTTTCTCTCAAGTCGTCTACATTAGAAACACACAAACGACCTTGATATCTAAGTACACCATCTCTCCCTTGGGAGAAGCCTCTATGGAATTTTTAAGCACTGCTTCCTTCCATTCAAACAAATTTGGATCAAGACCTTGCTTGGCCTTCACGTTTGCCACAAAAGACGATTATGAACCATTGTGAACCACAACACCACCCTTGGTAGAGTCAAATAACCGAACACTCAATCGGGCCAATCTATGAACATCTTGAACTAACTTTTTCTTATCATCCTCAATATGAATAACACTACCCATCGATAATCGACTAAGAGCATATGCCACGATGTTTGCCTTACCGGGGTGATAAAGAACATTCTTGACATAATCATTCAATAATTCAAACTACATCCTTTGGAGAAGATTCAAATCTTTCTAAGTAAGCACATATTGAAAACTCTTGTGGTCAGTAAAGACATCCACATGAACGTTATACAAGTAATGCCTTCAAATCTCTAAGGCAAAAACGACCGCCACTAGTTCGAGGTTATGGGTCGGATAATTCTTTTCATGAATCTTAAGTTTCTTTGAAATATATGCAATGACTTTCCCATTTTACATAAGGACACATCCTAACCCAATTCTCGAGGCATCACAATAAATGACAAAACCATTTGTCCCTTTCGGTAATGTCAACACCAAAGCGGAAGTAAGTCTATCTTTCAATTATTGAGAACTCTTTTCACACGCTTTGGACCATATGAACTTAACCTTTTTCTGAGTCAATGTCGTCAATGAAGAAGCAATCAAAAAGAACCTTTCAACAAACCTTCTAGAGTAACCGACTAGACCCAAGAAACTCCGAATATCCGAAGGTGTTAGAGGTCTAGGCCAACTTTTGACCGCATCCGTCTTCTTAGGATCTACCTCAATACCCTTACCGAAAACAATATGCCCAAGAAAAACCATGGACCTTAACCAAAACTTGCATTTACTAAACTTTGCAAAGAGTTGTTGGTCCTTGAGAACTTCCAACACAATCCTTAAATGATTGGTATGCTCGTCTTCACTTCTCGAATAGATCAATATGTCATCAATGAACACAATCACAAATATGTCAAGGTATTTTCTAAACACCCTATTCATCAAATCCATAAATGCCACCGGAGTAGGGTTGTTCAAAACCGAACCAAAATCGATAACCCAAGCTGAAAAAAGTTATTGCTTTATCAGTATTGGGTTATTGGTTTAGCGGTTTTGATAATGGTTTTGATTTTTTTTGTTATCGGATTTTAACGGTTTGAAGTATTTTCTTAACGGGTTAACTGATAACCCGATAGTAAATTAAATAATTATATTTATACCATTTTGTATATAAAGTCTTTGACTTGGAGTTTGATTTCCTACTTTTATTTTTGGTTGTCTCAAACACTTGGTTATTCTACAATGTTAAAGTGTTTACTTTAGAGAAAGATTTAACTTGTGAACTCATGTGCATGATTTATTTGGTTTGTCACCTTGTTTCTAAGTGATTTTCAATGTTTTTTTTTTGTATCAAATATTAATGGTTAAATCGATAACCGAACCAATAACGATTAAAAACCGATAAACCAATAACCAATAAGCCAATATCTTAATGGTAATATAACGGTTTAGCATTTCTACAAATCAATAACTAATAAGCCAAACCAAAAATCTTCAAAACCGAACCAACCGATATGCAGCCCTACATCGGAGCATTAGTCAAACCAAATGACATTACCATAAACTCATAATGACCATACCGAGTTCGAAAAGCCGTCTTCAGAATGTCATCTTCTTTCACCCTCAATTGGTGATAACCCGACCAGAGGTCAATCTTAGAGAAGTAACTTGCTTGTTGAAGTTGGTCAAACAAATCATTTATCCATGGAAGAGGATACTTATTCTTAATGGTTACCTTGTTCAATTGCCGGTAGTCAATACACATACAGAGCGAACCATCTTTCTTTCTAACAAATAAAACTGGAGCACCCCATCGAGAGATACTTGGTGGGATGAAACCCTTATCCAATAAATCTTTCAATTGCTCCTTTAATTCCTTAAGTTCTATCCGGGCAATACGGTAAGGAGGAATAGAGATAGGTTGCGTATCTTGGAGAAGGTCAATACCGAAGTCTATTTCCTTTTCAGGAGGAATACCGGGTAAATCATCTGGAAACACTTCTGGAAACTCATTTATAACGGGGACCGACTCAAGAGTAGGGACCTTGGAATCTTTATCCCTCACCCTGACTAGATGGTAAATGCAACCCTTCAAAATCATCTTTCTAGCTTTAAGACAAGAAACAAGCTGACCCTTAGGCATATAATTCCCCCCTTTCCACTCTAGGATGGGTTCATTTGGAAACTGAAACTTGACTACACGGGTTCTACAATCAATTGAAGCATAACATGCATGCAACCAATTTATACCAAGGATAACATCAAAATCTAGCATATCAAGTTCTATGAGGTCAACACGAGTGACTCTATGGGACAAGGAGACAGGACATTTTCTATAGACCCTCTTAGCCACAACGGAATCATGGAGTAGAGACAGAAAAAGGATCTAACAACACATCCGGAAGAATATCAAGCCTCATAATCACATATGGAGTCACAAAAGACAAGGTAGCACTGGGATCAAGTAACGCATAAACATGAAGTTGGAAGACTTTCAACATACCAGTAACCACATCGGGAAAACCCTCTTCTTCCCCACAAGTCTGAAGTGCATAGAATTGGTTTTGTTTGGGAGCATTAGAACCCGAACCACTAGGAGGATATTTCTTACCCTCTCTTCCTTTAGTCGTAAGCATCAGGCAATCCCTCATCTTGTGATCACTTTTACCACAACCGAAACAACCATTCGTGCTGGCTAAGCACTTCCCCTCGTGCTTATTTCCACACCTAGCACAAGTAGATATAGGCAATGAAGATCCACTACCATTTACTCCTTGAGGCTTAGGGTTAGACACCCTATCTTTGTTGAAATTAGATGGAGAATTGGAGGAACATTTGCTGTAAAACCTTTGTCGAAGCTTAAAATGAACATGCCCATCGGACCATAAATGTGAGAAGTTACCATCACCGATCTTAGCTCTCTTTGCCTCTCTAAACCTTTCCTTAAGTTTCTCCTCTTCAATTTTTTAAGCATGAACCATGAGACGAGAAATGACCATATTATTGATAAGCATAAAGGTACGTCATTCCTTAACTACCATCTCGAACACATCCGAAACAACTTACTCATCCTTGCCCTAGGATCGGCAACCATAGTAGGAACATATCTAGACAATTGTGTGAACTTCAAAGAATATTCCTTCACACTCATATTTCCTTGACGAAGGTTGATAAATTCAAGCACCTTTGCCTCCCTCATTTCAAGGGGAAATAACCTATCAAGGAAAGCAATCTTAAACTTTTCTCAATCAAGAGGACCCGCATCAACTGCTCTCTCTTCCTTCCATTGGTTGAACCAAACTTAAGCAACACCCTTAAGTTGGTAAGCGTCCGATTCCTCTTTTTCCACCGGCGTCACTCCCATGATCATCAACACCTTATACAGTTCATCAATAAACTCTTGAGGATCTTCCTCAACCTTGGACCAATGAAACTCTGACAGATTCATTCTAGTAAAGTCTCTCACTCTAGATGTTGCGGTACCCACATTTGGGTTCACGGGGGCCACAAACTCTTTATTGGCTTGAGTCATCATGGCTTGAGCCAACACTTGAAAAGCATCCCTAAACTCCGCATTAGTCACTTGCTCGGCCAAAGGGTCGATCGAAACTTGAGGAGCTTGAGGAGTAGCTTCTCGTTCCATATTCTCTCCCGCATTCCTTCTAGCATATGATTTTCGAGTAGTCATATCCTATAGAGCATCAAATAAGGATTAGAAGACATATCTTAGAGAGTTAAACTCTATCGCACGACTTTAGAGTAATGAAAGAAGTAGAGTTTCCTAAACATCTTATAGCCTCTCATTTATAAATGTGATGCGCTTCATACTCATGAACAAGACTCTACTCGATGTGGCTAATGAGACTTCCTAGGACCTTTATTTTACCTTGTGCTCTGATTACCAAGTTTTTCACGACCCAAGCTGTCCCCTAGCCGTAACATGGCGTATAGGACCCCGAGAGGCCCCATACAAGCCACTTAGCATTCATCATACACGAAAATAGAATATAAGAGATAAAAAAATTGTTTCAACATATGAGAGTTTTATAGAAAAGAGTGCAAATCTAAACATCGTCTCAAAGCCATCTAGTACATAAGAGTTTATTGGAGCGTAGCCCGTACATCAAGTTCCAAAACAGAAAGTAAAGACAAAAAGGGAAATCAAGCTCGGTCCTCGGAATATAAGGACTCATCAAACTTCAATCTTCTAAATGAGATCCTAGCCACGGAAGTGCGAATATGTAAGGTCAGTTCCTACATTTAGGGAAATGTAGGTAAGAGTATGCGTTAGTACAAAATATGTACCAAGTATGATAGCCATGCATAAAACATTTGAAAACATGAGAAAAAAGGACATTTTCATAAAGTACAATGACCAAGCTAAATCTTGAATGTAAAAGAACTAGAAGACATAAGTCATAAAACATGGTCAATGCAAATAGACATCATCTTAAGTCATATGTGAGATACGTCTTGAAGTAACCTTAGTTTATTATTGTGGGAGTTTTACCTTTAACTGACATATAAAACCATTTGAGCCATCAATACGAAATCCAGTGTCTACCCCACATCGAAAATGGGTGTCCTTTTTGCCAAGGTAAGACCATGAACTTCTAGCTTATGTAGACCAACTAGCTAATGTCTATCTAAGACAATCATCCTATGGGGGAATATAGGTATGGGATAAAGAGATTGCTTCTAGAAACCTGACCTCTACTAAGGGGAGAGCTCCCATCTCAATATCCTCTCGGTGCTAAGCGTAAATCCCACGGAACACGTCATCTTGCCAATCCAAGCTAAGTCATATGTCATTCATGGAAAGGTACAATTAAGTAACCAATCCAAACTAGGTTTCATTAGAATAGCTCCTTATCTTTGATTCATTTTAGGTGAGAAGACCTTTCAACCTTAGAATCATTTATATGAGAAAACCTTTCACATTCATGCATGAGGTTGTTATGTGAGCAATCCTTTCACAACAATTAACCACAAAAATAACATTTATGCTTTTACTCTCAAATCAATCTACATCATATCTCATCAATTCCATAAGAACATGCATAATTCCATAATTCATCTTTCATAGTTCAAAACCCATTTTCAATTATCAATATCTAGAAAACATAGGTTAAACATGGATTCATGAGGATTCACCTTAAAAATCATGAGATTATATCAATTCATTCATAAAAGTTCACAAATCAATTAAATAAATCAACATTTAAAAGAACCCATGACAGGGAAGAAAAACCCTGATTCAATTGGGGATTTATAACTTTGTAAATTGAAGAATTTGGGAACTCCGTGGCTCCATTGATGAAAACTATCATACCTCAACACCGAAAGCTTGAGTTCAATGTTGGAATTGGAGACTTTACTTACAAACCCTAACTTCTTCTTCAACTTCTAGAGAGAGAAATATTTGAGAGGAAAACTTGTTTTTCTTTTAGGAATTTGAGATAATGATTTCAATTGGGGAAATTTGGGGGTTAAAATACTTATATATGGCTTTAGGTAAAGGGTAAAATGACATAGTATTAGGCTAGAATAATTAGGTAAAGACCCAAAAGCCCCCAAAAAATAATGATTTTCGACACCGTGGGGACATACGGTCCGTGTTTCCACCAACGGACCGTCCTGGTCGGCTATCGTTGGGTTCAGAGACCTGACCTTGGGACCTTAAACGACGGGATCCACCCATGGGCCATGGTCCCAACGACGGGTTGTGGGTCCCGACCGTGGGTCTCAACTTTTGACCCTAGAATTTCTCTTAAGTCTGGGACTCACCTACGAACCCTACCTACGGCTCGTGCATTGGATGGCGGGCTGTCCTAGTGAACCGTTGAAAAAGTACTGAAATTTGACATTTTTGGGAACTTGGGCCGGCCTTCCACAGAGCTAACCTACGGACCGTGAGTTATTCGATGGACCATAGGTGGCTCCATCGGTACTGGCACCAAGTCCTTCAAAAGCTGCAGATTCTACCCTTTTTCCAAAACCGAGGTGTTACTTGTAGACATATAGAATAGGCATCCCCAACTTTTAGACAGTTAAGGTACTTTTTTTCTTTTTATGCTCAAAGATGAACATGGTATTTTAGTAGTGCAAAAGGTAATGACCCTCATGGTCGTTTTGTATTTTCAGTATATTTCCCCTATTTTAACCATTTCCTTTTGCATTTGTATGTCATTTGTTACCTGGAGATGGTTGACATAATTTTTTATTTGATTAGATAGGTACTGAGTGAGTTTTTCAATTTTAAAAGTTGAAAAGTTTGACCAAAGTTAATACTTTCTCGTTCACTTTTACTTGTCACGTATTCCTAAAATAGATTTTCATTTTTACTTGTCATTTTTGACATATCAAGAAAAAAAAATCCATGTTTTACCTTCAACATTAAATATTTAATTTCTAAATTATTTTCCAAGACATCATTTAATAGGGGATAGTTTGGTAAAATACCTGTATCAATAATTATTTTCTTAATGAGTGTGCCAAGTCAAACTGTGACAAGTAAAAGTGAACAGAGGAAGTAATTTATACTAATAAGCTCATAATTGAATTGTGACAATTTTGTTAGATGCTCTCTCTTACCTTACTCATGCCAACACCCTACCCACTACCAGAACCATAACAAAAATTGTTACCTTAGCTCAACTCATCCTTGGTAAGATTTAATCTTGGACCAACCAAGACCATTAAAACTAATAAAATCATGACTTAGATCTCTAAAGAACAGGGCCCCATAAACTCACTCTGCTAGGTAGGACAACTACTGAACCGAACTACCTACAAGTGAACAGTTAGAAATAACCCCTAATGTTACTCAACCATCACCAGCATCACCTAACCCTGGGACTCATAGTTCTCGCATTGGATTTATGTGCAGAACCCATATCACCACTACCACATATAACAACAACCCCCAATACCAAGACTCCCAGTCATAACAATAAGAAATAATAGCACTTGTATTAACAATGCCTAGCTACATGTCTCACATGATCACATGACAGATACAAGGTCCTCTCATGGAACCACTAGCACATACTAGTCCTCTCACGGGATTCAAACCAAACTGTAGAATCATACCATGTGTGGTACTCGAGCCAACCATATATAATCATAGTAGGTACGGTATCCAAGCCAAATAGAAATGTCCTATAACGGGATGGTACCCGAGCCAACCAACAAGCACATCAAACATGCATAATCCATTACATTACATCATGCATCAACATATAACATAATTAACAAGACTAATTGAACCCACGCGTTACAATCACAAATTTATTTCACATGCTTCATATCACATATTACACAATATGATACTACAAGCAAATAACACACATATATACGTAACCCGAAAGCATAAAACCATCACCTACAAAAATTAGTGTCCCCAAATTGAGCTCCATTACTAGTATACATAAGTTCCTTTTAGTTACCACCAGTTCCAAAAATGGCTATAACCCAACAATTTTGTGAACACCCTAACCTTACAATTAACATCAAGTCACCCAATATGGAAATTCCATATTAATAACCAAGCACTAGAGAACTATCCCCCAATCATCATCACTTTTTCCCTTACAACAAGTATACCAATATCTAACCATCCAACCTCTGTGCCAGAAGATCGAGACATAAAATCATTGAATACATACATGATAGAATGTGATAAAAATATGTCTAACTATCAGTTTTGAAAGAAAATCTAGCCTAATTGGGCGCCAAGTAGTCGCCGCTGAATCCTGTCCCCAAATATGACTCCAGAACATCGCCCTTTGATGAACGACTTGGAAAATCCATTGATTTTCTCCCTCCTAGCGCAAAATTCCTCCCTCTTCCATTGCTCCCTTTCCCTAGGTTCTCTTGGAGGATTTTTGGAGCAGTCCTCGCCTATTTCTTCCATACAAAACTGGAAGGGATATAAAAGATGATGCACTAATTAGGTTGCTGATTTTTGACGTCTTGCTATAGAGAGACTCGGACCGCTATAGCGGTGTCACCATAGCTAGGGACCTACCGCTATGGCTAGATGATGTTAGCCCAGCCCAGCCCAGCCCAGCCCATAAAATTAAATTAAGGAAAATTTGTCATGCTTAAATTATAGGATTCTTAGCTACCCTATCGAACCTTTAAGACTCCGCACAAGGTTACCTTCAGTAACAACGGGTCGGGTCTTTATATTTAAAATATGATTTTTAATTTGTTAGATAGTTGATACGAATTACAAGGTGTTCGAGAGTGTGTGTAGACATTAGTTGCAGTTGGATTTTTAAGGAACTTAAGGTTGACCACGATCAATAATTGGTCAAGATAATTCCTAATTTATGATTTGATGATTGCAATATATTAGTTGATCTGCATATTCAGTTTATTTTTAAAAATTTCTAAACAAATTTTGAGGGTTCATTCATGTACTTTGAAAGTCTATCATTCTTCTATAGTTGTTGTATCTGATGCATTCTTCGCATTCGCGAAGGGCATCACGGTGGGGAATTGAAATCACAGTGGATAGACCCTTATTGGGTAGAAGGAGTCAGGTGGATCAGATCATTTTTGTTGTTGACTATCCTTGTAGAGTTTTCTTATTACAAAAGTTGGGTCAGGTCCGTCATTGCATTAGCGATGAAGAAACATGTATGGACAATTAAATCTTTATTTTTGGATTTAGACTTTAAAACTCAATTTTGAAAGCTTAGGATCACAATATAGGACGATTTAAAGGATATTTTCAATATTTACCCATATTATAATGATTGTAACCTATGAATTATGTATTTCCCACTAATCTATCATTGAATTAGTCATCAGCTATTGTTTTGAACTGGAAAAATTGGGGATTTTGGTCCAAAAAGAGATTTATGTACATTTTTTATTTAGGAACCAAATAATGGTATGTTTTAACTGATTTTTAATGTGTAAGTTCCCTAAGATATGAGTAAATCAATTTTTAAAGAAATTTCAAAATTCTACATTAGAGCTCGAAAATGACTTGTTGACCTAATTTCCTAGCTAATTCATTTTATGAAAATATGTATATCTACGGACTTGCATACTTAATTACCTAGACTAAATATTTAACTATATTGAGAATTTTCTATGTCTTTACAAAAGTGCAAGGTCAAATTTGAATTTTCAAACTCCTTTTAAACAAACTGAAACTTTCTAGACTCTCATTAAGTGTTGTGTGATATGCACTTATATGATGGATTAGGGATATTAAGGGTCCTGTATAAGTGAGATGATGATCAGCTATGCGTGTATCAATTTCATGATTTGGCTAGAATAAGATATTGAGTATTTGACAAATTTATGATGTGTGTGTATATGTGTGTTGTGTGTGTGTGAGAGAGAGAGAGAGAGTGAGAGAGAGATGTGTGATGTGTGTGTGTTGGGAGTATAATAAATGATGTACTTATGTGTTGTTGCCTGATGATTGAACTTTTTGGTGGATAGGATTTATAATTTCTACATATACTAGAGTTAGTGTGTTGTTTAGAAGACACTTATATTCATTCATGACATATTTTCTCTCGTATTTGTGGCATTCTATTATATTTAATATGAGTATATATGCATAACATATGATGAATCAAATGGTCTTATCCTATGGACTAAGGGCCTGATACGGAGGCATTGAGATATATGAAATATAATTGTCTTATTTAACTACTTTTCGATGGCCTATGGACGGGGTTTAAATTAAACAATGATATTATGTTATATGATGGCGTGCAGGCAGAATTAGTACCATACATAGACCTCGTGAGTTTCTCATTAGTCACGACCAACCGACAGATATGGTGTGTATGTTGGTGCATTGATCATTACATCATATCATCACATCTTATACATTGCATTATATGGTGTTACTTAATATACTTTATGTGACTTTTTAATTGTTGAACTGGTCTTACTTGATGTACTTCATTTTGGATTTGGATCACGGGTTGAGTAAATGGGTGAGTTTGGAAAGTAAGATCAACTCTCATTATTGCTTATTATAAAGTCGATCGACGATGATGTATATGTGGTTTGCATACTCACTCTTGCTTTTTTGCAACTCTTTTGTACAAAGTTTGAGAGTTTGATGAGTGGTGTTTTCAATCCATTCCAGGATTCCTTTGTTATTATATTTATAGACGATATTTTGATCTACTCCAAGAGTAAAGAAGAACATGGAGAGCACCTTTGCATCATTCTGGCTATCTTGGTAAAATAGAAATTGCATGCCAAGTTTTCTGAGTTTGAATTCTTCAGTTTCTTTCTAGGGCATGTGCTCTCCAAAAAGGAGGTGATGGGGGATTCACAAAAGATTGAAGCATTTAAGAGTTGGGTATAACTTAGCTCTCTGACTGAGGTTAAAATTATTGTGGGCCTTGTTATCCATTGATTAGTTGGGAATTTTGACTCATTTAGGGATTGTTATTTAACAAATTAGTGTCCTCAATGCCTATTTTGTTTTCATAACTGATGTTAAATTGTTTATGTACATCCATGAAGGCTTAAAAACAAGGCAAATTACATAGCGAAAAGAATCGAAAAAGTCACTCGGTGACTCATTGAGTGAGCTTTTAGCTCGCCAAAAGATCCAGCAAATTGGCTCATGAACTAAGCCAACTCAGCGAACCAAAGTGAATTTTGGTGATGCGCTGAATGGAATGGCAAGCTCGATCCAGCTCGCCTAAATGAACAGAGCAATTGAAGAAGGAAGTCAAGTCCAATCGACGAATGAGAGTCCAAATGATGAGTCACCAAAGGCATTCGACGACATCCATCAGGCTCGCCAATTGAGAAGTCAAAAATTCAAAAGTTAAAGTAGAACATTGGCGAGAAGGTATGCTTATCAGTGGATCGCCGATCCATTCGGCGATCGTGACTAATTTCGCTGATGGGACTACGAAGTGAAAATTTGGGAAGTTTTTGGAAATATATAAATTGGTTTTTGAAGAGAGAAAAAAAGGACTAACATAGATTTTTGACATATTTTACATACTTTGACAATACTGAATTTTCTAGGTGAGGGTTTTGAGATTAGACATTAAGGTTTTAGGTTTTTAGTCTTATTTTTAACCTTGAGCATTAAAGATTGTGACATTCTGATGGATCCTATTTTTGGTAACTATTTACCCCCTTTCCGTAGGGGTGTGATTATGTATTCGAATACACAAATTAGCTTGTGGGTATTGTTAATAGTTTGATTTAATGTTGTTTTGAAATCGGTTCAGTTATTTACTCATGTTTTCATTTATGAATTGAAGTTGCAAATTCAGTTTTAACTTTAGTTCTCTAAACTTGCTTGTGAAAATTGTTTAGGGTGGAGTATATGGTTGATATTTGTATTGACTTTTGTATTTACAACCCATCTTGATAAAGTGGGTTAAATCAAGGAATTGAGTTGCTTTTCATTGTTAAGATTGTTGAGGTTCGAAAGAACTTACTTGAAACATAATAGCTGATTGAAAAATGGTTGTTATAGTTACAATCCATCCTACCCATTGAAATTCAACGACTTAAAGAAATTATTTATTACCCATAAGTGAAATTAGTATTTGATTGCTCACACACTCTTAAGGTCCCTTCTCTACTTGTTCAAACCCAACGTTAATTGTCTTCGTTAACAATTGGATACCAAACTCTCTTGATATTGATAATTCAAACCTATTGATTTACATTATGTTACGTGTTATTTACTTCCATTCTAAAAGAAGTTAGAGCACTTCCATACTTCATACTTGAATTATCTTCCGTACCATTCCTTTTGGGATCGACCCCAACTCACTATTGGGTTTATACTTGTTAGCGACCGCCTACACTTTGAATCATAAGAGGTGTAGTTGACCGTTATCATCTGTTACCACATTTTTTTAAGAATTTGGCTTCCATTGCTACCCACTTGACTATACTGACTCAAAAGGAGGTACCCTTTGTATGGTCTGACAAGTGTGAGTAGAGATTCCAAAAGCTCAAGATACTCCTGACTACAACTCTTATCTTGGAATTGCAAGTTGAAGGTAAGGATTTCATTGTGTTTTGTAATGTTTCCCATTTAGGTTTAGGTGTTGTGTTGATGTAGGAAAATAATGTGATAACCTATTGTCACGACCTAGGAGTATCCCCTAGATGTGACCAGGCGTACTCAACCCCGAAAGGTCTCATACAATCCCTTTAGCATATCATAACATAAGATAAAAGAAATGATGTAGAATTTAAAACTTTATCCATACAATCGAAGTCTTTTATAAAAGCAAGCAGAAGTCTAGACTTGTCTCATTTAGACATCTAATACAATATTTGAATCAAATAGGGACACAACCCTTACAAAATAGTTCGAAAATAAAATAACTAGAAAAAAACTGCAAATGACTCATATGTCCTCGAATCTTGAGGACTCACCACAAGCTAGGAGAATAGTCGATCCAAGCTTTGACCAAATGAAGATCACCTCAAACACCAGACCCTACATTTGTGGGAAAATGTAGGAAAATATGGGTTAGTACAAAAATGCACTAAGTATGACAGCCATGCATAAAAACCTTGAAAACATGCAAAGAAGGACATTTTAGTTGAAAAACATGCACTTTACCAAGTTTGAGAATCATCATGCACATTAGTGTAAAATCATAAGTCATAAGCATATTCAACATATAGATCATCATAGCATAATAGAACCATCTCATAAGCAACCCTAAGTTATACTTGTGTAATGCATAGATAAAGATCCCATAATCCCATCTATACTAAGTAGCACTTTTAGGCCACCATAATCATACTTACCATTCTTTGATCTCATCCTTTGTTAATACACATAGACAAGGAAGCATTCACCTTTAATAAGTCATATCATGGAAAGCAACTCATAGCAACAATCCACATTAAGCACACTTCATTTCATAACCATCATAATATAAAAGGACCACACCATAACTACTCTCAAATCCTACTTATGCAATGCGTGGATGAAGTCCCATACCCCCACCCATACTAAGTAGTGCTTTTTGAGGGGACATAGTTCATAACCATTTATTGTAGGGGTAAGCCTTAACCGACATAGACCATGTGAGCAAATCATAGAATCTGGTGTTACCCACACCGAAAAGGGTGTTCTACTTGTAGAACCATTAATTTAGCTTTTAGGTGGATCCACTAGCTAAATACCTATGAGGTCACATAGTTATGGGACAAGTAGATTGCTACTAGATACCCCACCTCAACTCACGTATGAGCATCCATCTCAAGAGATTGCTACTAGAAACTCCGCCTCAACTCACGTATGAGTTTCCATCTATCCACTCGGTGCTTAACATTATTCCCCACGGAGTACTTAACTTATCATTACTTGAATTCATTATTATGGAAGAATGCATCAACACTCAATCCAACATCATTCATAAGATAGATCATAGATTCAATAGGTGAGAATAGCCTTTCAAGATAAGAATCCCCATATTGTGAGAAAACCTTTCACAACATGTCATCATCATTCATAAATGTATAATTGACAGTAGCCTTTCAATCAACACATCATCATTAGAATAATCATCAAAACTTCATTCATACTTCACTCATAAGGGTGTGTGTGAGAATATCCTTTCAACAACACCACAATTATATCATAGTCATAATCACATTACTCTCAAAGTGTTCTTAAAACATATACATAAATCTCATAATCATGCATAATTCTCATAAATTGCCCTTCAAGGACCATAGATCATGATTCATCAACACATCTAGAATTACTACATTAGACATGGATAATAACATAACTCAAGCAGTCAATTCATTACATTCATAATTCTATAACATTCTACTTGCATCAATCAATACCCATACTTTAAGATCCAAATTGGGAAAATAGGGGAATTCATGGATTCTTGAGGAATTCAACTAAAAATCATATAAAATCATCAATATATCCATAAACAAACATAATTCAATCATTAAAAATGAATTTGAAAGGAATCCATAAGATTGACGTCAAACCCTAACTTTTAGGTTTTCTAGCTTTGAAATTTGAGGTTTTGAAGGGGCTCTATGGGTGAAGGCTACCCATGGATTAAGAGCTACCATACCTTATTGAAGAATTCCCATGAATTTGAGGAGAATAACTTGATTCTTCAAGCCCTAGCTTCAACTTTCCTCTTCTTCTTCCTTAGAGTTCTAGAGAGAGAAATTTTGAAAAAGATGAACTATTTTGAGTTTTGATTTGGGTTTTGGGAAATAATAGAGTGAATGGGTTGGTTAATGACTTAAAAGGGCTTATATAGGTGTATTAAAACAATACAAAATGACCTCATTTAATAACTACCTAAATTGGAATTACCTAAAATAACCCCCACTTTAAAATGGGGTGCCAGGGACCAAGCCCAAGTCCACGAGTCGTCAAGGGGACCACGGCCCATGGTCCCTTGACCAGCAGCCATGGTAACTTGGCAAGGCCCCCATGAGGTAAAGTCAACCCTACGAGCCTTCCCATGGATCGTGGTCTTCATCACAAGCCGTGAAGTGGGTCGTGAAGGTGAGCCTTCTTTGGGTAGTATAGTAGGCACACTACCTAGCCCACCACGGACCACACCACGAGCCGTGGTGGTGGTCGTGAAGTGGGGCAGTGCCTAGGAAATTTTGGGGAAGCCTTGGCCCTTCCCCATTTGCCTTGGGTCTTACCCTTCTCCCTTGACGTTAACCCTCACATTTTGGCTCTAGTTTAACCTACTAACTTCCGGGGTGTTACACCTATGCTTCAAGAAAACTGAAGCTCCACAAGAAGAACTACCCAACACATGATTTGGAGTTGGCAGCGGTAGTATTTGCACTTTAGATATGATGGCTTTATGTTTATGGTGTCAAGTGCGAAGTGTTCACTGATCATCGCAACTTGAAGCATCACACATAAATATTTGAATCTGAGACATAAGAGGTGGATAGAGTTGTTGAAGGATTATGATGTGACCATACAGTATTATTCGAGTAAGGCCAATGTGGTGGCAACCACATTGAGTTGAAAGGCGATCAAGAAGAACAGTTTGGCTTATTTGGGAGTGTCCAAGCGACCTTTGGTTAAAGAGATTCAGACTCTAGCATCTAATTTTATGCAGTTGAGAATTTCATAAAAGGGTGGAATGTTGGCCAGTTTCAAAATCATATCTACATCCATGGGGAAAATCAGAATCAAGCAATTTTAGGAGGAGTAATTGAACAAACTTCATAACAAGGTAGTGTTTGGTGAGGCCCCGAATGCCGTGCTTGACGCTGGTGGGATTCTATATTTTAGGGGACAAATTGTGTACCTAGGGCAACTTGATATAAAGTATGGTGGTAGAACCTCATGGTTCATGGTACTCAATTCATTCAAGCGTAACCAAAATGTACCAAAACTTGAGGCAACTCTATTAGTGGTCAGGGATGAAGAGGTACATAGTTGAATATGTGTCTAAGTGTCAAGATTTTTAGTAGGTGAAATATGAGTACCACAAGCTTGCAAGATTGCTTCAAATGATGCTCATTCTGAAATGAAAGTGGAAAATGGTAGTCATGAATTTCATGGTGGGTCTTTCAAAGACTTTGGGAAAGTATGACTCTATTTGGGTCATTATAGATAAGTTGACTACATCATCCCACTTTATCCTAGTCATAGTGAATTACAATTCTCAACAGTTGGACAAAATTAATGTCACGGAGATAGTGAGGCTGCACGGGGTGCCCTTTCCATCATCTCAGACCGAGGTACCTAGTTTACTTCTAAGTTCTAGGGCAAATTGCACAAAGCATTGGACACTCAACTCACATTTAGCACATTTTTTCCTCAAATAGATGATCAGTCGAAGAGGACTATTTAGGTGTTGGAAAACATATTGAGAACCTGTGTGATTGGATTTGGGGGCAATTGGGATCAATTCTTACCATTGTGAATTCC
This sequence comes from Solanum verrucosum, assembly GCF_900185275.1. Taxonomy (NCBI): domain Eukaryota; kingdom Viridiplantae; phylum Streptophyta; class Magnoliopsida; order Solanales; family Solanaceae; genus Solanum; species Solanum verrucosum. Next base: position 125,317 of record NW_026020082.1, on the reverse strand, counting down.
CTTATAACAACAACTACCACACTAGTATTGACATGGAACCATTCGAAGCACTTTATGGGAAGAAATCCATAGGATGATTTGAGGCGTGATATGTGAAACCATTGGATGTGGAATTTGTGAGAGAACCTCAAGAAATAGGTAAGAGGTATCCAAATCAAGATGTTGGCAGTCCAGAGTAGACAAAAGGAGTATATGGATTGCAATGTAAGGGACATGACATTTTAGGTTGGGGAGCAGGTTCTATTAAAAGTGCCATTAATAAAAGGGGTAATGAGATTTGACAAGAAGTGTAAGATTATCCCTAGGTATATAGATCCATTTGAGGTTCTTGAAACTATTGGGTTAGTAGCTTACACACTAACATTGTCAACCAGTTTGTCCGGGATCCATCCAATTTTTTCATGTATCCATGTTGAAGAGATACCATGGAGATATAGAGTACATCATCAAGTACCCTCACTTGTTTGAGGATTCAAGTACTACTTCCTTCCCGACTTAACTCGTCTTTCTATTATTTGATCATTTGAGGACGAACAATGGATAAATTGGTATCTATTGTAATGACTCTTCATATCGTTATGGGTGAGCTATTCATAGAATAATTGGGAGAGAAAACTTCTGGAGTAGTGACTTGAAAATTTCAGGCTAGGCTAGGTTTGGATGAAATCTGAGCAAGAGGAGGTGTAGGGAAATTTGGAGAAAGGATTGGGTGAAACGTCTAAGTAGAGTTTGATTTCCTTGTTGCTAAGACGTTAAGGAGTCTATGGGAATTTTCAAAAGTGAATTCAGGTGAATTGAACTTCTAATATCAAACTTGGCGTGAAGGGGTTGGTTTGAATGTCAAGATTTGAAGGTGTGTTGCGAAATGGGCTAGTTTGAGAGGATTGCTAGTTTTTGCTCCATGCACATCGCTACAACAGGTGACACGCCACTACAACGGGTGAATTAATTCCCACTATAGCGAGAACTCCAGTTATGGCGGTGCCGCTATAGCAGGATTGTGACGCTATGGTGGGGTAAGTTGCTAATAATGTAGAAAATTCTCCAAAATCGCGCATTATCATTCAAGAAAAATTTGAGTAAGTACAGAGGCGACCTAGGGAATTTTTCACCTATTTTCCATCAAAATTATTTGTCAAGGCAAGTAAATTATTCTCATTATTATGTCATAATTATACCAACCTTTAGAAAAATTACATTTTGAAACGTTCTAAGTACAAAACAATTTGAGAAACATACTTATAAAAGAGTCGCCACTAAATTTTTTAAAGAAATTAAGAAAACTTAATCTAAAAAGATTCTAACAGATTAAGTCTTTATAAATTTAGAGAAAATGGGTAAGAGGTTCTTATTTATGCTTCAAGAAGGTTTTTAAGGCATTTGAAGCACCCGCTAACACGTGGTTATCCTACGACTTGGTTAAAATATTTTTGACTATTTTTTAGGAATATGATTTAACATAAAAAATATATAATAATTTACAATATTCGATTAACTTTGAGAAAAAGTTAAACAAAGAGCAATTTTTATTTTTTAAGAAAATGGGACCTTTATTGAAACATTTGAATTAGAAACAAGTAATTAGAATTTTAACAAAACTAGATTAGTTGGTTTTTATTTCAATCATTTTTTGGTTAATCAAAATATGAAAACTATTTTAAACTAATAAAAAAAAAAGTTTTGACTAAACATTATAAATGAAAATACAAGAGTTGATAAAATGAGATTTTTTAAAAAACAAAACAACACAGAGAAATAGTTAGTCTTTTGGGAAATTCAACTAAGTTAATTAACAATTATAAGGTTAGAGTTAAACAACAAACAATAAATAATCACAATTAAATAATTAAAGAGTAAGGGAGAAATTGAATTTGGGCCTCCTTTTGGGCCAATTTCGCTGGGATTGTTTAGGTTTTAATCCAATTCCCATTTTTGTATATATTTCTTGTATATCCGTGTATATTGGATGTATACAACCCAATTTTCTGCTTTTCGGGACCTCTACGTCAACTCCAAAGACTTCTTCTTCAATTTCTCAAGGTTGGTTGATTCGATAAAAGAATATTGGGCCTTTATGGCCCTCTCAAAATGTGAAGGGAGGAAGAGTCCATGAGGACTCGGAGGCAAGTTTCATGCAAACAAAGGGTAACAAGGAATTAGGATCGGTAAAATCAATAGTTAAATAAGTTAGCCATGAACTATAAATTAATGTAAAAAAAAGATGCAAGGCAGAATGGCATCACGAAAAAAATAAGAAGAAATTCTGACGACCAAATTTAAATAATAGGTCTAATTATGATGAGTTCATCTTAAAGTTGAGGCAAACAAAATTATAAACTAACTCACTGCCAACAAATCCTTAATAACAAAATTTAAAGAGCCAAAGTAGTATTAAGAGAGACACCCAATCTGCTAAACAGGACAATAATATGCTATTATTTCAAAATTACTCTTTTCATTAAACAAATGGCAAACTTAATAAACCCACATTGTAAAGGATTTTGGTTAATGAAAAGAAGGCTATTTCAATTAATGGTTAATAAGAACCATGATTTAAAGAGAGATGGCAACAAGGGTATTAACAGAATACGTACCCAAACATTAATTTTTAAAACAACCCAAGAGAATTGGTATAAATGCAAAGGATCATGAATCAAGAAAATAAAACTAATGGAGCATTGATGGAACTCACACTTTAAAAGGAAACTCAATTGCACATGGCAGACATTTTCGACTAGATTTTAAGCAAAATGGGGACATAAACTCGAGTCAAACAAGGTATGCTAGGCAGTGAGATAATCACCCTAAGCAATATGAAGAATGGAAGACTGGACAGCCAAATAACAATTGAGTTGAAGCTAACTTAGATACCGACAATAAAAATTCATTTTTAGCATGTTTTAAGGGTGGGTGGAAATGATAAAGGTATATAAGTGAAAAACTAATCAGCATAGCAAAACACTTTAACAAGGAGAGCTTAGCGCAAGAAAAAAAAAGTTCCAACAACTCAGAAATGACCAGTTTATTGATTCAAGTTAGCTCGAATTACCCGATAACGAAGGATATATGACCAACATTATTAAATAAGAGATTTAGAGGTGCAACAACTAGCAGGTGAATTATAATCTTAACTAAATAGAAACTAAAGATGGGAAAGGGACCAATAAACCAACCGAAACAAACTCTAAAGCAGCTGACTCACTAAGAATTCAACAAACTATTATCTAAACAAGGAAATCAACTGCTTACTATTTTCAACATCTTAACTAAACTTGTTCATTTTAAGGAGACATTAATCGATAGTACTATAGAAAACAGTAAATAAAGTCCAAAATAAAGCCTAGCAAAGACCAAGGCAGCAAACTAGCTAAGGCATGTGAAAAAAATTAAGTTTCCAGTGAGTATGCCATGTAGAGAAAACAAAGTTCAACTTTAAGATAGCAATATGGTTCCTTGAAAATCAAAGCAATTTGTTTTGAACAAGAAAGCAACCAGAAAGAAATTATGACAGAAATGGCTTGAGGATATCTAAAACGGCAAGTTTAAAGCAAGACAAAGCTAAACAAATATAAATTGAATTTGAAAACATGATAGCATCTGGGATATGACAATCTATACTGGACGAAGCCGGTTAATCAAAGCTTAGACTAGTGTAAAATTAAAAGAAAACATGACTTCAAGACAAACTACAATCTAACACTCGTTCTAAGCTAGAACCAAATCAGATTTTTGGTTAATCAAAGGAAAATCCAGAAAATAGAACTCCGGGTTGCATTAAAAATTAGATTTTAACAAAGATTCTATAACAACGACCTCAAATTATGCAAGAATAGAGTATCTAACGAAATAGAATGAGTCATCATCTAGCTATGAAATCCCGTAAGCCATGAGGACACCCAACCAGATTTCATACAAGATAGAACACTTCAAATAATTCCAAACTTTAAGATTACACCAAAATAAAACAACATCTCTTTTTTTTATTATTAATCAATGTAAACGAAACAAGACTCTTAACCGTAATAAAGAGGCGCCAAATCGAAGAATCTAATTCACACTTTTCTCAATTTAAAATTCAGAACGGCATACCTAGTAGCTATTTCAACACATCATGCTCATTTGTATTAACTCGACAACATTCGTGATGAACTAAAACAGATAGAATAAAGAAAAATCCTAGTAGACTAAATGGACAGTGAAGGAAGAAGATTAGTAGAATAAAACTACATCTACTCTATATGCAGAATATACAACATATTAAACTAAATAAATTTGGAGGAAATCTTACCTTTTCCGGAGCAGCGAGCGGGACGATAACGAGCTTTGAGAGCGGCGATTATTTTACCACGCAATTCTAATATGAACAGCAAACCAAGAATCCCCAGGCAGAATCTAAGCGGCGAACTTCTCGAAATTTAAGATTAGAGAATCGTTTTAAAATTTCTTGAGTGTAAAATGATTATTGTCAAAGAACCAAGCTCTAAAACATATCCCCTCATCACTAAGAGTAGGGGGTTATTTATAGGCAAAGTTGGGGTGATTGGGGGGAAAATCCGTTGGAAAAAATTCACACAAAATTGGAATTTCTTTCTTTATTTCCAAGGGGAACAGTGAAAGGGATTTGAAAAATCCTGGAAATGGGGGAAAGGGAACAACGATTTGATCGATTAGGTTGTTAGGGTTATGTGTTTGCAGAGTAGTTGGATGAGGGTACTGGTTTCTCGCGATTTTCTGCTGCTATTCGTGATTTTCGCTGCGATGAAGAAAAAATGGGGTCGCTGTTCGTAGACTTCTGCTTGTTGTTCTCGTGTGGTGAGGAAGAAGATGCAGAGTGGGGTCGGTCGGGTTTGGCTGGGAATTATTTGGTGTTTGCTGGAATGGGTTTGGACTGGGTATTTGAATTAAGAGTGAACTGAAGGGAATGTTGTGGGCTGCTGTAATATGGGCCCAAAACTTGGTCTCTTAAATTTAGTTGAAGGCATGGAAGTACGTAGTTAGAATCGTTATTAAGAAAATGACCATATGAATTTCAATTGTAGCCACTTAGAGTTAACAGTTTAGCCAAATTGAGTTTAGTTGGTGATTCGGCTAAAAACTAAATAAGATGAATTAATATAAATTAGTTAATGAGCTTCTCAATCTTAACAAAATAAAATAATCAACTTATTTTAAAAAGACTATTTATTTCAAAAGAGAAAGAAGAAAAAAAAAATTAATAATAATAATAATATATATATATATATATATATATATATATATATATATATATATATATATATAATATTACTTAACTAAGCTAATTAACCAAATATTTAAAATATAAAATCTTTTTTGAGATTATTTTCGAATTTTGTTAAATACATACAAAATAAAATAAAATATATATAAAAAATCGTAAAAATGATGAAATTAATTAGAATGACTTGAAAAATATTTTGAATTTAGGAAAACTTGTTTATTTATTTGCTTTAAAATCAATGGTAAGTGAATTTTATTAGTTTTTTTTTTTTAAAAGAGTAAAATACAAGGTACGACATATATATGTCCATTTAAATAAAATTAATATTAGTATGTTTATCATGCAGTAAATAAATAAATGTACTAAAATGTATGATAATTTTATATGTTAAAAATATAGATGTGTCTTATGTAAATGTATCCAAAATAAATGTTGTGTTTAAAGGATATGGAAATTTGTCATTAATTTATATATAGAATTGAGACATGAAAGAAAATAAAATAAAATAAAATGAAGTCAATTATTTCAAATTGTTGGGAATTTTAAGAAGCTCGATGATTAATTTATATTGTGGAGAGCCAAAATTGGGTGTCAACACTCATAACTTAGTAATTCGATTTTTAGGCATTAGAATCTATAGTGATGACTTTACGGGAGGATTTGGTTTGAATAATAGAGAAAAGCCCTGGGTTTGGGGTGGAATAATCATGAAAATTGTCTGGAATTCGGGATTAGGATATAATCTAGGTCCATTTAGGTCATTCTGGTATGATTTTGTATCATATTGATTGTTTATAGACCAAAAGCAAGCAAGGCTTCATAGCAAGGAGAAGACTTAAGTTCAGTAAAGCTTTCAGGCTTGATTTGAGGTAGGTGATAGTTGAATTGTTTCTAGTTCTGGTATGATTTTGTATCATATTGATTGTTTATAGACAAAATACAAGCAAGGCTTCATAACAAGGGGAAGGCTCAAGTTCAGTAGAGCTTTCAGGCTTGATTTGAGGTAGGTGAAGGTTGAATTGTTTCTAGTTTATGTCATATATGCATGTTAATTGTTTCACTACTAATACTTGTACAATATGTGGTTAGGGAGTCAGAAAGGGATGAAATTGAAATGATATTTTGTTGTCAATATCATGCAATAAACTTGTCATATTTGCTTGTGTTTTACAAGTGTTATTGCGTCGGGACCCAGACCGTCCTGAGTGGCATCCACACTTAACCACATGGTGGGAGAACCAAAGACTGACCCGAAATTAACCCAACACCATTTTAAATAAAACCAAGTTTATAAATAATAGGAAATAAATAGTTTAGACAACCAAAAGATTAAGTCCTCATAAACTCAACCCAATAGCCCAAAATAGTTAATGCGGAAAAACAATCCTAAGAACTAAAAGTAATCATACCGAAACTCCAATAACAAAGATTAAGGATGCAAACCCGAAACTAAACATAAAACTAAACTCTAATGTATGTGTCAGAAGAGATAGACAAGAAAAACAGAGGAGTTCATGGCAACCCCAATGATGTAGATTATCCTTGGATTCAAAATCAAGTGTTCCTTAACTGAGGTCTTGGATCATCCGCTGGAAGATGTCATGTACTCAATAAAGAAAATAGCAAGTGTAATATTAGTACACAAACACTATGTATTGATAGGATCACATGGTCAATCCAAGATATGAATATAAAATAGTTCAATACAATACAATAACACAAAACAATGTATATAACAACAAGTAACAAACCACAGACTCCCAGTCACATGTCAAGAAACAACAATACCTAGATGCATGTCCCACATGATCACAATGCAAATTCTTGATCCTCTTATGGAACAACAATCACATACCTGGTCCTCTTTAGAAACTTAAACAAAACTGTTAATGTACCGGCATGATACTCGAGCCATTCATAGTTAGAGTAACGGTATGGTACCCGAGTCATCCATAGTTAATATATCGGTGTGGTACCCAAGCTGACCAACAATCATGCACAATCACATAGCACAATAAACAATACCACTTCAAACCACAAGTCACAATAACAAGTTCATTTCATGAGCTTACCTTCATAATGTTATACGATATGTCTCACTACCATGCATTGCACAAATGATACTACAAAGCAGTAGACATGCATACACATATAAACCAGAAATATGAAACCATCACCTACCTTGAATCAAACCTCTTGGAACTTAAAATACCTGAATTTTTCCATTGTAAAGTGCCTTGGTCTGTTCTTGGTCTCAAACAAATAATATAAACAACAATCAATCACTAATGACTATAATTTACCCGGGTTATCAACAAATCCTAAATAGAAGCCAATATATGATCATTGTTGTTCCCCAATACACACACAAGTGTACGTGGTCGCGCAAGTAATATAGATTCTTTACAGAAATGAGTTATCGTTCCCAAGGGACTTATGATCGATTTATATCTAACACTCAATTCCACAAATAAAATAAAAGTAACCTTTTCAAGAGTTGGTGATGGTTGTTTACTACTACTACGAATTATGCAATAACTAAAAGTAACTACTTGTGAACCACGTTAAGATGATGTTTCAAGCAAGTAAAAGACAATTTCATGGTTGCAGCATGCAATGAATCTCATGTATCATATTATTGGCTTAGAACTAATTTTAGTTGTCAAGTTACTAGTTTACAAGGTTAATTGTGTGAGTCGGGTTACATACCTCTAGTCGCCTACTCCAATTAGCTGCCTAACTACATTGTTGAGCGGGGATAAACATACTAACTGGCGGGCATTTGTATTTCATCATGTTTCGTAACCAAGCGATTTGTTCGTCGGGGCGTCACTCCTGAACACAAATCACCTCAACTTAATGGGTCAATCAAGCTCTCTATATTCTCCAGTCTATCTAATCCCTCCTCTCTCAATTTTAAGATTAGACAATAAATTTATCTTATGGTACGCAAGTATAAAATACTAAAACAAGAATATAAAAGTAACTTATAATGAAAACCAAGAATTAATTCATAAACCTTAAATATTCAATATTCGATTCGTAGCTACAGCCCCAGAACTAGGGAGTTTAGCCACTCATGCTATTAGAAAACCACAAAATACTATTGTTCATGCGATTTCCAGAAAATAGAAGAGTTAAAAGATCGAAACCTATTACAAACGATGAAACTTGCTCTTGCACACCAAAATAATCGAACCTCTACAAATTAGCCCTAGGAGTCTATATATAGAAGTTATAAATCAAATTTTGCTCAAACGTCCGCAAGGCTGTGGGGTATCGCGCCCTAATCGCGGCTGGCGCACCTCATTGTCAGTGCTTCAAAATGCAGCCCCAGTAAACTGGGCCTTGGCACATCGCTCCCTTGCTGCGCCAGTGATGCTGGGGTGCCGCGCCAGCATTTGCTCCTGTCGTCACTTGTCGTCTTCAACTCATTTTCCTTCATTGAATCGATCACTTCCCTTAGGAACCCTGCAAAATTGTTAATCATGTATGTTAGTATGCAATCATCGTAATTCTAAGTAAAACATGTTAGTTAGATTAGTGAATGTCCTTAAACTCGTGAAGATGGGTAATTTGTAGTAATTGGGCATATAAATATGCCCAAGATCACCACCCCACACTTAAACATTTGTTAGTCCTCAAACAAACTCTATTTTATTAAATCACACTCTTTTGCATATCCCTAGGACTTATCAACCCACCTTAAAATCAACCAAATATTTTTAATCATGATTTTGTAGTTCACAACGGATGCAACATTTCAAAACTTTTACACCAAGTTACAACACATATGCTCAAAAGAATGACTCTTTTACTATTTTTCCGGGCTAATGCAAACTCATACAAACATACCAATTAGATAATCTGAACATATGCCATGAATGCCCTCACTTATTTGTGTTTAGTATAACCTTTCACTCAAGCACTCATAATATGAACAAGGCCTATTTTTCAAACAATCAACTCACTCTCACAAATGAAGTTCTTACTTCTCTTAACATGCCATAAGCTTGCCCATAGTGTATTCTCACTTTCACATTGTATTTCTCAAGGAATCAGGAGGAATTCTATTTGGTTATAATGTTGGCTTAAGGTAAGGGAGGGAATATTTAGAAATCATTTTAGTGACTACACTCCCTAATGCACATGTCATTGTTTTGCCAACAAAAATCTTCCTTAGCTTTTTTTTCTTCTTAGTACACACTTCATGAATATTTTCTTTGTTGCTCCATCTTTGCCCATTATTCTTTTTTTTAATGCCTTCACACTAGCCACCCCCACTCGAGATTTTAAGGTCCGAGTGAGGTACACAATATCCGTGGTAGGACCAGGGCCAATGTTTAGAGCAAATTTTTGAAATAGCCACCCTCAATTTAATTGAGGTGCACAATCTCACTAAGGACCATGGCCAAAATAGAGTTTCACTTATTCTTTTCTTTTCCACACAATTTAGCATTTCACCCTTTCTCATATCAACCAACGTTTTCAACCCTTCTTCTTAACATAGTGCATTAAGGATTTCATTGGGATCAAAAGACTTTGGTATCAAGCAAACATGTTTTGTCTTATCATGTAGCTTATCAACAGACAAGGCTAAAGGTTCAATGGGGCTTCACTAGGGGTAATTTCAATGATAGGCATACACTTAGAGTCAATAATTGGCTTTTTTCAAAGAAACGCCTCAATCACATTCCCTAAGTCATGCAAGCTACTTATTCAACACACAAGGCAAGTACTAGATATTAATTGAAGCAAGAACCAAAACAACAATTCACCACTCATGGCATCATAACACATATAAGGACATATCAACTAGCATGTTCATACATTTTGCATTACGGTACTACTACACAATTAAGCCCATTTATTTTTATTTAGAGTCACAACTAAGACCACATGCTTGTTTCAAGGTTAAAATTATTTTGCATTTTTCCACTTATGACTACACATGACGTCTGGCTGACTTTCTCGGACATAGTTTCAAAAGACTGAGGTTGGTTTCTCAATCCTACTCCTCTATGTGACTAATTTTTCCTTAAGACAATCGTCATCCATCCATCATTGGGAACTGTCACTCCTACGACAACTCTAAGACTCAATAAAGCAATAAAACTTGTCCTAGTCGGTTCAAGGGGCTATCCTTAGTAAAAGTACCGAAAACAAACGATGAGGAACCCAAAAAAATATTTAAGCATAAACTAAAAACTAACTTAACTAACTAGACTCGATAAAGCAATAAACTATGTACAATGAAGTTCAACTTCCACCCCACACTTAAAGAAAATATTGTCCTCAGTGTGCAAAATAAAACAAAGTGAAAAGGTAAAAGAGAACTCCATTTCGACCTCTAGGCTACGTGCTACCAATCAATGGCCCGCATTAGTATCACCATCTCCAGGGCCAGTATCATTTGATGCATCCACATCTGAGCCACCCTCCTCATCAACAGTGGCATCATCATCATCAATGGGTTCTTAGAAAGTCGGGCCCATCCGACACAAGTACATCGTGCTATCCGTCAAAGGGTAACGCTCCACCTGTGTCGCCATTTCATCCTCAGTCATCGAAAGTCCACCTATCCTTAATTGTAGCTCGGCCATTCCAAACATACGCCCCATCCAACTGTCATCACAAGATTGCCTATCAATAGTAGTTAACACTGACCCTTGTGATGGATTGTGCACTTTAGTTCTTGTGATATCAACCACGCGGCATACTAAGCGAGGGGCATGGGAGGGCACACATCATGAACGAATCTCCTTAATTTGTAAATCCCAGAGGTACCTAGAAATAATGCTCCCATAACAGAAACACCATATCTTATTTGTCCTAAACTTAAGCATGTTTTGCTTCAAAATAGCCCCCATATTCACCGGCAAACCCTTCATCAAACGATATAATAGCACCACTCTCTCCCTAGTGACATTAGTCGTATGCTTACATGGTAGTAAGGTTCTACACACAATTTTCAACCAAATGCGAGCCTCTAAATTGAAGTGAATAGTGAAGAGTCAAATGATGTCTCGTGTCTCTAACCCTATCCCACCGCACAACAGAATTTACCCCACACAAAGTATGCCTAATATCACGATAAGGGGGTCTTTCAATCATTTCTAGAAATTCAGAATTGTCACAATTTGTGTACCCAAATATTCATCGGTGTTTCCATAGTAAATCTCAACCGACTATCCCTAATTAACCCTTGGTTTAAATCAACACGATGTGTATTGCAATTTGCATAAAATTCATGGACTAAGCTTAAATTGGACTCACCTTGATCCACGAAGACATATTGAAGTCCCAAAGCATGGATTTGGGCATGAATATGGGGAAATTCTTGTTGCAATCGCCCCTCATCTACATACGCATCACCTAGGTACTTGGATTCTTGTTGACATTCATACCAATCCTCTCCTTAGTGCATTAAAGCTTGCTTGCCATATTTTTGATGTGGCAAATTGGTGGTTTCTCGATTAGAACTTCCGCCAATCGCTCCTTTCCTACTCTTCTTAGTATCCGAACCAATAACAACATTCTTACCCTTAAGAGCCATTTTTACACCCTATCAGTGGAAGAAACTAATAAAATAAGAAAAAAATATTTTTGGGGAAAAATGAGGGGGGGTCGGGTGGGCAGTGGGGTGGGTGGGTGGGGTTTTGAAAGTTTGGTGGATTAGAGTGGATTTTAGGGGTGAGGCATGGGAAAAAGGCAACGGAAGAATGTTTTAGTAAGGATTAATGGAGGAATTTGGGATTTTGGGGAAGAAAAGAAGTGGAGAAGAAGAAGAAGAAAAAATTGGGATTTAGAGAAAATTTGGAGGAGAGGGGCGGTTTAAGAGAGAGAAGAATTTTGAAAAATGGGGTGTATGTGGGTAGGTGGAAGATTGAAAGGTTGGAATTTGAGTGGGTCCCACGAAATTCCCAAAAATTTCCATAAAACTTGTTGGCGCAATAGGGGGGCGCTGCCAGTACGCCAGAAACCTCCCCAGTCAAACTTCTTCTGGCGCGAGGTGCTCTGTATGAGCCTAAAAGTGTGGCGCGGCGCGCCCAAGCTGCGCCTACCATCGGCGTTCTCTAGGGGCCTAGCGCGATGGTGGCGCGTTGCGCTGCCAATGCGCCAAAAAGTGGCCCCAGTAATTTAGCCTTGGCATGGCGCGCCCAAATTGCAAAACTGCATTTTTCAACATATTTCTTCTTTTTTCGGGTGGTTTCTCCTCCTATGACCTGCGCATCGACCACACAATGTGACATAATAATAGTGGGTTGCCTCCCACTCAACGCCTTAGTTTTGGTCGTGGAACGACTCATCTTTTTGTATTTTTCTTTATAGCTTCTAAAGTCCTATCCAAATAACAAACCAAAAAAAATAAAAACTCTACACCTAGAAATTTGAAACTAAGCTAAAATTTTAAAATTAATCCAAACTACTACCTATTACATATCATTCACGGGTTGTCTCCCGTGTAGCGTTTGATTTAACGTCGCGGCACAATTCAGCTTGGATCACTCATCATTTAGCTCCAGAGCCTCCCGATCATGATCCGAATATACACCAAAGTAGTGTTTCACCCTTTGCCCATTTACCAAGAACGTAAGGACAATATCACCTTTAAGTTCAACAGCCCCATGTTGTGTCATTCTTACCACTTCGAATGGACCACTCCATTTAGACCTTAGTTTTCTGGGGAATAACCTCAATCTAGAGTTAAAGAGTAGTACATTTTCTCCTGGAGTGAAAGTAAGAGTAACTATGTGCTTGTCATGCCACATTTTCGTCTTTTCTTTGTGAATATTGGCATTCTCATACGCGTGGAGCCTAAACTCCTCAAGTTCATGCAATTGATTCACTCTCTTTCTACCTGACAGCTCGGGGTCCAAGTTCAACCTCTTAATCGCCCAATAAGCTTGGTGTTCTAATTCCGCCAGAAGATGACATGCTTTACCAAATACTATGTGATAGGGAGAAGTCCCTATGGGTGTCTTATACGCAGTCCTATATGCCCACAATGCATCATCTAACTTCTCAGACCAATCTTTCCTCTGCGCATTCACCATTTTTTGCAAAATTTACTTCACCTCTCTATTTGAAACCTCCACTTGGCCAGTCATTTTGGGATGGTAAGTTATAGCAACCTCATGACGAATACCATACTTAGCAAGAATATTTTTAACTAGATGGTTAATGAAATGCTTACCTCCATCACTTATGATTGCCGCTCTTGGAGTACCAAAGCTAGTGAAGATGTGTTTCTTGATGAACTTTATCATCACCATTGAATCATTCGAAGGAAGAGCGACAATCTCAACCCATTTACAGATCATATTTGGTAGGTACTAAGGTGATTGTTTTTACTAATCATGCAGCTATTAGGTACCTAAGAAGGAAGCTAAACCAAGGCGATGGATATTGTTTCTCCAAGAATTTGACCTTGAGATTAAGGATAGGAAAGGTACTGAAAATCAAATAGCTGATCACTTGTCTAGGTTGGAGGATTTTTCCCATGTGAATGAATGTGAGAAAATCCGGGAAGAGTTTCCAGATGAACAATTAATGGTTATGAATCTCATAGTAAGTGGAGATTACCCTCCGGGTGCAACAACCCAACAAAAGAAAAAGCTCAATCATGATGCTAAGTTCTATATCTTGGATGAACCGTTCTTGTTCAAGCAAGGTGTGGATCGGGCAGTGAGAAGATGCATTCCGGAGTATGAGGTTCAAAAAGTGCTCGAAAGTTGTCATGCTAGCCCATATGGAGGTCACCATGTAGGAGAGCGTATAGTGCATAAGGTACTACAATCTAGTTTCTTTTGGCCCTCGTTATTTAAAGATTCTATTGCTTTTGTGAAGGGTTGTGATAAATGCCAAAGGTTGGGTACTATTTCAAAAAGACATAAGATGTCGCTAAGTAACATTTTGGAGGTGGAAATTTTTTATGTGTGGGGTATTGACTTAATGGTTCCCTTCCCGCCATCGAATGGAAACCAATACATCATTGTGGTTGTGGATTATGTGTTGAAGGCGAACACTAGAGCTAGCATCTCCTTCTCAGTCACTGTGTAATTAGCTTGTGCAGAATCCAGTCTTGCTTGCATAATAGATCGAGTGGAACACCTTATCTTTTCTTTATCCCAACACTGCACCCACTGCTACGTCGCTTGCATCACACATGAGTCCAAATGGTACTTCTCAATTATGAGCAATTAAGATGGGAGCCTCAATTAAGTTCCTCTTCAACATCTCATCAAAGTCAAACTTCACCTCCTTCTCCAAAAGACTACACATAGGTTGAGCAATCTTGGAAAAATCCTTGATGAATCACCGGTAAAAATCTGCATGACCAAGAAAACTACGCACCCCTTTTACAGAATGGGAGGGGGAACTTTCTCAATAACTTCTACCTTGTCCTTATCAACCTTTAAACCCGACTTTGACACCTTGTGACCCAAAACTATCCCCTCTCTAACCAAAATATTACGCTTTTCCCAATTTAACACTAAGTTCGTGTCCTCACACCTAGCAAGTACTTTATCAAGATTCCGGACACATACCTTCAAAGACTTCCAAACGATGGAGAAATCATCCATGAACACCTCTACAAAGTTTTCCACCATATCATGAAAAATGGCCATCATACACCTTTGAAAAGTCGTCAGTTCATTGTAAAGTCCGAATGGCATGCGTTTGAAAGCATAGGTACCATAAGGACAAGTGAACGTGATCTTTTCTTGATCCTCGGGTGCAATTAAGATCTGGTTGTATCCGGAATATCCATCTAGGAAATAATAGTACTCCTGCCCTGCTAGTCGGTCAAGCATCTAATCAATGAAGGGAACCGCGTAGTGATATTTCCGGGTGGCATCATTAAGTTTTCAATAATCCATACAAATTCTCCAGTCGGTCACTGTTCTAGTAGGGATCAACTCGTTCTTTCGTTCCTTACCACTGTCATACCTCCCTTCTTGGGAACACACTGCACAAGACTTACCCACTTACTATTAGAAACCGGGTACACAATTCCAGCATCTAGCCACTTTATTACCTCCTTCCTTACCACTTCTTTCATCAAAGGATTTAGCCTACGTTGATGTTGTGCACTTGGTTTGTGATCATCTTCCATGTAGATCATGTGCATACATAATGCCGGACTAATCCCATGAATATCAGCCATCTTCCATCCAATCACTTCTTTTTCTGCTTTAGAATCCTCAATGTCGCATCAACCTGTATTTCAGACAACTCTGCAGAAAGTATAACATGCAAAGTTTCATTAGCACCTAAAAATGCATACCTTAGGTGAGCAGGCAGCGTTTTTAACTCTAGCTTGGGAGATTCTTCTATCGAGGACTTTGGTGGAGGTCCTAACTCACGATCTAGTGGCTCTACTCTACGTTTGTGAGTCTCCACAAGTGCTAGATTCAAACATGTTTCTATATCTTGGGGCTCAGTATCTCCATCCACCTCATGACCCACTAACACTCTTTCTAAGGGATCATCGGGTACAACTAATTGCGACTCTACTAGGTGGTCTACAACAGTAATAGCAGATAATTCTTCATAGCTAGAAGGCAATTTTAAAGCGCGGTAAACATCAAACACTTCAACCTTATCATGTGACCTCATAGTTAATTGTACGACTGCTACATCAATTAATGCCCTCCTCGTGGCCAAGAGCGGACATCCTAAAATGAATGGAACTTCATAATCGGGTTCAAAGTCTAAGACCACAAATCCACCAGAAAAATCAAGGAACCTACTTGTACTAACACATTTTCTACCACCTCCTACGGCCTAGCAATGGATCTATCAGTGAGTTGGAGAATGACAGTGGTTCGTTTTGGACTATCCAACCCAAGTTTTCTATACAACGACAAGGGCATCAAATTTATACTTGCTCCAAATCACACAACCCCCAGGCATGAACACTTTGCCTAATTGTAATCTGCATAGTAAAACTACCCAGATCTTTTAACTTTTTGGGTAGTCTATTTTGGATTCTAGAGCTGCATTCCTCAGTAAGTGCCACAGTTTCGTACTCCGTGAGCCTCTTTTTGTTAGCCACTATTTTCTTCACGTACTTAGCATACTTCGGGATACCCTGCAACATGTCAACTAAAAGTAGGTTAATGTGAACCTGTTTAAGGAGAGAGAGAAACTTATCGAAGCATTCACCCTCATTCTACTTTCTGAGCCTTTGTGGAAACGGAGGGGGTAGTTTCTTTTGAGGAACGGGCGTCTCAACATTGGAGCTTTTTACTACATCTTCCACTTTCTTTTCTTTAGTACCAGCCTCAATATCTCTCTTCTTTGGAGCTAGTTTCTCTAGTTGTAGCCCACTTCTAGTACTTACCGCATTCAATATCACCGGGCAGTCCACCTTGGGGACGCAAGTTCAGAGAATTAGCTACTTGCGCAACTTGTTTCTCTAAACTCATTTGGGACATTTGGATGTTTCTGATGTTCTTATCCTTCTTATCTATCCTAGCATTTATTTTTGTCCCTATTTCAGCCATGAGCTTTTGGAGTAGCTCCTCATTGGTCATCCTCCTTTTTGGTGCATTAGGATTTGCGCTTTGGTTAGGATTTTGGTATTGTTATCCAGCCCCTTTAGAACGGTATTGGTTGGCCCCTTGCACTTGGTTTTGGTTTTTGTTCCCACCCCATGAGAAGTTAGGATGGTTCCTCCAACTAGGGTTGTAAGTGTTACCATAGTTTTGCTAACCTCCATCCTTTTGCGCATTACCCAAATAGTTTACGAAATTCAGGTTTTCCTCACATAGTTCGGTTTCATGAGCTCCACTACCACATACCCCACACCAATTTGTTGCTTGTTGTACAATGTTTACCGATGCATGGTTTAGGTCCATCTGTTTAAAATGTAAGGTCATGTTATGTTGCATTGCATCTAATTTGGCATTTATGGTAGTAGCTTAATCTACATTTGAGATCCCCAGGGCCTTTTGGGTTGTGGTTCTAGGCATTTCCCCTTCATACCCTGGGTTCCCTTCGAAAAGTCTATCAAGTAAGTTGAACAACTCCTCACAGGTTTTTGCTAGGGCTTGTCCACCTGTTGCTCTATTAAGAAGTACATATGCATTATAATCTAAACCTTCAAAGAACGTGTGAGTAAGTACCTCATTAGTTTGCATGTGGTGCGGGCAGGCATTAAATATTTGCTTAAAATGAGCCCATGCTTGGTACATATCCTCCCCCTGGTTTTGATTAAAGCTTAATATCTCACTCCTTAATCGTGCTGTTTTCTTGGATGGAAAGAATTGACTAAGAACTTTATAGCTAGGTAATCCCAGGTGGTGATGGAGTTTGGTGGCTCAGAATCTAACCAGCGCCTTGCGGCTCCTAACAATGAATACGAAAACAACGTCAGCCTCACATAATCCGATGAGACTCTATTTAGGATGTAAGTATCTCTAATCTCTATGAAGTTTCTAATGTGGATTTGATGATCCTAGTGGGGGAAACCAGTGAATTTTCCATTAGAATGGATGAGTTGTACCATGTCCTGTTTTAGTGCAAATCTACCCCCGGTGGAGGTTTCCTAATACTAGATGCCACATTAGCTATGAGTGGGACTGCCACATCACGGACTGGTCTTGCAGGTACGACAGGGGGTGCCCCTTGGTTATTCAAGTTTTCTCGGTTATTCACGTTGTCTTGGTTATTCTTCTCATTGTCTTCCTGAAGACCTAACCCCAATTCTCCATGACGTCCTTGATTAGCCATTTATCTGCGTCGGCATAAAGCTCTTTCGGGTTTGTTGTCTAGTTCGACAAGTTCTCCTTTCTGAGCCAGACTTGAAAGTCAGTGCCTGCAATTAAAAGTTAAGATCAAGTAATTAACACCTGAATATTCTAATTCTAGACTTAAGAAAATCGAATATAAATCAATTTCTAAGTCCCCGACAGTGGCGCCAAAAACTTGTTGCTCCCCAATATACAAGCAAGTGTACGTGGTCGCGCAAGTAATATAGATTCTTTAAAGAAACGAGTTATCGTTCCCAAGGGACTTATGATCGATTTATATCTAACACTCAATTCCACATCAAGAGTTGGTGATGATTGTTTACAACTGCTACGAATTATGCAATAACTAAAAGTAATTACTTGTGAATGACTTTAAGATGATGTTTCAAGCAAGTAAAAGACAATTCCAGGGCTGCAACATGCAATGAATCTCATGTATCATACTATTGGCTTAGAACTAATTTTAGTTGTCAACTTACTAGTTTACATAGTTAATTGTATAGGTCGGGTTACACACCTCTAGTCGCCTACTCCAATTAGTTGCCTAACTACATCGTTGAGCAGGGATAAACAGACTAACTGGCGAGCATTTATATTTCATCATGTTTCGTAACCATGCGAGTTGTTCGTCTGGGCGTCACTCCTGAACAAAAATCACCTCAACTTAATTGGTCAATCAAGCTCTCTATATTCTCTAGTCTATCTAATCCCTCCTCTCTCGATTTTAAGCTTAGAAAATAGATTTATCTTATGGTGCGCAAGCAAAAAATAGTAAAACAAGAATATAAAAGTAACTTATAATAACAACCAAGAATTAATTCATAAACCTTAGATATTCAACATTCGATTCATAGCTACAACCCCAGAACTATGGAGTTTAGCCACTCATGCTATTAGAAAACCACAAAATACTATTGTTCATGCAATTTCCGGAAAATAGAAGAGTTAGAAGATCGAAACCTATTACAAATGATGAAATTTTCTCTTGCACACCAAAATAATGTCGAACCTCTACAAATTAGCCCTAGGAGTCTATTTATAAAAGTTAGGAAAACTAGAGCCTAAATCTATTTTAACAAGGAGTCCTTTTTAAATCAAATTTTGCTCAAACGTCCGCAAGGTTGTGGGGCATCGTGCCCTAATCGCGCCTGGCAGGCTGGTGCGCAGTGCTGCCAGTGCGCCAAAATGCTACCCTAGTAAACTGGGCCTTGGCGTGTCGTGCCCTTGCTGCGCCAGTGATGATGGGGCGCCGCACCGATTTTTGCTCATGGCATCACTTGTCGTTTTCAATTCCTTTTCCTTCCTTGAATCGATCACTTCCCTTAGGAACCTTGCAAAATTGCTAATCATGTATGTTAGTATGCAATCATCACAATTCTAAGTAAAACATCTTAGTTAGATTAGTGAATGTCCTTAAACTCACGTTAAAAAATAGGTAATTTGTAGTAATTGGGCATATAAATATGCCCAAGATCAATCATCTTCCCAACTTAGGGCTTTTCCCATCATGTCAAAACCTTCCCCCAATGACAATAACCTAGATTCTAAGGCTTAAGAATCAATTCACAAGGTTGGGGAGTCAAATTCTTATCTTTATCGACGAATTCTATGGGAAAAACAAGGGCAGACTGCCCAAAATCGCTCATCCCAAATCCAAGAACACAAAGTATAGAAAATAAGAAATTTGGGGCTATTTCTGCAATAAAACTCATTTCACCCCGCTATAACGGCCCAGTCTGCTATAGCGAAAATTAACCCCACTATAGCGATCTGAGCACTGCTATAGTGGGACGCCTTCTGCTATAGTGGCCTCGAAGAAACTTCAGAAGCTCAAAAGTCCAAAAATACCATTTTTACAACACAACCTCTTTTCTTGACGTCCTGGAAAACATCTTAATGCCTTGGCTACAAGAAAGCATCAACAAAACCTCAAAAACACACCCACCCATTCCTGGATGGCCCTAGACCTCACCTATCCCAAATTTTGTCTAAGCTGGCCTAGCCAAAAAAATTAAGTTAATACCCGAGAATTTTGTTACTGGTTGTGACCAGTTACAGATCCAAGAATTTTGTTCAGAGGGTTCGAAGCTTAAAAAGAAGCTCGGATGGTAATGTAAGTGTGTGGTGAGCGTAGTTACCCCCCGGCACGCTCTTTTGTACAAGCAACCATAGATATTTCATTGGTTGATAAAAGTAAACACCAAACTAATCAAATATACTAAGAACAAAGCTACGTTGATTAAAAAAATAAGTGGATTTGTTGTACTGCATAAGCTGATTTCTAAAACACGTGAAAATTAAAGGATGAAAAAAGAAGTGAGACGGGGAAGAAAAATATTTACCTGAACCCACTAAATTTAACTTATCTTATCATACCGCATTAAGCATTTCTTCTTAATTTTACCTTGCTCCATTGAACATTCTTAAAATTTCTTGTGTTTTTTATACTTTTATTTTGTAATATTTTACTTTATTGCACTTTTAAAAAAAATTAGGATCCATTCAAACACATGTTACTAGGAAAATCGTCAAGATTCTCTAAAACTGTGCAAGTATAGAGTTACTAATATTATAATGCATATTCAGAAGATAAATAAATGGCATCGTCAATTTTTTTAGTTCATGTAGTTAAATTTACTAGGATAGACATCATTTGTAAAAAAAAGAAATGACAGATTAACCAGATAAATTTAGTTTCCATCTCTCTAAAATTGAATTGAAAAAATAGAAAAGAAATTCGATGAATTCTATTAAATTGATAATATTAAAAGGATATTGACGAATTTTAGTTTCTTCATTCAATAACATGTAATTTATATATATATCAATTTCAAGTTTAATATAATTCATCATTTTTAAAGAGTTTATTCAAGTTAGTACATAAAATTATGTTGAAATAAAATGAATAATAGATATAAGAAGAATCCTCAATAAAAAAACTAAAAAAAAGTGTCTAATAAATTTAAACAAAGACAAATTAGAAAAAAGAAAATGACATAAAAGAGAAAAAATAATGAAAAAAGAAAAGAAGATTCAAGCCCAAAGTTGAGCCCAATTCCTTAGCATTAAAAAGGGTAAATAAAAAATAAAAAAGACTTGCTATGCGTGGGATTCAAACACACGATGTAAAGACAATTCTTGAACCCCTTATCCACTAAGCTAAGCTTCTCACTTATTTTCAAGGGGTTCATTATAATATATATACTCATAAAATCATAATTCGGCCTTATATATAGTGTAATTTTTCGACGAAGGGAATCCCCTAGGAACCACCTAGGTCCGCCCCTGGTTGTGACTGTATTTGCATATCGTGTTGTTTACTAAGCTTTGGTTTCTTGTTCATATTTCGTATAATTGGAGTTGACCGATAATCCTACCAGTACATTGTGGATTTTGTGTGCTGATATTGCATTTTTTCATTCTTTGTTGAGTACATGACCCTACTTCGGCGGCAGCTGCAGAACCTCAGTTGTGAGTCCAATGCTTTCTGAATCCAAGGGTGAGCTGCTTCTTCCAAGCTACTATAGTTTCATCTTTTCCCTCTAGTTCATTTGTTGGACTTATATTTTTTGTTTTGGGATCGCATCCCCATATTCTAGACTATATAGATGTTTTAGTACACGACTTTCAAGTTTAGGGGGAGTCCTTCTGCATGTTTTTGTTAAGATTGATGATGGCTTGTTTAATTTAACGAGAACTATTCCTTTTAGTTGTGTTGTTGTTTGTGTATTAGATTTTGATTTGATTCTCCTAGCGGGGGTGTAGTGTGGGTGCCTCTCATGGCGGGTTGGGTCCTGACTATATTATGTCATTTTCATTACGACTTATTAATTTGTCATATTTTTCATGTAGTTTTTTTTGTTGTTGTTTGAATGCTTTATGGTATCACTCATCTCGCATTTTTTTTCCAGGAAACACCTTAAATAGTTGTATTATTCTAGAATTAAATAAATATTTGAAGCAAAAATTAATTATATGTTTGTATAAAGACTCTACAAGAAAAAAATTGACAAAATAAAAAAATCAAAAGTGAGAAACCTGATTTTGATTGATTTTATTTTATTTATAAATTTAAGAATATAATATAATTAATTTGACTTGATATTTAAAAAATCCAAAAATTTAAGGATGATAATTTAAACTATTATTGAAAAAGACAAATTTCAAAGTGATACAACGACCTCTTTTTCGTATTCTAAAAAGAGCAATTGCACACTTGCACTTGCTGCTGGAAGTCGGCATCTCTTTAAATTAATTAAGCCAAGAAAATAGAAAATTCCAAATATTCATATCATTTTCGAACTCTACCTAAGTCTATACGTCGAGTTCTCAAAAAATCAACTAACTCATGATTCTTCTTTGACGAATTTTTTCAAATAGTCAGTATAATAAATTTAATTATGCTCCATAGCTTTATTTGGCATATTTATGGGTTGTAGCTACAGTTTAAAATATCTTGTTTGTATAATTCGCAAGTTTGTATAATTCGTGGGTGATTTTGTATGATTCGCGAATACGTTTGTATAATTAGGCTATTTTTGTATAAATTCAAAATAACGAATGTATACAAACGCAGACATCTGAACTTTAAACAATTATACAAATTATATTATCTAAAATTATATTATATTATACAAAAATTATATAAATTATATTATACAAATTCTGAATTATACAAACGTGCGAATTATATAAACTCAAAACCTCAACCCACATAATTATCATTGAATGTTGATCGCAAGTGATAATTAACTAAAACTATAGCTATAATGACTAATTAACCAGTATATGTTGCTTAACCATGTAATTTCCCCTTTCTTTTAATTGGGATGTTATACTAACGTATTGGAAAATATATTTGATTTTGTTCATATTCTAAATTTGTCTTCTATTTTTTATAATAAAGAAAGATACTTATCTAAATGACAATTAATTCTTACGTATAATATAACTCGTTTGCCTAGTATAAATATTAAGTAGTACCTATGCAATCAATCACAATTCACATACAAACATAAAGTAAAATTGTCATGCTTAATATCGAATATCAATTAGCATTAGATCCAATCTTTTAGAGCCTATAGAGCAATTTAAACAATAAAAGATACTCCAACTTAAGGCTCGTTCATAATTTGGGTTGAGTCGATATTCGGGATGAAATTAAAATTAAAACTAAATCCATTTAGTTGGATTTTTAATTATTAAAATCAAATCAAATTAAATATAATTTGGAATTAATTATTGTCGATTTAGTTCAATTTTTAAGAAACATAATGATATTTCTTTCTTTTTTTCCCCTATAAATAGAATCGAATATTTTATCGTTTTCGAACTTATAATTCATAATGAACCTTTTATTGTTATGGCTATAATTTTGTTCGATTATGGAGAAATTTTTTTAATATGTAAAAGTTTTAATCAAGTGAATAAGTTGATAAGAAAAAAAAATAAATATATATATATATATATATATATATATATATGAGTTTTGATTCATGACTTTCTTTTAATAACGAGCTTAAGATGTAAAATTCATTAGCCTATTAGGAATAAATAATTTTTTTACGAAAAAAGTATACAAAGTATTTGACACTATTTAAAAAAGTAATATATATGAGAACTAATCAGTTTAGTTCAGTTTTTTATTTGGTTTGTTTTTATAAAATCAAACAAAACCAAATATTATTGATTTTTGTAAAACTTAAATCCAAATCAAATAAAAAAATTAATTTATCATTTTGATTCTATTATTTATTTAAATCTATTTTTTAACAGAACCATGAACATCCTGTTCCCACTATATCAATTTGTTTTTACATTATGATGTGGCATGGGAATAGTTAAGAATTTTGTACGATTTGTGTGGATAATATTTCGCTCTTTCTACTGTAAAATAAAAGGGAAAATTATATATAATAACAAATTATTAATTTAAATTAAATGCTATAAATATAGTTTGATTTAATTGTATCTCATAGCAAACTGTTGTTATTTCACCTCTCTCCTGGTGAATCTCGCTCGCCAATCTCGTTCTCTCCCTCACCTCTCTCGTTTTTTATACAAACACAAGTGTATAAAGTGCGTTTGTGTTTGTATAAAGCGAAAGAAAATTGTATATATACATATATTTTCGTTCCCCTCTCCCAGATCTCGCTCTCTCACTCGCCTCTCTCACTTTATACAAAAAACGCAAATTGTATAAAATGCGTTTGTGTTTGTATAAAGCAAGAGAAAATTGTATATATACATATATTTTCGTTCCCCTCTCTCCCCTCTCCTAGATCTCGCTTGCCACTCTCCCAGATCTCGCTCTCTCACTCGCCACTATCACTTTATACAAAATTGCAAATTTATAAAATGCGTGAAAATTGTATATATACATATATTTTCGTTCCCCTCTCTCCCCTCTCCTAGATCTCGCTCGCCACTCTCCCAGATCTCGTTCACTCACTCGCCTCTCTCACTTTATACAATTGATCTTTTTGTATATGTATATCAAAGCAGATTACAACTGCTTTCTTTTGTATATGTATAGCGAAATATACATATTTATGTTTGTTATGGAGCGCAATTATGCAAACTTTGTTATAGCATACAAATATAAATTTTGTGTTTGTTATATGTGAAAGTTGCTCAAAGTTTTATGGACTCACTAAATTTATTGTTATAACCTGAATATTCCAACAAAATCAACCTACTTCTATTTAAATCATGATCCTGAGCAAGTGCATAAATATACTCCAGAAAGATAAGATCGATGAAGAATCTCTCCAAAAATTTCGCTTTGATCACAGATTCACCAGCCACTAGATCCGGAATTCCATCCTATTCTCAAATCTGGTGGGGAATAAGCATCGGCTAACTCTGTGCCAGCAACCGCGATAATACAGAGGATGCAAACGTTATCCGGAATGATTAGACTTATGTTCTCAACTTGAACTATCTTTTCTAGTTTTATTTTGAGCAACTTTCACATATAGCAAACACAAAATTCATATTTGTATGCTATAACAAAGTTTGCATAATTGCGCTCCATAGCAAACATAAATATGTATATTTCGCTATACATATACAAAAGAAAGCAGTTGTATAATCTGTTTTGGTATACATATACAAAAAGATCAATTGTATAAAGTGAGAGAGGCGAGTGAGCGAGCGAGATCTGGGAGAGGGGAACGAAAATATACGTATATATACAATTTTCACGCATTTTATACATTTGCGTTTTTGTATAAATTGAGAGAGGCGAGTGAGAGAGCGAGATCTAGGAGAGAGGCGAGTGAGAGAGCGAGATCTACGAGAGTGGCGACCGAGATCTAGGAGAGGGGAGAGAGGGGAACAAAAATATATGTATATATACTATTTTCTCTCGCTTTATACAAACACAAACACATTTTATACAATTTGCGTTTTTTGTATAAAGTGAGAGAGGCGAGATATGGGAGAGTGGCGAGCGAGATCTGGGAGAGGGGAGAGAGGGGAACGAATATATACAATTTTCTCTCGCTTTATACAAATAAAACACACTTTATACACTTGTGTTTGTATAAAAAACGAGAGAGGCGAGGGAGAAAACGAGAGTGGCGAGCGAGATTCACCAGGAGAGAGGTGAAATAACAACAGTTTGCTATGAGGTACAATTAAATCAAACTATATTTATAGCATTTAATTTGAATTAATAATTTGCTATTATATACAATTTTCTCTAAAACTTTTAGTACTTCATTAAATTATATAGAAACTTTCAAAGTAAAAAAGTGACCATTACTGTATGCTAACTCAAAAAGAAGAAGAAAACAAATAAACAATAAAGTATTTTGGGATAAAAGAAGTACATAACTGGCAAAGATAAACCACTTCTCTTTCTTGAATACAAGAAAAGAAAAAAGAAAGATAAGTCTCTTTGAGTCTAAAGAAACCCTTAAGATGAGGGTGAGTTTCAAGTAAAAGAAAAAGTTAGTATGATTAAAGGTTGACGTGAAATATTATAAGTGTGTTTGGTAGGAAAGAAAATATTTTTTAATTTTTTTATGTTTGATTGGTCAAATTATTTTGGAAAATATTTTTTCTAGAAAAAATAATTCCTTAAAAATGAAGAAAATAATTTATTTAATAAAAGTATGAAAAATTAATTTGACAAGTGATATTCAAAGTTTATTGTCTTCTCCCCACCTACCCAACATCCTGAATCTCTACCCAGTAACCATTCCACCCAAACACCTCACTCCCTACCCCTCAAATTATATTTTACTAGATTATATATAAATCTTATGAGAATAATATTTTTTTACTTATTTATAAAAAAATTACTAAAAGGTACTAAGTTTTAAAAAACCACTTATTTTTAATAAAACATTTTCTAGAAAAAAATATGTTCCTTCCTACTAAACATACAATGGCCCGTTTTACTTTTTTAACATGGGTTAGAAAGTGATGTGTTAAATATAGAAATTAGAAATAATATTATCTTGAAAACGTGACAATTTCTTTTAAGGTATTCCAAAGGATAAAATACAGGACCAAAAAAATGAAGAGTTTACCAATTCATTTTTTTCCCTTTTTATTTTTGAGGATAATACATGGTGGACTTGTAAATATATGAAGAATGGAAACAAAGAGAACAAAAATTGGCGGGATTGAAAATTCTGAAAAGTTATACATTAATTTAAAATGGATGAAAATCATTTATATTTTAAACTTTGCTTTAAAAATTAAATTTATGTTTCAATTATCTATAAATATTCTTCCATCTTTATCTTATTGTTACGATCCAAATCAACAAACCGTGCAGACACATACTCTAACACCTAGATACGAGAATCTTTACACCCAATTAAAATATAAAATGCGGAAATAAATAACTTTCCAATATATTAACTCATTTATAAGTTATCAAAATCAATTGCCAAACTTGATGAAACACATTGTCTTGAAAAAATTACTTAAATCCCTTCCTAGGAGCTAATCTAAACAAGAATAAGAGCTTCTAAAAGAAAAATAACATATGAAGGAAATAAGACACAACTCCCACCATAAAGGAAGAGGAGAAGAAGTTGTCGAATATGTCTTCACCTATGAAACATCGTTGATTCGTGCTACCAGACTATGCCAAGTGGCATAGCAAGAGTAGTTTTAATACAAACAACACGTACTAGGTAGGTATCATTGATCGATCCGAATCCACCTATAAAGTGGACATTCAAAAGGTAACATGCAATATGAAGGTTACATCACCCCAAGTCTTTATCCACATGCTTTTATCATCCCAAGTATAATACTCATAATCTAGTATATTTTGATCCCAACTTCCTACCTCGTTTCGCTGTCAACTCTAATATTTAAACATTCGACCCTCTTGCCACTCTAAGGCTTCCCAAGCCCACCTTTTTTGCCACCACCATATTAGATCAAAACTTAACCCTTCTATCACATAGAGATTTTCCAAATACAAGACCACTACTAGCTATGTTAACCAACTTATAACTACTCTCCCTCAAGTTCTCATACCAACATCCTAGTTCTTGACCTATTTTAGTAAATCACATGCGAGACTTTTACTAAACCAAATTGACTCAAATTTTCCTTATCAGATATGTTCTAAATACTGAGTAATCATAACTAGTCCTCATTTAAATTATACACCAGACCCCTGGTCATTAGTCTGGCCTAGTCACCACAACTTAACAAAATAAATTAAATAATATATAATAATAATCACAAGTATGACATAGTTCAGACTCTCAATCCTCACTTTGAGTTGATATGCATAATAAATATGAATAACCTTAGCACAACAAGTCATACTTGGTTCATCACACCTTTCAAGTAATCGGACCATCAAAGATTCCTAAAACATACAGTGTTTAACATGAAAATCTGGTTTACACAAGAACCATCCTAGCATTACACAAGAACCATCCTAGCATTTAAATACAAATTCAGTTACTCATGGACCAATATGTAACAATCTCATCATTAAAAAGTAAATTCATTTTTCTCATGGAACGTACACACTAACTATTAGTATATTAACGTGATATTCGAGTCAATCAATATTAGTGTACTGGTGTGGTATCCGAACTATATATATATATATATATATATATATATATATATATATATATATGATTTTCTTATTATTGATTATATTTTCACTAAAAAAAATTTCATGTGATTTTTAATGCATTTGAGCTAATGGTCTTTTGAAAATAACTTCTCTACCTCCTCAAGTTAGTGGCAATGCTTGTGTACACTCTACCCTACCCAAACCCACATAGTGAAATTACAGTAGATATGTTATTATTGTTATGAAATAATTTATATACTATTTTATATAAAATAAAAAATAAAAAATTAAATTATATATAAATATATTCTATAACAATACTTAGGGGTCATCTAGTTGGGAACAAGTTATCCCGAGATAAGTTATTTCATCCTGCATATGTGATAACTTATCTCATCACTAAGGTATAAATAGTGAGATAAATAATCTCAAGACTGCCTAATACGTCCAACCAAATACATGATAAAATGATCCTACATTTTATTTTTGAAATTATTATACCTTATATTCCCTCCGTTCACTTTTAATTGTCATGATTTCTTTTTTTAGAGTCAAACAATAAGAAGTTTGACTAACATTTTATGATATATTTTTTAATCACATTGATATGCAAAAACATTGCCATTTATAATATTTTTCGTATTGTTTTTAAATATTTAATTTTTTTTTAAATTATTAAATTAATATAATCTAATTTAACTTTAAAAATTAATTAAATTAACTTTCGAAAAACTGACAATTAATAATGAATAAATGTACCTTATACCTCGATTCAATAATTAATTCCTACGTCATAAATAGCAATGAAAGGAGAAGTGGTAGGGAGGAAGGAAGGCGCAGACGTAGGAGTCGGCGTATGGAATATGCTATCCCTCCACCAATCATACTCATCATTCATTATTCATTATTCATTATTCATTATTCATTATTCATAACTTACCCTCACCTACTCCTATGTTAAATTTTTTGGATATTCAATAAAATAATTTATTTTTATTTATAGTCTATATAAATGGTTAAGAGTGTATTAAACTACAAATTTAAGAATAGTTTTTAGTTTCTTTTTAATACTATTGTCTATTAGATTAATTAATAGGGAAACTTACATAGATATACAACATTAAAAAAATATTTATCATTTATAGCAATAACATTTTTTTTTTCATTTGATCATTTTAATACATTAATAATATAATTTTAATACATATTATAAAGAACATTTTATTATTCACATATCCTATAAGTTTTATCGATGAATATTCCATTTATCACATAATTTAATACACTTATAATACAACGTGTCAATTTCTTACCAAACAAACATAATATATTTTAAAAATAATTATAATACATATATATTGCATACATAATTCACTTTTCATACATATTGCAAATTTAACATAATATTACTAAAAATGATAATAAATAAAAAATATCGCTAAGATCAGTAATTATTTATTAAAATATATCATCCAAGTAATTTTTTCCTAATAATATGTCATAAATTGAAACGAAATAAAACAGAGTTTTCTCTTATTTTTTAAGTATGTCACAATCAATATGAATAGGAAGAGAGTGTGTCATTTTAATGATAAACCAAACACACTACTCTTTTGTCTTGCTCTACCGCTTACTTTCTTGTTTGGAGAAAGAGTTGAAAATTCTAAAATCTCAAGCTTAAGCGGAAGCAATTGAACTGTAAGTTTTTCTCAAATTTTTTTGTTTTTTTTTTTTCTCTTTTTTACAAATCAGATTCTTGTTTTTTCTTCTCTGGATTAGTATATAAATTGATATAAGTGGGTACTAATCAAGAAATGGAAAATTTGTTATAGTTTTCAGCTGTGGCTGTCGGTTTTCTTGTGTTGAATTTTCTAGTAGTAATTGTTTTGGATCTTTATTTCTTTCATCCTTTCTCCGATCGGAATTTCTCTTATGTTGGGCTAATTCTTCTGTTTCTTCTGGTGGACGGTAGGTAGTTGATGTTTGTTAAGTTTTTAGCTTTGTTTAATCTGTTTTATTAAAATATATCTATGAAAACTTAAGCAAAAAAATTTAGCCATTAATCCTCATCTGCTAAATTCAACTTCTTTGTCCATTTTGAGTAAACAAAGCTTTTATTGGACTGTTTAAATAATTTTTGTTTTACTTAAAACTGATATGAAATTGTGGGCTAAACATACTTGAAATAGTTTATAGATGTGTTCAAGCTTTAGAAAGTAGTGAGATAAACCACCAGTCAAGGCATGTGAATTCTTCATTTTTTGGTTCAGAAATTACTTTTTCATCTTTATGTTATGATTTGTAAACATAGGAGGGTTATCATCATATTGTTGTTTAGTTACATGTTTAACTATGATGAATTGGTTGCTAGATGAAAAATTGACCTTTCAATCAGTGGCGGATCCACGGCTTAAACTTTCACTAATGGGGTTTGAAAAATAAAAATATACTACTTGAGAATGAATTTAGAACCTCAAGAGAATTTTGGTCTCTAAATCACTAGCCAACCTCTAATCTTTTGCTTAGCAGGCTTAAAATTTATATATATACATGAATTTTTTTAAAAATACCTTAGATATACCATGTAATTTTTTGCCGAACCCCCTCACTACCCACTAGATCCGCCATGCTTTCAATGGTATTGACACAATTATGCTTAACAATGCTAGATATAATCTATTCTTCCTTAATCAATTGGAAAAATTAGTGGCTCGTTCGTTTTCCAACTTTGCCGGCATTACTCAATGAGTTATTGCTTATCACATGGTAAATTAGTAAGGTTGAAGTCCTTTATTTGATCATGCAAAGTAGGTTATCTGAAGGTCAAGCAGAGGGGATAACTCAAAATACTTGGAAGGTAGAAGCCATCAGCTAAGAACTACACATGGACAAAGGTAAGTGTTTAGTCTACCTAACCTAATTTGCTATCTCATTTTTCAGATTTCCGACAGAGTTTTCTGTGATTACATTGATCATTGTATATATTTGTTTGTTGGTGATGCATTCTTCATGTAGCCCGTGATAAATTTCTACTTTATGTCTTATTCCATTAGATTTCTTGTAGTTATCTTTAAATGTTTAGTTCAAGTTAGTCAAAAAGTTGTTACTGCATGATGAAATGCTTATGAATGAGTGTCACTTTGTACAGTTGTTTGAAGTTTTACATAATGAACTCTTCTAGGATATGTATATCACTTGGTTTAGAATATGCATATTTTTTCAGGAAAAATTGTGTTTACCCTTCATTTGCAATTGGAGGATTTAATACTCGTACTGAATTTTAGATGAAGGAATTTTTTGTAGCCATGATTAATTGGTCATCTGGGTTTAACAGGGGCTACTCTTGAAGCTGGAGAGGGCAGAAATACTGTTGAACTCGTGAAATCAGCCTCTGAAAAACATCTTGACCTTTTGAGGCCATCAGCTCGATATTATTCAGTGTCGAAAGGTAGTCTTTTCTTAAATTTATAAGTTATAAGAAATTTTATAAAAGCTTGAACTAAGCCAGTGCATCAGGCGTAATTACAAGCTGTGCAAATTCTCTACTGTGTGTAGCATTGCATGAACATCTCGTACAATGACCAGTCTGCACCAAAAAGCAAGCAAAAAATAAATCCATTTTTGAGGCGGTTAATGTTGCTCCTATTGCCTTAGAATATTCTGCTATTTCTTTCACCAACTACCATGACCTGAAGTATAATGTTCCAAGTCTTTTGAGAATTCTTGCATATGCGCTTCTGTTCCAGCACTGTGGAAGCTCTGTAATGGAGCTAGGCATGGTCCAACACATGCCAAGTATTGTCGAAGACATGCCCCATAATTGACTTGTGACCCGGCAGTACAAAAAAAGGTGACCGACTTCTTTAGGTCGTTCTTCACACAACGGGCATTTGCTGCAAAGTTGAAATCCCCTCTTTTGATTGTTTACTTAAGTGAGTCAAGCATCCCTAGCCAAATTCCAAGAAAGGCAAGAGACCTTCAAAGGAGTACTATTGAACCAAATCTTTTTCCAAGGCCAAATAACCCTGTTGGTGTCAGATTGCATCACAATGTAGCAATTTCCAACTGAAAAAGTCCTTGGAGTGCCCCTTTTTTTGAGAATGGTAAATTTACTTCTATATATTCAACAGGTGTACTACAACAAGTGTAGTCCCTCTTCACAAAAGTTGTCACTTTACAACGTCCTAATGTATCTAATTACAGCCAGTCAATTGCATTAAAAACATCCTCTGTGCTGTCTATAACTACTTGTTTACACCAAAAATAGTAAAGGCCTAAGCAATCTGTCTTGATCTTCTGTATGTTGCTCTTTTTGCCTTCAAAACATCTCTGATTTCTCTCTTTCCATATGGTCCACCAAATACATGCAGGAGCCATCTTCCATCTCTCATCCTTTCCCGCATTACCATCACTGATCCAACTTCTTAGCACCTCTTTGATTCTCCCAGGTTTCACCCACCTGATCTTTCTCTTGTGGATGAACATTTGCCACAGCTGGTCTGTCCATACACAATGTAGAAAGAGATGGTTGACTGTCTCTATTTGTTCTTCGCATAGATATCATCTAGAGCATAGGTTGATTTTCCTCTTGTTAAGGTTTTCATGAGTGAGGACTGCTTCCTTTGCCAGTACCCACGTAAAGTAGTTTACCTTATGAGGCACTTTGGTCTTCCAGATCATTCTCCATGGCCATCCTATCTCCTGAGTATTTGTTCCTGTCAAGTCTTTGTAAGCTGACTTGACAGTAAAAATACCTTTGCTGTCCACCTTCCACACCAAACTGTCTCTTTCTTCTGTAAGATTAAGGTTTTGAGGGACTGTGTTCAGAAAAGCTGCTACAAAGGTCATCTCCCAATCATTTAAGTTCCTTCTAAGATGAAGGTTCCACCCTGGTCCTGTCCATAGTTCAGCCACAGTAGCATCCTGAGCTTGGCTTAAGTTGTATAGCTCAGGAAAAGTCTGCATCAGAGGCCACTGCCCACACCATATATCCTTCCAGAAAGCCATCTTCTCTCCATTACCAACCTTGCAACTTGTTCTTGTAGAAACTAGTTGCCATAGGTTCCTGATGGATCTCCATACACTACAATTATAAGGAGTTGTCACCTCCTCTGTCATCCATCTATCCTGCATGCCATATTTTGATCTGATCACCTCTTTCCATAGAGCTTCTTCTGGGGATGCAAACTTCCATAACCACTTCATCATCAAACTCTTGTTGTGTGTGTTCAGTTCTCTGATACTTAAACCCCCACCTCTCTTGCTTTGGATCAGCTCCTCCCACTTCACTAGGTGATATTTCTTCTTGTCTTCACTTCCCTTCCATAAAAAGTTCCTCCTGATTGCATCTAATCTTTCAGTCACACTAGCTGGAGCAGGGAAGACTGACATCATATATGAAGGGAGAGAATCCAACACACTATTCACCAAAGTGAGTCTGCCACCTGAGGATAGGTACTGACTTTTCCAGCTTGCCAACTTTTTTTCACTTTTCTCTATCACACCACTCCATATGTCCTTTGATTTGCTCTGAGCTCCTAAAGGCATGCCCAAGTAAGTTGTTGGGAGTTCACCCACTTTTCCCCCTAATCCTTTGGACTGCCCCTTCCAACTGATCGGTCAACTTTGTTGTGATCCAAAACTAGCCATTTTCTTTATTTTTTGGGATACCATGACTATTTTGGCCTTCTATATTCTGATCACAACCTGGACAGCTCTCGGTGGACATATGTTTTTTTTTTATGACAAGGGAAACAAAGGGTGCACACAGGGTAAAACCCCCACTCCTATGCAATAGCTCGCAAACCACATAGGAGAGGTAACCCACACTAGGCAAGCCCGGTGCGACGAGCTCGACCCAGAAGGCAAACCCTTGCTTTTTTCAAACTTGAGACCTCCAACATGGAAGTCCCAAGCCCAAGCCACTGGGCCACCCCGAAGGGTGGTGGACATATGTTTTTCCGTTATGCTTTTAGATTATCCTAGGAAGATAAACCCTATTCCCATGACAATAACTTGTATTTGTGCCTGCATCCAAGAAATGCTTGCAGATTGAAATGCTCATTTCTATTATGTGTGGCCCATATAGATCAGGAAAAGAAGTAGAATACTGTTAGAATCATTTTCTTCATAAATTTCTATCTATGGATGTTCCCTACCTTTGTCTTATCTATTGTAGCTTCTGAAATCAGAAAAACAAAAAGCTATCAATGTTGTTTTCTCACACTCCTCAGCAAAAAACGCAGAATTGCTTTAGGATTGAAGTACGTTGAAATATATCTTTATCTTTTCATGTCACAAGTTTTACTTTCATTCAGTTTCTTCTTTGAGGCCTTATTATGGCTCTTTCATAGAGTGAGGATAAAATATTTTGATACATGTTTCATAAGAAAACTATTCTGATACCTATTTTTACCTATTTAAGTTTTCTGGTCTCTCTCCCTCTCTCCCCATTAGCATTGTTCATAGGTTTTCTTTTCCTTTTGTTTGGGCTGTTGGGGTTAAGGATCTTTTCTAACTTTATGTTCAGTTCCCTGGTATCTATTGTAAATGTGAAGACATGTATTGTTGTAGAAGTTCTTCTGAATTTGACTCAACCTTTTTCTATCTACCAATCATCTGTCCACACTGAGACACAAAATATTTAAATAACTGAGGCAAACCAAAGTTCTGAGTTGGATATACCATGATTATAGGGCAAGCAGGTGATGCAGAAGACCGTGAGAAGGGAAAGTATACCTTGATTAGAGATGTAGAGGACCTTCAAACAGGGTTCTATGATAAACCTCTTCCTTGCTTTGGTTGCGGAGTCGGATGGTTTTCGTAAGTGCTATTATAAGTCTCAGTTACTCTCTCTCTCTCTGGAAAATCTGATTGTTTATTATTATTACTAGATTTCTACTGGGATTTCTATGCCCGTTGATGTGGTATTATGCCACGATACTTTATTTTGGAAACTACTACCGTAAGGATCCTCGAGAACGTGCCGGGCTTGCTGCATCTGCTATTGCTGTAAGTTGATTCATTTCATTTCCCCCTTGCTAAGCTTTTAACAAAATAATGGATCAATCAAAAGATGGAAAAAGTAAATGCTTGAGATTGCATTTCTCTACCTTTCTTCTTTTCAGTGACCCTTCAATATCTTTTGCTTCTCTTGATACCGTGTTAAAGCGTTAAACAGTCCTAACAGAGTTTAGAATTTACTCTCTTATGCAGGCAATGGTGTGTTCTGTTGTCTTGCTTATTATAGCAG
This sequence comes from Solanum verrucosum, assembly GCF_900185275.1. Lineage (NCBI taxonomy): Eukaryota > Viridiplantae > Streptophyta > Magnoliopsida > Solanales > Solanaceae > Solanum > Solanum verrucosum. The sequence continues at coordinate 89,999 of NW_026020082.1, read as the reverse complement.
CAACTCTCTTCTTGTAGCTTCTGCGATGCAAAGTTTCATACTAGCCATAGCTATTATGATCAATGTTGTTACTTGTTCTGTAGTCAAGTCAAAAGCCATTTTCGGGTTCAAACTCTCCAATTGTAAATGTTCTTACGAAGAAAAAAGAAAAATCTTATACAGAACTATACACATGAAAATCTCTACCTCCTTAAGTGTTTTATCCAGATTTATTATTGAAATTCCTCGTTTGTATGGATGTTTTTCCATGTTAAAAGTGCTGTAATAATACTATAAGATTTATGTGTACGACAAGTTAAACAGACTCCTTTTAGAACAGAAAGAGAGAACCCTTGCTTCAGTCTTCCATCCATTAGGTTTTTACATCTCTCTGCTGTAAAGTGAAGTTGTTTCCAGTCAATGAAGAAAGGGAGGGAGGAAATTTGTGTATTAACAGGGGTGTATGTCATCTGTTGAATCTTGAAATAACAATTTCCCGACAAAAAATCACCTCCATTTATAGATAGCGACGGTCTTGCAAGTGGGTTGTTGCTATTACAGGTCTAGGCGGTAACGATACCTAGATCGGTGGCTTACTTTCTATGTAATGGGGAAGAGGACCGAAATGTGCCACTAAAAGCTGCACATCTTTTTCAAATTTCCCAACATATAACCACTTGAGGGACAGAATAGATATTGGAGTTCATTTTTTGGCTTAGAGAGCCACCACCTTAACAGATTTTGTCCTCCATAGAGTTTCCAAGCTACTAAGCTCCATCATCCTCTGGGGCCTCAAATTTCCTGACTATATCATCAATGGGCAGTCTATTGCCCTTGTGCCAAATTTTATTTGCTGAGAGAGTAAAGTTCTTACTTTGCTTTATAATTTGCCAAGCAGACATACATACAAGTAAAAGAGCCATCAGTGTTTGCCAGTCCATATGGGCTGGTCCAAGATATCACCTTCTGGGATGTCCATTAGTGATCTCATTTCATTAAAATGTGAAAAAAAATAATCAGAAAACTAAGGTTGGGATCAAACAAAGTTTTGGTGAAGGTATTTTTGTCCTGAAATTCTGAACGTTTAGGTTTCTAAGGTAAAATTTTCCTTCCAAGTTGCTCTTCTGCAGCAGAAAATAGTTTTTTTTTTAAAAATAAACACTTCTAATTTCCCAAAATCTTCATCAAACCTGTTGAGATATGAGAATGATGATGATAAGAACTTGACGCTCTTCATAAAGGTGAACACACAAATTTGCTGATAAACCAACAAACTTAAAATAAAATCACATAATGATCCACGACAATTTTCTTACAAAAACTATTATCTATAATCTAGCACAAACAAAATTTCGGAACAGACTCCTTCAAATTGAAGTAGAGATTAATGGTATGAATGAAGCTTGTTTTTATAGCTTTGGCTCTAGATTGTATCCTTTTTCCTCAATAGATTGCCTAAAACAATGGTTGTAAAACTTATAGGGCGTCTGAATTGAAAGAATTTTCAGGAACTTTTGGTTGCCAATCGTACATATTTGCCATCAACAACGAATTTAGAACTTGAATTTATCTGCACGGAATAGTAACAAAGAATCACATCAGCACCGTACACATTTAGCCAAAGGATTCAAAGAAAGAAACACTGATGCGGTTTAATAGGGATTTAGCTGACCTTATGCTCAATTGTGTCATCTTCCACCATGCCAGACTCATTCACAGACTTCAGAACGATCTTTTTAAGCTTCTTCAACTTCAGAACTCCATCAGAATTCTGTCCCAAATGCAACAAGAGAGTAAGAGAGATACCAGACAATACATATATAATCATAAAATAGTCTCTAAGACGAGATACATAAAGAGGAAGAAATGCTCATGAAGATGTATATGAAAGAGAAGTTGCAAATTAGTGATGAAATGGGGAGAACACGTACAGATTTCAAAGCTGATGTGATCAGTTTCTTCCACTTTATCTTCTTCTTGCTGTCGTTTCCGTTAGACCCGTCCACGACAGCTTTATCTTGCTTCACTGTTTCATTTTTGGCTTTCTTCTTGTGTTTTGTTTCCTGTTCTTTTTCGACCTGGATTACTTCACCATTATCTAATTCAGCAGATAGTTTGGCACCACCATTTTCAGATTCCCTGTCTTTCCTTTTCTTATGTAAGTGAGAATTATCATTTTCTGCTTCTTTTGAGTTTTGCACCTTCAATTCCTCACCTGCTTTGTTCTCAGGAATCTCGCTCTTTTGATTGTTATCATTTGAGACCTCCACACCACCGTCAGCTGGTTCAGTCTGCTTAGCAGCATGGAAAGCTCGTGCCTTTGCTCTATGTTTCTTACCTTCAGCATGGAGAAGTAGAGTCTGCTTGCTAGTTGCATTGGTATTACACAAACTGCAGATACAACATTTGAGGTCAAATAAGGATGAATTATAAATATCAGATAAAGGGGAAGGAAGAAAAACATTAGAAAAGAAAATTAACAAATGAAGCATCAGAAACAAGTCTCGCAATCCACTAATACAACTATACAAGCCAGTAAGAAAAAAGGAAGAGATAATAAGGTAGGAAAGAGAAGCAGTTACAAAGTTTCAGATAGATGAGGGGATAAGAGGCAAAAGACCATTTTGACTTGGAGTCGGTGATTATAAACCAAGATTGGTAGAAGACAGACAACCTATTGAGCTACAAATAATATTCCCGTTGCAGCAACAGTGCAATAAAAACATTTAACTGGGACAAGGATGATCTGATCTGTTTCAACAAAAGTGTCATTTCATGTAAAGCAATATCCATAACCTTTTTCTTCAATTCTTATAAAAGCTTAATCAACACGACAAAGATAAAAAGTTTCACCAGACCTACAAAACCAAGGTGGACGGTCTGACAATCCAACATTGATGTCTACATCAGGCTTTTGCTTTGCATCACTGCTGGGTTTGACAGGAGCTCCATTTGAAGCTTTTCCTTGGCCTTTAGGACCATATTTCTCCTGAAGAAAATACAAATCTGTATATATCAAAACACTACTTGAACAAACACACCACACTTGTTTCTCTCTCACTCAAACTCACGCACTGTTTTCGTTTTTCCTTTATCAAAGCAACTCCGTCCTTCCTCATCTCTTTCAACTTCAATCAATCAATCAATCAATCAATCAATCTAATAATTTTCTCTTGAACTAGTAAATTATCAAATCACATTTGGGTATTATCGAATCTAATTCTCCATCTTTATTTTATATATTTTTGATGATAGTTTCCAGTTACGTAATTGGAGTTCAAAAGACCAACAAGATGTCCACAACTTAAGCCAAACAAATATAAACAAATAGGAAATAAAGCACACATTTCTATGAGAAAATAGAAAGAAATGAGAGAGTTGAGAGTAGATATTCTACCATCAGCAAGTATGTTAAATTCTGGATCTTGAAGTTACAAAATCCAGCAGCCTCTTTTTTTAAATATGCTTTGATAAAAAAATCAATGGTTAAAATATGAGACATCCACATAAATGGTGGGTTTGAATTGTGTGACAAGTTTTTTGCTTTGAGTATTCCTAGAGATATCTTTTCAGCAGCGACAGCAACGAAGGATTTCTTCAATCTACTGATGTATAATTATTTAATGTTTACTTCATCCTCTTTCTTCCAAGTTTCCATTGTGTTGCAATTGTAATTGGTTTACTTTTGTCAATTGATCATTTCACTAAGAGAGCAACTTTTGTTGCCTAAATTTGATGGGTTCTTGATTTTCTCATAGCAGTCATTACAATACCGATCATCATCACCACTATCACCACCACAGACCATCCCACAATCATTAGAGAACATACATGTTTATTTATTTTTTTATTCAAATAATGATTTTATTTTATTAAATTTATATATTTTTAATATTTAAACTTTTTTATTTTAATTACATATTTATGTTTAAAAATAAATAAATTATGCACATTTTGATGTAGACATTTAATGTTCACAGTCAAATTCATAAGTCTTAATCTTAATGAAAACAAATGAGACCTGAAGGTGTGTTTGGTATGGATGAAAACATCTTTCATTTTTCCTATGTTTTGTCCAAACATTTTCTCTAGAAAAATAAGTTCCTTAAAAATGAGGAAATGACTTCATTAATGGAAGTAGAGAAAACATCAAAACAAGTTGCATAAGTGTCATTCCAAGTTTATTGTCTCCTCTCCACTCACCCAATCCCTCAACCCCCACTTCCTTGACCATCCACCTCCGAATCCCCACTCCCCATCCCATCTCATTCCCGCCTCTATAGTGTTTTGCTAGATATCATATAAATGCTCTTAGGATAGTGTTTTCTTGTTTACTTACCAAACACTAGAAACTAAGCCAAAAATCCATTTGTTTTCCAAGAAAACATTTTCTAGGAAATTATTCTCCGTACAAAACTTTTTGCATCATACCAAACACGAGTTGTGATATTTGGAACAGAAAATGATTTGCAGGCATGTCATATTTCCCCTTTCAATGGAACTTATTTTCCCTTAACCAAACACTGGAAAATGATTTCATTACTGAGAAAGAGAATATTTTTTCGGTAACCAAACACTGGAAAATAATTTCATAGGCTGCCATATTTCAAACACATGTAGATGAAACTATACATGAAACATTTAGTAACTAACTCTACAAAGAATTTGCAACTAGAGCGAGAAGGACGGCCATCATTTTGTCGATTAAGCACTCAGCTACTAATTTAGAAAGATAGGTATGGCCTATGGAACACGACACCATTTGCAAATATTCCAGATACAAAAATTAGCACTCGGATCAGACATAGAAGCTGAAACATCAGAATTTGGGTAGGACAAGTTATGGCACAATTAACTTTGGAACATAAAAGAGGCAGAGAATATTACCGCTTCAGAGATGCATTGGGTGTGAGTTTCAACAGTTTGACGACTAAAAATCTCTCCACAATCAATGCAAGATAGCTTAAGAAAACACAAAAAAAATAAACAATAAGTTAACTTGAATTCGTAATTGCAGTCAGAATCAATCTGAGTATGAAAAAAAAAAAGACACCTTAAAAGCAGAACAAATTCGAAAGTGGTTTGCCAATTTGGGTTTCTTCAGATTGTCTCCACAATCTTCACACTGAAACCAAACCATTCTGAACTATTTCAACTGGAAAACAAAAAATGGTGGGTGGTTAGGGTTTTAGGGATTGAGGAAAACACAAAGGCTAGCTATGGCGTTCCTGTGTTAAATCCAAAAGAAAGAGAAAACAGCGAACGAGGTGAGTTGAGTTAGTAGCATGGGCCATTGTTTCCTCAGGGCCCAAATATTACTCGGAGAAGTTCGGCCCGTTGGTCTTCATCATACATATATTTAAGGAAACTTAATTATACCTAATTTCCTATTTCACGCATAATTAGAAATTATATCTGACTAGTTTATTTCCTCTCATCTATACTATTCGTATTTCGCTCCCACGCAAAAACTCCACCAATTTAGCATGATTTACTTTTAATTTTTTCAATTTAAAATTAGAGATTTTCCTAAATTTACGTTTTTATGATTATTCATATTAGGTAAATATTTTAATTAATGGTAGTATATTTATGTATGTCTTCCTCCAATGTCAAGCCTGTTGTTGAAGGGAAGTCATCTGAACATAAAACATCAAAAAGGTATGTGATTTTTTTAATGTACCCATTGTATCATGATGTATCATGATACATCATGTATCATTAAGAATATCATGATACATCTTGTATAGAAAATATATCATTATGTAAGGTAAAAGTATTATGTATCAAAGATGCATCATTGTGTAATATTTCGAAAAGGTTCATGATACATCATCTATCATAAATGTATCACAATCCATCATGTATATGAAACATATCATTATGTAATGTATCAAAAAGGTATCATGATACCATCAATTACATAATTTATGTAATTGTTCATTGCATTTCAGATCTCGAAATGTCGTATCAGAATTTGAATGGTTAACATAGTTGATACACCTCAATAATAAACTAACTTTGATACTTCAATCCACAAACCCAATAAATATAAAGAAAATGAAGTCAATGGGGGTAAATAGAAGTTATTAGATTTTATTTTTAATTTATTTTGTGGGATAGATTGTTACTAGTATCTCATTTAAGGAAAATCTCTTATTTGAAATTGAAGAAATTAAAAGTAAATCGTGTTAAATTGGTGGAGTTATTGCGTGGGAGAGAATATGGATGGTATATGTGAGAGAGGAAAAAAATTAATCGAATACAATGTCTAAATATGCGTGAAATACGGGATCGAGTATAACTGTGTAGATTTGCTATTAAAATAATAATGTAGCTTTGGTAGACAATTGTTTTAAAGTAGGGTTTCAAGGAATAATATATGACTTATATTTGCTTAGTTGTGCAAATTTTCCCCTTTTTAAAGCTCTATCAGTTTCACAAATATATATTCAAATGTAGAGAATTTTAAATTATGATGTATTCAAAATACGTAAGGTCTACATTCTTCACCATTAACAATTTTGATTTTATTGTTTGACTAATTATTATTGTTATTATTATTATTAATAATCAAAATGGCTAGTGGCCATATTTTATTAAAATCAAAATCAACCTCCTAAAAAAATAAGACCAACAGTAAAAGCAAATAAAAAAGGAAAATAAAAAGAGAAAAACTTGAGCTTAAAGATGACACAACACAGTCTAAAAATCGGACAAAATTAAGCAAATGAAATGAACCAATTTGGAAACTCCAAGAAACCTCTCCGCCCCTTTGTCTGCTTCGCTCATCTACCCCTTTATAGAGATGTGTTGAAGATTCATTTGATGTTAAGCCAATTTGAAGTTCCGCCTTCTCAGTGAACAAAGGCAATAAAATCGGCTAGGAGAAGGTTGTGGCCAACAAAAAATTGAGTTAAGGGGACTAGGTTCACCTTCTGATAGATTGAGTTTCAGCGACACCTTTTAGTAAAGGTAATATTTTAGATTTGTACTCCCTTAATAATGACACATTGAAAATAACTACTCTAGTGTCATTCTTCCAAGTGAATGAGCTTCCGTAGAGGCTAATTACCACACTCTAAAAGGAAACAATTAGACGAGGTGTTTAGTGAGACTATTACATAACAATAATATGAAAAATTTCTGTCGAAATACATATCGCCACTCATAGACATAAGAAAAAGATAATTAGCAAATGTTAATACTACAAAGCATGTCCATTTGTCTTAGTGTGGAACCACCACGAACACCTCAAGCTCTCACCAAGTGCGATGATCCCAATCAACCAAACATGAAATAACTTTAGGTAATAGACATTAGACTTTATAGTATCTTATCTGCTTATGAAAGAGTAGAATTCGTACTGTCTATGCTTTGACTTTTGTGTTCTCTATGGATTGTTTGCTCTGTTTATGCTTGTATAAGATTAGCTTATTCCTCTTGATTACCTGTTAACTTGCCTGACTCTCAAATTTGGTGTGTGCTTCTTAACTAAATTAATGATCTTTTTCTCATTAGATAGGATTTGTTGAAAGTTGTTCAGCTGAAAGTTACTTGCAAATAAAAAATTAGGTTATCAAAAACATCTGTCAGGGTATTCCCTTTTCTCATGACATGTTGAACCGTTACAACCATTCTTTCCCTTAGTCTATTTATGAATTCGACCTCCAATCCAAATATCATTTAGAATATTCATCTTAGTCAGAGAATCTGTCTTTATTATGTGAGGTGTGAATTGTCTGTCAATATAGAATATCAACCCCTCTCTGATGGCAATAGCTTTTGCCACTATGTTAGAAGACTCAGACAATTTGATGCCTTTAACTCCAACCACATCCCCATTTTCATTGCTAACAACAAAAAAGCGCCGAATTAGGGTCAGGATTCTCTCTTTAAGCACCATCTGTGCTAATATTTGAACCATCAAGATGGTGGACTGAACCATCTAACCATTTTATAGTATGTACATGACCTGTATTTCTCCAATGAAAAATACAAGATGAGGCCAGGGCTTAGGCAAATTCTGAGTCCAGGGGTATCTCACTCTAGTAAGTTTATAAATAGTATCATTGATGTCAAAAATCACATTTTCAAAAGAGCATGTCCCTCTATGTAATAATGCATTTCCTCTTTTTCAAATAAACCACAAAATTGTGATGGGTTTAACATGAAAAATAGTTTGATTTTAGCATTTACCGATCCGTCCCACCATTTAGAGACTATTTGCTTTACCCGAATTCATGGACCTTGTAGTTTTGCTGCCTTATAATACTGTCATACTTTTAGTAGCAAACTCTCCTTTCAAGAAAAAGGTATTATATTGTATTTAGTTGAGGATTAGAACAACATATACATCTTGATACAACTGAGATGCCACATCAAGCCAAAATGTCATCCACACACAATTTTGCTTTCCATAACCTCCAAATAAAAAAAAGAAATCTTGAAAGGGAGACCCTTTCTCCAAATTTGGCTATATTGATAAGAAATTGTACTTTTGTTCCTCAGTAGCTCCCATGCACCACCTATTGTAAAATTTCCTGTGCTATTTAAAATTCAACATGGTTTATCACTTTTTCAAGAGAAGCAAATATAGCTCATATTCTTCCTAACATGTTCCACAACAGAATTAGGAAGAATATGCTGGATTTTCTCATAATTCCAACCCTCCTCTCCTATAAATTTCTCAATATCAGTTATTGAGGAATTAGTCTGAATATCTTCATGAGGTATTTGATGTAGTGGCCCTAGCTTAGTCCAGTTGCATGACAAATATTTGATGAAACACCTTTAGTTTCCCACCATATCTTTTTTTTAAGAATATCCTTATTTTCTAACATCATTTTCCACACTAGAGATCCACCTTTCCACTGCGCTAGAATAGGTATTTGTTTCTTACAGTACTTGTTCCACATATAATTTGTCCACAATGAGATTATTATTCGGAGACTCCACCAAAATTTGGCATACATAGCTTGGTATACATTAAACATTGATATGAAACCAAGCCCTCCTTCCTCTTTGGTAAACACATGTTAGCCCAAAAATCCCAATGCTTACTCCTTCCTTCTTCTTTATTTATCCGGAAGAACTTTGCAAAAAATTTATGTAGCTCCTTGATAAAAAATTTTGGGGGATGAGGTGTTCATGAATCATCCTAATCTCCAGTATATATTCAATCAGAGGGGTCTCAATTTGAGGTAGCGAAGATGGTTGGAGTTGCTCAAGGTGAATAATATGACTATCATTTATCTGCTAAAGGCAAATATGGTAGCAGATGGCTTGAGTCAAAAGGCGGTAAGTATAGGTAGTCCAGATTCGTTACAAATGAGAGAGCATCATTTGGATCAGGATGTCCAGTCTTTATACAGTAGCTCTATGAGATTTAATATTTGAAATATGGTAGGGTTATGGCTTATATGGAGGTGAGATCGTCCTATTTGGAGTAGATTTTGGCTTAACAGTTTGATGATCGTGATTTGCATGTGATTCGAGAAAAATCTTTTTAAGGAGAATTCAAGGAGGCATAGTTGATAGTAAGGAAGTTTTTATGATAAAGGATCGTAGTCGTGTTCCTAGGACATGTGATTTGACTAAGCTGGTCATGAAAGAAGGCCATAGTTTGAGATATTCTATTCATCTAGGGGCTATTGAGACATTTTATGACTTGAAGCAACATTATAGATGGTGTAGTATGAAGAGGGATAGTAGATTTTATACTCGATATTTGAATTATCAGCAAGTGAAGTATGAACACCTAAATCCTAGAGAAGTGACTTAAAGAATGCCCATACCTGAGTGGAAGTGGGAGCATGTTGCTATGGACTTTGTGGTAGAGTTGTCACGTACTTTAGATAAGTTTGATGATATATGGGTCATCGTGGATCAATCGACCAAATATACACTACGTACCAGTTCAAACTACTTATAATTCAAAGTTCGAAGCTAGCTAAGATCTACATCCAAGAGATAGTTTGCTTGCATGTATGCTTATTTCTATTATTTACGATCGAAGCACACAATTTACATCTCATTTATAACGGTTTATGTAGAAGGAGTTGGGTACTCAGATAGATCTTAGCATATCTTTCCACCCTTAGATTATCAGTTCTTAACAAATTATTTAGGTTTTTGAGGGCATGTTGTGGACATGGGTGATCAACTTTAGTGGTTTTTGAGATTAGTTTTTGCCTTAAGTGGAGTTTGCATACAACAATAGTTATCATTCGAGCATTTGGATGGCACCATTCAAGGCGTTGTAAAGTAGGAGATGTTGATCTCTAGTTTGTTGGTTTGATGCATTTGAGGTTAGGCCATGGGGCACAAGTTTGTTTAGGGAGATCTTGGATAAGGTTAAGTTGATTGAGGATAGGATTCTAATGGCTCAGAGTAGGCAAAATAGTTATGAAGATCAAAAGATTAGTGATTTGGAGTTCATGGTTGGAAAGAAAGTTCTATAAAATGGTTTTACCCATGAAGGGTGTGATGATATTTGGAAAAAGGGAAAGTTGATCCCAAGATATATTGGAGAGTGATCAACATATAGGTGAGGTGGCTTAAAAATTGGATTTGCCACCTGATTTATCAGGTGTTCACCCTGTTTTTCATATTTTAATACTAAAGAAGTATCATTAGGATGGTGCTCATATGATCCATCCTAAATGAGATTTAGTGTTAATTGATCAGAATTTGACTTTTAAGAAGGAGCTAGTAACCATATTGGATAGGCAAGTTTGAGGTCGAAAACATTATTTATGTAAAGGTTTAATGGAGGCATCATAATGTTAAGGAGGATACTAAGGAATATAAGTTAGACATTTGGACTAGATATCACCAACTTTTTGAGTGTTCAGGTACTTCCTATTTTCTTACCATTAGAGGACGAACATTTATTTTAGTGATAGATGATGTAATGATCCGTTAGATTGTTTTGAGGACTAGAACTCTTTCTTTTATATAATATGTACTTGCTCATATTTTTCTTGTTTGGTCACACTTCCCCAAAATCAATTACTCATACTAATTTAGCCCTCATTCCCAAAAAGAATGATGTTACATTTTCTGATATGAGGCCTATTAATTTGAGTAATTTTATTAACAAGGTTATGTCTAGGGTGGTTCATGATAGATTGGAAGCAGTCTTTCCTAAGCTAATTTCTACAAATCAGTTAGGGTTTGTGAAAGGTAGAAACATTATTGAGAATATTGGTTTGTGAAAGGTAGAAACATTATTGAGAATATTTTGTTGACATAAGTTGTGATAGCTATTAAATTGAGGGGCAAGCCAGCTAATGTCATTATAAAGCTTGACATGACCAAGGCTTATGACCGAGTCTCGTGGTTCTTTTTAACTAAAGTATTGAGGAAGATGGAATTTTCTAATGTTTTTGTGGATATGATATGGAGATTCATTGCTAACAATTAGTACGTAGTCTTATTGAATGGACATACACAGTTTTTTTCACTCAACCAAGGATTTAAACAAGAAGACCCTTTATCTCCATTATTATTTATTTTGGGAGCAGAGGCACTATCTAGATCTCTACATGATTTATTTGAAGATGATTTGTATGTTGGCTAAGGTATGCCTCAATGGAGTGCAAATTTAAATCATTGAGCATATGTTGATGATACAATAATTTTTGCATATGCTCATAGGGACTCTTTGAATATGATCATGAAAATTTTGCAGGACTATGAGACTCAATCAGGAAAAAAAGAATAATAAAGCTAAAAGTGCATTCTATATATACCGGAATATGTCCAATGATTTAAATTTGATGGTGGAGTAGCATATAAGTATACTAAGATTTTTTGCACTTCAACTGTTGACAAGTCCGAGGTATCATTACGAGCGGCTTAAGGTTTATTCTGGGCTTCTACTATTATGCATTGCCCACCTTGCATTGCATCTTCCTGTTTTGATTGGTATGGTTATGATTGTCTTGTATTTGGGTGCTTTCTCCTTGTTAATTGTATATTATCTTTCTTACTGTTCTCGGTGGTTGGTTATTGCCCATAAATATCCTTAAATTATAATTTTAGTACTATCGTGCTTCTTATTTATATAAATGATTTTTTTGAGCTTTGTCAGTCTATGATGTTGTTACGACCCAGACCACCGTGAGTGGCACCCACACTAACCCTCTGATGGGAGAACCAATTACCAACTCAACCCGTACTATACAAGCAGCTAAAAAACCAAGATGAGTGTTTAAATAACAATAAATTAAGTCCCCATAAAATAAAATCTATTTTCATTAAAACAACTATACGGAAACATTTCCTTAAAAGCTGAAAGTCGTGGTCCCAAAATTCTAATAAATTAAGAGTATGGGGATGCAAACCCAAAAATAAATAACTAAAAAGGATCTATGTACGAAATATGGACTAGAAAAGACAGATGAATCCATGGTAGCCAAAAAAATGTGCACCATTGGATTCAGATAATTCTAGGATCATAATTGATGTCTCCTATTAGCTGCGTGAATAAGCTTTGTACTAAACAAAGAAAGAGAGTGCAATATTAGTTCAAAAACCACCATCAATTGGTAAGATCTTACATCCGGTCCCAAGACATGAATGTAAACAAGTAACCATAATACAATAATATAGGTTGACACATATATCAACAAATAACAACAAATATAGACTCACAGTCACAAATCTTGACTTAACCAATGCATGAAACATGTTGCATATGATGACAACAACACATACCCGATCCTCCCTTGGAAGCCACACACAAACTGTTAGTATACTGATGTAGTATGAGCCAGACAATTGTATTTCATACTAGAAGTGGTATCCGAGCCAACTGTTGGTACCTTGTACTAGTGTGGTACTTAATCCAACCATCTATCACAAACAACATGCACAATCAACATAACAATAAATAATGACACTTGAAAACACAAGTAAATAAACAAGTTTATTGTATGAGATTATCAACATGATGTCATTTCACATTAACCTTTTACTTCTCTCCACTTGCATTGCACAAGTAGTACTATAAAGCAATTAACATGCACACATTGCATAACTTGAAAAAAAACAACCATCACCTACCTTGAATCAATCCTTGGTAACTCTAAAGAACCTGAGCTTTCCCCTTTGGTAATGCCTTGACTTGTTCTTGGTCTAAAACAATAATAAAATACAACAAACAACAAACAATGACCTAATTAAGCTCGAGTTATTACTTAATCCTAGCACTAGGTGAATTTCATGATCTTTCTACCCATTAAGGGCTTTTACCACCATTAATTCAAGTCAAAAACCTCCCCAAGAGTATTCTATGGCTTAATAATCAAAATACAAGTTTTGAGATTGTTTTTGCACAATAACCCAATTTATCCGCTATAGCGGCCCGACCCGCTATAGCGACGTTTCCATAGCAGCCCACCCACTATAGCGGGAATTCATTTATCCTGGTATATATAGTAGCATGATACCCGCTATGACAAATTGCACGGAGGTTGATACTTAGAATCCTCCCCAAATCCCCAATTTCACAACACACCTTCAAACATTGACGTTCTATATTAACCCCTTCACTATATGTCCGATACGAGAGTTCTACATACCCAAATTCACTTCCAAAATGCCTTATGAATTCCTTAACGTCTTAGCTACTATAAAGCATGATACGAGCTTAGACATACTACTTAATTCATTTTCGGGTCGTCCTAGACCACACCTCACTCAGATTTCACCTAAGAATGGCCTAGCCTAAGATTTTCAAGTCACTACCCAAAAAGTTTTCTGATCCAAATCTTTCACCATTAGTCTATCTGTAATGATTGAAAAGGATTGTTAAGTACCCAGTATTTTGGTATTTATACCACACTTCTGCACATTTTCCTAATGCTGCTCGTAATATGAGCCCCCCATACTGAGCGTTGAATCTCTTGTGGCCATCGCAGACTTGGATCGTGGTGAGCTCTTGGCGTTTTAGGACTTGTTTCTTTTCTTTCTTTCATATCTTTCTTTGTATTCTATATATTTATTAGAAAAAAGTTGATGCATATAATCTATTCTGTACTTCGATACTTTTATAACAGTGACACTGTCATGACCCAGACCGTCGTGATTGACACTCACACTAACCATCCAGTGGGAGAACCACTACTACAACCCAAGCTAAGCAACTTAACCAAAAACTAAGGCATTTAAATATAGAAGCAGGTTTAAATGCTAAGGAAAAGAAATAGGGAGTTCTCATAAACTCCAAACAAAAGTCTAATCAAAACAAATGCGAAATAATACCTAGAACCTGAAAGTCAATATACCAAAACATCTAAAGTTCAACAAGTCTAAGAAAATGGGTACAATCCAATTAAACATAAGAAAATCCTAAGTACTAGTCTAAGTCTGAAAATGTGGACCTAAACAGAAAGAGAACTCATAGCAGCCCGGAAGAACTGGCTCACCCTTAAGTTCTATAACACCCCGAAAATTTTATGACTTAAGTTAGAGCCTCACCTTATGAATAATGACTTAAAAATAGTTAAAATGATGTTTATAAACCTAATCTAATGTAATTGACTTGGTTTGGAAGAGTAAAAGTCTAAACGTCAAGAAACGGCCACGACGTTCGAAAACTAGAGAAGAATGTGTTCTAGTGTGTCCTTATGTTTTGTGCAGGTTTGGGAGTGTCGTATGATGGTATAATCTGGTGAAAAGGTTTAAAATAGGTAAATATATGTTTATAGGATCAAAACGTTCAAATATGACTCCCCGGGACCACACTAAGGGACCCCGAGGAGGACCCCAACCTTGGCCAAGCAAGCTACCAAGGCTGCTTGCAAGTTGTGCATAGAGGTGAGGGCGCGTCGAGCACTTGCTCCCCCAAGGATAAAAAAGTCACTTCACGATGCGGTCGTGTCATGGACTTTACTGTCTTGAAATTTAATTCCAAATATCTTCAGGGAATAGTCCGCGACGAAAATGCAGAAATTTAGAAATCTATTTTTACTTCATTAAAGAGTCCATTTAAGTGAGGGGTATTTAGGGTACTTTAGGGGACGTGTATATAATGATTTTTAAGTCAATTTACCTCACTTTTATCACTCAAACACAAAATCCCAAAGATCTAAACCTAAAGTTCCTCCTTCTCTCTACTCTCTCTCTCTTCTCAAGAACTCAATTGAAGAAGATTGGAATTTCAAGAAGAAGACCAACTCTCCAAGGTTTCAACTCGGATTTTTGTGGTTAATTCATCTATAAGGTATGGTTGCTTATCACTCTTGGGATTCCTTTCCCCAAGAGGCCCCTTCAAGATAAATTTCAAAATCTCCAATTTCTAGGTTTCAATCCAAAAACGTGGGTCTTCTTTCTAAAGTGAAATTGATGTTATAAACTGACTTTGATTGATGTTATATGAACAATTATGGATGAATTTATGTTGTATCGGTGGTTTCTTGAAGAATTCCCCATGAGACCCATGTTTCTCCTTTTTTTCCTAATTCTAACCCTAGTTTGTGTTGGATAATGATTGAAGGGTATGAATTGAATATGATGTTATGTAATTAATGTTTGTATGATGATTCTACCCTAGGTTATGTATAATTTCTATGAAATTAGGGTTGAGTCTTTGAATGAAGCCTTGAAGGCTTTGAAGGGAATATGTCAATTGCTTATATTGATGTGGATTATGTTATTACTTCATGAATTACCTTGTATTATGTATTGGTTATGAATTTCTTGGTAATTGAAGTATGGATGTCCCACGAAGGGCAAGAAGGTTGGTTTTTCTTTGAACTCAAGTACGAAAGGTGAATTACTTAGATTGTAATAATTCTATACCTAATGTGTTGTTGTGGTGTTATGACCTAGTTTCCTCATCCTTAACCCTCTACACTTGAATTAGTTATGAAGTATGCATGTATATTATGGTATGATTGCTATATGATTGAAAGGTAATTCTCATGATTGTAGTGTAATGTAAAGTAAAAGGTTTACTCACTTGCTAAGTGTCTCTAAAGTGAAAGGATTGTTACTCACTTATGAACACATATGAGCTATTATGGTAAGATGTGTACATAAGAGTCTAGTAAAGGCTAATGTGAACTTATGTGATGACTAAAGATGATTACAAAAATGGAATTAGATGCTTAGCACCGAAAGGGCAAGTAAATGAGATGGGGTCTCACGTTTAGTAAGTACGGCTCCCCACATGGGTTTCCTCATGTTTAGCAAGTCCGGATTACCCACGGTATGTGTTGTCTATGATATGGAAACCCCCCGTGTAGTAAGTTAGGGTTTCTAGAACAATCTCTTGACCCTTAACTATGTGCCCACATAGGACTCTAGTTTAGTGGATCCACCTAGATAGCTATGTACGAATGGTTACACCTTAGGCAAGTGTTAACCCTCTCTTTTCGGTGTGGGAGTAGAACACCGGATTCCATGTAGCTTTCATGGCCTATTTCGGTTATTGCCATATTTCCCTAATGTAAAAGTAAATGAAGGTATGAAAGGTGTGAACTCTTACTAGGGCTTTCTTAAGGGTTTCTACATAGTGTAAGGAGGGTATGGGACTTCTCTTGCACATTGCACTTGTTGGATCCTAAGAGATTTGTAGTAGTGTTCTCTTATGATTATGATGAATATGACTTATGTATGTTGAAGCTATGTTATATATGATCATATGAATATGGTAACTTATGATGAAATATGATCTTATGAATGTATGCATGAAGTAGGTTGCTTAATGTGATACTTGGCTTTGAATAGGGTTATGGGTTCTATTCTTTGCATTACACTAGTATTGCTTGGGCTGTCTACATATTGGGATGATATTATGTTGGTCTGGACTATGATACTTAATTTGTGTGCATATTGGATTTACTTGGCAAAAAGCATGTTTTGACTAAAATGTCCTTTTATACATGTTTTAATGGGTTTTGTCCATAGTAGCCATACTTAGTACGTTTGTTGTACTAACCCATATTTTCTCCCTTTTCCCAAACATTTAGGTTCGGGCCGTTGAGGATTCAAGCTTACTTCTCAAGACACTTGGAGTTGCTTCCCCAAGTTGGTGAGTCCTCAAGTTCGAGGACAAGACCTTATGATCTAGCTTCTTTTTTAGTTCTTTGCTTATGTTGAAAGACATTGTTGTACTTCCTTTCTGCAAGACTTTTGTTTGATGTAAGGACTAAGTCCCATTTTCGATACTTCTATGTCTAGATGGTGCATTTTGACGAAGTTAGATTCTATTTTTCATATATGAAGTGAAGTTGAACTTCCCAAGTAAAACTTTTAAATTTTTGTGATTTTATTTTATGATACATGTTATGACGAATGTTAAAGGCTTGTATAAGACCTCTTCGAGGTCGAATACGCCGGTAACGACTAGAGGGTGCTCTCGGGTCGTTACAAGTTCGATGACGATCTTCTAAACGCGGTCTGTCAGTAGCTGCTTGAAGATGCCATGTACTCAATAAGGAAAGAGCAAGTGCAGTATCAGTGCACAACCACAATGTACTGGTAGGATCACGTGACTATCCCACTAAGTGCAACATACATAAGCCATTACAATATAATAATAAGATGCATACATCGAACAACGTATAATTTCACAATTCTCAAGATATATAGTTATGTCAAGTCAATGGTCCTCTCATGGAACCCACACCCAAACTGTTAGTGTACCGGTACGTGTTACCCATTCCAAGTTAGCGTGTCGGATCGTGACACCCGTTCTAATGTTTATGCCGATACATGACAACCGATCCCAGTTAATGTGTCAAAATGCAACACCCGATCCATTCAACAAGCCACAATCACAATCACAAAGTACATTCTCATAATCATACAATCAAGTCATGATTCATGGTATTTAATTATCCGTCTATCCTCATTTACGATTAGTGTGATCAATAATGCAACATTTGCATACATACATGTATCATAATAAAGCAAGAACAAACATATATCACACAACATGAAATCACAACCATCACATACCTCAAACAAGGCTTGAATCCCCTAATAAACTTGATTATTCCCTTTACGGTTTCTTTCCGCTTGTTCTTGATCTACAAACAATCATAATAATGCGAGGATCAACAAACAACACCTAATTTCCCGAATTATAAATAATAATATCAATCCTAGGTTAAACCCTTGTTCCCCATACCCAGATTACGACTTTTTCCACCATAATTTCCAGATCAAAACCCTCCCCCATCGATAATTACCCACTAGTTTACATTATACGGATCGAAAAACAGATTTGGAGAGTTAAAACCTTACCTTTAGCCTTAACAACGGTTCTCACCCCGCTATAGCGGCCCCACCCTAGCGGGAAAACTCGCCTTAGCGGCATGCACGGAATGATTGAGCAAATTTAAGAACTCCGAACCCTCATTTCACAACACACACTCATCCCTTGACACTCAGAAAAATATCCGTTCACGCGAAAATCAGTTTCTGGAGTTCTACTCACCCGAATTTAATTCCGTAAAGTCGTACGGGTTCCTTAACGTCTTAGGTATCTACTCATGTGATTAGGATCATAATTAGATCACCCAACTGTTACCAGATTTCCCTAGACCTTACTGACTCCGATTTCATCCAAATCTGGACTAGGTTGGAAATTTCCAAGTTACTATGAAAAAGTTTTCCAGTCCAAACTTTTCCCGTTGACTTTTCTATAACGACGGGAACCGGTCGTTACAATAGATACCAATTTACCCATCACTCGTCCCCGAGTGATAAACTTAGGAAAAATAGGCTAAAGAGAGAATGAGGTAGTACCTGTATCAACAAACAATTGGGATACTTGTCTCGCATATCCTTCTTGGTTTCCCAAGTAGGTTCCTCAATTGGACGATGCTTCCATTGCACTTTCACGGACATAATCTCCTTGGTCCTCAACTTCTGGACATCACGATCAAGAATTGCAATCGGTTCCTCCTCATATTGAAGGTATTTGTCTAACACAACTGAGTCCCATTTTGTGATGTAATCCTCGTCACCATGATATCTCTTCAACATGGACACATGAAATATCAGATAAAATCCCGATAGGTTAGGAGGTAAAGCTAATCTATAAGCCATTGGCCCTACACATTCAAGAACCTCAAAGGGACCAATGTATCGCGGACTTAGCTCGCCCTTCTTGACAAATCTCATCACCCCTTTCATGGGTGATACCTTAAGAAGAACATTCTCACCAGTCTGAAATGCCATGTCTCTTACCTTATGGTCTACATACTTCTTCTGTCTACTCAGGGCTGCTAAAAGTTTAGGTTGAATATTCTTCACCTTATCTTGAGCATCCTTCACTAAATCAACCCCTAGAGGTTTCACATCTCTAACCTCGAACCATCCTATGGGTGATCTACATACCCTCCCATAAAGTGCCTCAAACGGTGCCATATCTATGCTGGAATGATAACTATTATTATAGGAGAACTCAAACAAAGGTAAGAACATATCCCAATGCCCTCCAAAATCAGTCACGCATGCCCTCAACATGTCTTCTAAAACTTGAATAGTACTCTTTGACTGCTTGTTCATCTGTGGATGGAAAGTTGTACTAAAAGTAAGTTATGTGCCCAATTCATCATGTAACTTCCTCCAAAACTTTGAGGTAAACTGCGTACCACGGTCTGAGATTATAGAGAGGGGCACCCCATGCAATCTCACTATCTCTTTCACATACAGCTTAGCCAATTGTTCAACATTATAATCTATTCTTACCGGAATAAAATAGGCTGACTTAGTCAATCTACCAACCACTACCCAAATAGAATCAAACTTCCCCAAAGTCTTGGGAAGACCAACCAAGAAATCGATGGCTATCCTTTCCCACTTCCATTCCGAAATTGAAATTCTCTGAAGCAAACTTGCATGACTTTGATGTTCATACTTTACTTGTTGACAATTTTGACACTTAGCCACAAACTCCGCTATGTCCTTCTTCATGCCCAGCCACCAATAAATTCGTTTCAAATCTCGGTATATCTTGGTCAACCCGGATGAATGGAATATCGCGAACCATGTGATTTTGTCAACAAATTTTGGATCAAGTCATCAACTCGAGGAACACAAATCCTTCCTTTAAAACTGAAAACACCTTCCGAATCAAGAGTGGTCTCTTGTGCCTTACCAATTTCAGTCTTCTTCTTAATCCCGTTCAAATTTTCATCCTCAAACTGTTTGACCTTGATCTCCTCAATGAAAGTGGCCCTAACCTCAATGCTAGCTAACACCCCACCTTTGTCTGAGATGCCCAACTGCATGAATTTAGACTCCAAAGGTCTGGATTTCCATAGCCAAATGTCGCTTAGTTGCACTCAAGCAAGCCAAACTACCCATACTCACCGCTTTTCGACTTAGTGTGTCCGCTACTACATTAGCCTTACCCGGATGATATTAGATGGTCACATCATAATCCTTGAGTAACTCCATCCACCTTCGCTGTCTCAAATTCAGATTTTTTTTGGGTGAAAACATGTTGCAAGCTACGATTATCAGTAAACCCTTCACACTTGACACCATAGAGGTAATGCCACCAGATCTTAAGAGAAAACACTACCGCTGCCAACTCCAAATCATGTATTGGATAATTCCTCTCATGCACCTTCAATTGTCGCGATGCATAATCTATAACATTCTTATCCTGCATTAACACAACACCCAAACCCGAATGTGAAGCATCACAATAAATAATAAAATCTTTACCTTCCACCGGTAGTGCTAGGATAGGTGTTGTGGTCAAGAGAGTCTTTAGCTTTTGAAAGCTCTCCTCACATTTTCCAGTCCATTCAAATGGTATCACTTTTTTGGTCAAATTTGTCAAGTGAGTGGCAATAGAAGCAAAGTTCTTCACAAATCAACGATAGTAGCTAGCGAGCCCCATAAAACTCCTAACTGCCGTCACAGAGCTAGGCTGAACCCAATTCTTAACCGCCTCAATCTTTTACTGATGGTAAGCAGACCTTAGATCAATCTTAGAGAAAACTGATGCCCCTTGCTATTGGTAAAAAAGATCATCTATTCGAGGCAATAGGTACTTGTTTTGAAAGGTGACCCTATTCAATTGCCAATAATCTATACATATCCTCATACTACCATATTGTTTCTTAACAAACAAGACTGGAGCACCCCACGGGGAAGCACTAGGATGAATAAATCCTTTATCAAGAAGTTCTTGGATTTGAGCCTTAAGCTCTCTTCGTTTTGCCGGAGCCATGCGATATGGAGGGATAAAAATGGGGCGGGTACCAGGTTCCAAATCAATGCGGAAATCTATATCTCTTTCCGGAGGCATACTAGGCAAATCAGTAGGAAAAACTTCTCTAAATTCTGACACCATATGAGTAGACTCATTAGAAGGAGACGCAACCTCAACATCCCGAATATCAGACAAATAAGTCTAACAGCCCTGCCCTACCAGTTTCCTAGCCCGAATGGAGGATATGATCTTAGCTTGCTTAGGCTTGTATACCCCTTCCCACTCTAACTTTTCCCTTCCCAAAATTTCTAGAGTTACAGACTTAGTATTACAATTAAGCACAACATAATAGGGGGACAACCAAGTCATGCCTAAGATTATATCAAAGTCAGTCATATAAAAAATCACCAAATCAGCCCAAGTCTGAAAACCCATAAACAAAATAGGACACGTAAGATAGACATGGGTGACTATGACAGACTCTCCAACTGGGGTAGAAATATGGATGAGGGCATAAGTATATCACAAATCATAACAACTTCTGAGGCAAATCGCACGGACACATAAGAATAAGTAGAACCTAAATCAAATAACACGTTAGCCATCCGGTATCAAAAAAAATAGTACCTGTGATCACTGCATCAGACGCCTCCACCTCGGTGTTCCCCGGAAAGGCATAACACTGAGCCCTGTCATCATGATGAGCGACTTCCCTGCCTGGCTGCATTGTACCTTTACTTGCATTACCATTTTCCCTACCTCTGCGGCCTCGCTGATTTCCTTCTTGCCCACCTTGTGGATGCCCTCGACCATTATAACCATTTCCCGCGGGTGTGACTGCTCTAGTCTGCTGCTGCGCAGAATCCATCATGCGCGGGTGAGGACAATCTTTCCTCATATGCCAAGGTTCTCCACAGTTATAACAAGTACAATCAAAAGATGGCCTGCTGCCCGCTGAAGATGCGGTTCCCTCGCTATCCTGAATCAAATTCTGAGGTGGAGTAATTTCCTGTAGAAGCAGGCATAACGGACTAAATTGGCCGGGCTGCAAGTGTTGGCCTCCCTAAACCTCTGGAGTAAGATCCCTGAAAGTTGCCTGAATTTTTGGCTTTCTTAGCCAATGCCTTAGCCTGACTGTCTCGCCTCATTCCCTCTACTTTCTTCACAAAATATGTTACCTCATTGAAGCTTTTTCCTGCAAAGGTCATATGAACAGACAATACTTGCAACTCAGAATTTAGTCCCTTAAGAAATAAACGGATCCTCTCTTCCTCAGTAGTCACCAATTGCGTAGCATATCTCGACAAAGAATGGAACTTAGCTTCATAAGCAGCCACAGACAAACCATCTTGCTCCAAAGCCATGAACTCATCCTTCTTACGATCTCTCAAAGTCTGAGGCACATATTTCTCCAAGAACAAAGCATGAAACTGGGTCCAAGTGAGTGGGGGTAAAACTGAAGATCTGCATTCCACATAAGCTCTCCACCACTTCTTAGCCTCACCTTGATGCTGAAAGGACAAAATCTACTCCATGTTGATGGACAATTCTCAACTTATGAAGCCTCTCATAGCAATCTAGGATGAACTCATAGGCATCCTCACTCTCAGAACCATGAAACACATGCGGTTTCAATTTCAAGAACTTAGTCAACATCTCATGCTCATTACCAGTCATAACAGGACCCAACAAAAGACGGATGAAAGCATCATTACCTACAGTTCCACCCACCTTGGGGACAGTGATAGAAATAGGGGGATTGGCGGGAGCTTGAGTTGCTTGAACAGAGGGAAGCACTCCAGGACCAACCATTCCTTTCAAGAACGACATAATATATTGAGCTAACACTGAGTCTAAGGGAGGAATACCTGTAGTCTCAGCCTGCACCTCTTCCTCTTGTCCAATATTCTCCTCATTCTCAACCTTTATATTCTCCTCTACCTCTTCATGATGCATAGCAAGAGCCTTATTTCTGAGAGCATTCTCAACTGAAGACAAGAGAAAACAAAGAGATTTTCTAAAGTCCTATAGCCTCTCGAAGAAATGTACAGTCGTCTCTGTACCGTTCCACAAGACTTTACTAGACTCATTTTGGTACATCGAGATCAACAAACCTAGGCTTTGATATCAACTTTTTCACGACCTAGACCGTTGTGATTGGCACCCACACTAACCCTCCGGTGGGAGAACCACTACTACAACCCAAGCTAAGTAACTTAACCGAATACTAAGGCATTTAAAGATACAGAAGCAAGTTTAAATGCTAAGGAAAAGAAATAGGGAGTTCCCATTAACTCCAAACAAAAGTCTAATAAAAACAAATGCAAAATAATACCTAGAACTTGAAAGTCAATGTACCAAAACGTCTAAAGTTCAACAAGTCTAAGAAAATTGGTACAACCCAATTAAACATAAAACAATCCTAAGTACTAGTCTAAGTCCGAAAATGTGGACCTAAATAGAAATATAACTCATGGCAGCCTGGAAGAACTGGCTCAACCTTGAATTCGATGACGATCACTGATCTTCTAAACGAGGTCTGTCAAAAGCCACTTAAAGATGCCATGTACTCAACAAGGAAAGAGCAAGTGCAGTATCAGTATACAACCACAATGTACTGGTAGGATCACGCGGCTATCCCACTAAGTGCAACATACATAATCCATTACAACATAATAATAACATGCATACATCGAACAACGTACAATTTCACAATTCTCAAGATATACAGTTATGTTAAGTCAATGGTCCTCTCATGGAACCCACACCCAAACTGTTAGTGTACCGGTACATGGTACCCGTTCCAAGTTAGTGTGTCGAATCATGACACTCATTCCATTTTTTATGCCTATACGTGGCAACCGATCCCAGTTAGTGTGTTGGAACGCAACACTCGATCCATTCAACAAGCCACAATCACAATCACAAATTACATTGTCATAATCATATAATCAAGTCATGATTCATGGCATTCAATTATCCGTCTATCCTCATTTACGATTAGTGTGATGAATAATGCAACATTCGCATACATACATGTATTATAATGAAGCAAGAACAAACATATATCACACAACATGAAATCACAACCATCACCTACCTCAAACAAAGCTTGAATCCCCTAAGAAACTTGTTTTTTCCCTTTCTGGATTCTTTTCGCTTGTTCTTGGTCTTCAAACAATCATAATAATGCGAGGATCAATAAACAACACCTAACTACCCGGATTATAAACAATAATATCAATCCTAGGTTAAACCCTTGATCCCCATACCTAGATTAGGGATTTTTCCACCATAATTTCTAGATCAACCCCCCCCCCCCATCGATAATTACCCACTAGTTTACATTCTACGGATCAAAAAATGGATTCGGGCAGTTAAAACCTTACATTTAGCCTTAAGAATGGTGAAAAAGGGTCAAGAACTTGTCTGAGGTCGTCTCCTAGCTCTCAAAGTGCAGAATAAAATGTTTTTGGGGTTTATTTCTGACTTAAGTCGTGTTTGTCCCGCCACAACGGTCCTCACCCCGCTAAAGCATCCCCGCCCTGGTGGGAAAATTCCGCCTTAGCGGCTTGCACAGAACCAGTGAGTAAATTTAAGAATTCCAAACCCCCATTTAACAACACACCTTCATCCTTTGACACTCACAAAATGCCCGTTCACGACAAGATCAATTTTGAGAGTTTTACTCACCCGAATTCAATTATGTAAAGTCGTACGGGTTCCTTAACGTCTTAGCTATCTACTTGTGTGATCAGGATCATAATTAGATCACCCGATTGTTACACAATTTCCCTAGACCTTACTGGCTCTAATTTTGTCCAAATCTAGATTAGGTTGGGAAATTCCAAGTTATTACGAAAAAGTTTTCCGGCCCAAACTTTTCCCCGTTGGATTTTCTATAACAACGGGAACCGGTCGTTACAAACACCAGGTCTGGAGATTGATTTTTATGTATAGTTTGTGTTTCTCGGTTACATTAGGCGTATTTTTAATAATTTGTATTACATTTACATAACTATTCAACAATCCTTATTTTGTATCTCTCTTTCTACTTTCCCTCATACATTTCCAATAGATTATTGTCTTCATCTTTGAATTAGGCTTGCCTACTGCGGAGTTATAGTAGGCGCCATCATATCACGATATTAGTTCATGGCATGGTTGGGGTGGAATGACCATGAAATTGGTATGGGGTTTAAAATTAAGTTATGATCCAATAATGTTTAGGTTTGTATTATTTTTTTAGACCAATAGCAAGTTGAAACTTCACAGAAGGAGAAGACTTGGGTTCAATAGAGTATTCAGACTTGATTCGAGGTATGTGTGAATTGATTTCCAATCTACGTTATGTATGCATGTTAACCATATCTTTGGTATTGCTTGTACAATACGTGATTGGGGAAAAAATGATGAATGTAATATGATATCTTGTTGTCAATCATATGCAATAAACTTGTCTTAAATACTTGTGGTCTTACAAGAGTGGTTGTATTCATTATGGTTGTCATTTATGTGTTGTCTTTGATTTCGGTTGGCTCGGGCACAACACCTAGTACAGATTATCGAATGTCTTAGGTATAACGCTTGGTACTAGGAATCTAATGGCAATCTTGGGTACCATACCTAGTACAAGTTTCATTATTGTTGGGTCATGTACCATGCCTAGTATATGGTTGATTGATTTGTTGTGTGTTGGTTCCATGATTGAACCAGGCCTATTTAATTGTGGTGAAGATGGACATGTTTCAGGTAGTGGTTAAGTCAGGTTGATGATTGAGAGTCCTGTGTATGTTTACTGACATAAGTTACCTATGTATTGTCCTAGTTTACTGATTTACCATTGCTTGTTCATATTTTATATATCGGGAGCTATATTATGATCCTACCATTATACCATCATTCTTATGTACTGATATTGCACTTGTTCTTTCTTTGTTGATTACAAGACATATTCCAGTGATAGCTACACAACCTCACATGTGAATCCCATGTTCCCTGAATCCAAGGGTGAGATGCTTCTTTCAGGTTGTTGTGGGTTTATACTCTCTTTGTAGTTCACCGTTTGAACTTAGACTTCTTTTATTTTGGGATTGCATCTCTGTAATCTAGACTATGTAGATGTTCTGGTAACACGACTTTCAGATTCTAGGGGGAATATTTCCACAAACATTTTTTGATAACGATTTTTAGTTAAGAAACTTTATTTAATTGATGAAAATGTTATTTAGATATTTAATTGTTTCTGGGTTGGCTTGAGTAATTGGTTCTCCCACTGGGGTTTAGTTTAGGTGCCTTTCATGATGTTTTAGGTTGTGAAATGTGCCATAACATAAAATCAAAAGTTTTTTATTTTTCAGAAATAGTATATTTCTAATTTTCCTCCCTGATTAGAAAAAAAATAAGACTAACAAATTAAAATGGAAGGAGTAAGGGTTAAAGACGAATTCAATATACTCTTTCAAAATGCGATTATATATTTGTATACAAAATATTAAAAGTAAAATAAATTAAAAATATGTATGTGTGTGTGAAATTTAATACAATGTAATTCTAGATATTCCCCTAATCAATGAAATTTGCCGTACCTAAATATAAAACTTTTTTATTTAACCCCAGTCAATATCATTTATTATATCTAATTAATACAATTAGTTATTCGGTAATTAAAGCTTGAAAAATTAATTTACAGATAGAGTAGAATTAAGTTCTGAGCACTATAAATAAGACCTTTAGGACCCCTTAATGTTATATTCATTTTTAAGAACTTTCAATTGATATTCTGTCAAATCTTCACTCTTCGATTTTCTATTAGTTTTTCGATTTCACAATGTAAGATCATTTCTTTCTCAATTGTTTGTATGTAATTTGGAGTATTATAATACCACTTTCAATTTTCAACACCAACTACCTTTATCACCACCCACCACCCTTATTCACCATGGATACTGCACAACTCTTCAACAATTCATGATCGTTATCAATAACTGCCCACTATCATCATCATTGATCAGTGTTACAATTTTTAATATTTTTATTTTATAATATATAATATTTATAAATAACTTATTATTTATATATATATTAAGAAATAATGATTTTTTTTATTAGAGAATTTTAAATTTTGATATATTCACTTGGAAAATAAATGCGAGACCTACATTCATCAAAATTAACAATTTTTTGGCTAATTATTTAGGTCTCAAAGCAATGCTAATGCAAAAAGTCATCAAACCTTCAAAAAAGTCATAAGAGAATACTTCTTTTGACAATACCTCTTACGTAATAGTTCCGACCAACAAAATTTTGAAACAAAACAATAAAAATATTATCTGTTTTAAATAGTTAACATAATATTATTAGGCTCGTGCACAACACGTGATATCCTTTACTAGCTTGCATATACATGAAAAAGTTGTGCATACACATTTTGGTAGCATCACGACCTTTTATTCTTTTATTATAATATATAATAATAATAAATAAAAAAAACAAAAAAACAAAAAAAAACTGTGTAGATTTCTTTCAACTAAAAGTGTAAGGGATACTTTTGAATAAATTGTTATTTATAATTTAAAATATAGATTAATAGTCTAAAACTTGACTAATATCAAGTGTTATGTTAATCCATATTTATTATTATTTTATGGCCTGAATGAAAAAAAAATAGAAATAATATGTTATTATTTTCATTTATATATAGATGGAGCTTTCTACTAGCATTTATTATTAATTAACATATCTTTCTATTTTTACTTGAATTTGTCTATTTATAATCTAATTAAATATTATTTTTTCTTAGGTATGAGAGTATTGAGCTTTCAAAGGTATATTTCTTTGACCTTTTTTTTTAATGTTTTATTTTATATTTTTTACTTAACCATCATTTATTTTTTATATATAGGAAAAGAATGTGAACCCCAATAGGGGTTTTGATCCTCAAGTGCCAAAAAGTTCAAAAAGTCATAAACCAAGGGTATGTGATGATAAATTATTATTATATTATTATTATCATCATCATCATCATCATCATTATTATTATTATTGTGCTATTATTGTTATTACTACATAAATAAATGCAGGCTCGCTATCCATACGGTAGAATGCCAATAATGCATTTTTGTTCTAATGTAAGTGCATATTTTATTCCTAATTTATTTTTAGTATTTTAAATGGGCTTATATTTAAATAAAATTAATTTTCAATAGATTTGTATATAATGTTTCTAAACTAATACAATTGTATATTATTTTCAATTTAAATGATATTACTATAGAGAGGAGTTGTTGAGCAAAAAAATGGACATAGAAAGAGGGAGCATCCATGGCTGACCAGGTAATATTCCTTTTTGTGGTAATTTTTTAGTTGAAAATGTTTCTTAAGATTTAAAATCTATTTATTTATTTTTTTAAAATAAATTTTGCAAAAATATAATTGTACCTTACATAAATATGTCTTTTTAGTAATTACTTGACAATTTGTGAAATAAAATGAATTTCAAAAGAAATTAAATCATGAATTCAATTGGTAAGAAACAAAAATACAATAATGCATTTGTGAAAATACTAATAATAACTGTTGATTTGAATTGTAGTCATAATCCTATTAACAACCAATTGTACCATCCAAGCTTTGTTGCCAAAGGTCTACCAGTGGACCCTTACTTACGTATGCTTAAGGAGAATCCAGACTTTCGTAAGTTAACAATTTTAAATATAATTATTAACCAAATCAAAGAATATTATTGTATGGTTATTTATTA
Organism: Solanum verrucosum; assembly: GCF_900185275.1. Taxonomy (NCBI): domain Eukaryota; kingdom Viridiplantae; phylum Streptophyta; class Magnoliopsida; order Solanales; family Solanaceae; genus Solanum; species Solanum verrucosum. The sequence goes on along the minus strand of NW_026020082.1, from coordinate 61,068 downwards.
TATTTAATTTTTATTCTTACCAGTTAAAATTGCAAGCAAGTCTGAGGTTGATAGTAAGAACAAAGTGGTGATGGATTTGAACAATTGAGGAATATTGTGCTGGTGTTGGATGTTATATCTTAGTAGTGCAAATTATGTTATCGAATAAATCCTCCGAGAATATTGTGGAACATTCTGAATATTCTTGGTGTTGTCTTTTCATTTTGTCCTTTTAGTTTCATAGTTAGAGAAGTGTTGAACTTCTTTATTCAAGTTTGGGTTTTGCAGTTTCAATTTGTTTTCAATTTAAAATAATCTAGGTTGTATTTCTAGGTAAAAATCTTCATGTTTAAATACAAACAACATATTTCTTATTTCAAACATCCTTTGTTATGATTTACTTTATTATTTAGAAGTGTTTCCTCCGTTTTAATCTACTTGTCTTAGTTATTACTCTCTAAGTTTCAGCTTGTTTATTTTTAACTTAACACAGTTTAAATAAGTAAAGAGAATTTATTAATCTTGTAGTCTTAAATGATATGTAGAATGTATCAAAATGGATTTTAATTTCATGATCTTAAAAATATCATGTGAAAAGTTAAAATTTTGAAAATTGTCAAAAAAGAAAAGAAAAACTCATTTTCAAATGGACTAATAAGAAAAGTAAACAAACAAATAGAAACGAAGAGTAATTTTGGATAGTAAGAGAATATATATATATATTCAATAAAATTTGTCTCATGTTTTTCAACTAAGGAAAATACTTTCATAATCTCATAAGTTGAATTTTTAGATAAAATGAGATTTCTTATTTGAGACTTGAGCCTATTTTGGGTATTTTGGGGTATGAAACTTTTAATTTATTTTATTTTATATCCAACTAGTATGAAAAATTTAGTTATAATCACTTCTTATCTAGAACAAATATATAATTAAATTACATATTGTATTTTCTTTAAAGAAATCATCTTTGCAGTAAATGTTTTTCAAAATATTCATTTCAAATGGTGCTGGCTCTAAAGGTTATTTAGCAAGGAAGTCTTTAGGCATTTAACAATTAAAAAAAAATTGAAATGTTTCTTTTAATCTCAAATAGTATATATGTAATGCACGAATTTATTAAAGAGTTACCTCTTCTTACAATCAAGTTTAATTACTGTTATACAGGTTTAGAGAGGCTTAAACAAAAGTTTTCCCCTTTATTCAAAAGTTTGGAGATCTGATCATATATATATTAACTTGTTACTTTTTCAATATTTAGCTAATGAATGTTTTCAAACAAAAAATCTTTTAACTAAGCTAAGTCTGGCCGGTAATTATTTTTGGTGGATCTTAAAGAGTGATTAGCTCCTTCCCTTTAGGATAACTAGAACTCTTACCTAGAATCACATAAGCTAAGTAGATCACTCATTGAAGTTAATTGAAGCATAACTTAGTAAAATATTTAGGAGTCCTAATTCATCTTTAAATGACGACTCCTTAAATTAAACTATGGTGACTGATTGGAGAGTTGGGCTTTTGGAACTAGTAGCCTTAACTCAAACGAGATAATATACATACATACATACATACAAACAAACATACATACATCGATCTATAGGCACTGAAGTACTACTGTTTCATTCGATGACTGGTTCATTCAGAAACTGAAACTTAAGGACTCTGGTACTACAGTCAACTAAGGCATAATAAGTGTGTAGTCAATCCATGTCGAGAAGATATCAAAATTAATCATGTCTAACTCTACTAGATCAATGGAGGTGAAAGATACAAACTGGCAATTTATGTATACTTGTTTAGCTACAACTGTGTAACACCCCAAAAATTTTATGAACTAAGACTCAAACCTTCTTCGTTGTGAGTAGGATTTTACCAAGGAATTTAAAATTTCATAAGCATTAAGGTCAGGTTACTAGATATACCACCTTGAGTTCCAAAAATAATTAAAGAGAATTCATTCAAGTCATTCTTTAGTTCTTTTAAGTTTTGGGTCAACTTCAAACAACCATAAATTTCATGATGATTTAGGAGACCCACAAGATATCAAATGAAAGATCTTCGAGTCCTCTTTCCAACGCCACTGAGTTTGCTAATTTTAGAGCTTGTATGATGGAGATATGCCCTTTTGAAGTCAGGCTGTCCATTTAAGAAAATTACCCGAAATAGGAGGGGTATTTTAGTCTTTTCCTTACCCCCACTTATTCTAAACGCGAATTACACCCAATTAAGGGTTTAAAGTTATTAGAATCAGTTTCATTCATCCCCAAAAGCATTTAGGGTTTTAGAGAGAAGATTCAAGAGGAGAAAAAGTTCAAAGTTTTAAGCATTTGTTCAAGAAATTCAAGATTTCGCCAAGAACCTAGTTCTTTGAGGTATGTAAGCTTCCATGGTGTTGAGTTTATTCATCCACACGCCAATCATGAGTTTATTCTGCGAATCTATCCAAAAATATTGAGCAATTTACTTTCTTGAAGAGTTCTTGATAAGTGTTCTTGAAGTTTCCTTATCGATTAAGTTTTGATGTAAGATTCTACTTGAGTCAACTTCAAATGACCATATCTCTTAGAATATAAAGAGTTACGTGGCCCATAAACTATCAAATTGAAGCTATTTGAATCTACTTTCCAACTCCACCAATTTTTCATCAATCCAATTTCTGAGTATAATGTTAGGACCATTTTAGTAACCTGATACACTGCAGTTACGAATTAGCCGATGGGAAAACATTAAAAGGGTCGTTTTTGTCTTTTTACCTCCAAGAAAACCCTAAACAACTTTCTTGACTAATAAAAGTCTCAAAACAATCAGATTTTCATCTTTTAATCCATCATTCTCTTCTCTCTCAAATCCTAGGGCAAAACCCTAAGGAAAAATCAAAGTAGAAGACTCCATTCAAGATTCTTTCAATCTTTTTCAAGATTCTTCTTCAAGGTAAGTCTTTCTCCGAGAATTTCATTCTTTTCAACTCAGATTTCTCCATATAATTATGAATCACTAATGAATATCATAATTCTTGGCCATAGAGATTTCAAGAAAATAATTCAAGAATCTCAAGAAAGGTTTTCTTGATCATTTACCTTCAAGCTAGGGTTTCAAGGCTTCTAATCAATTTCTTCTTCAAGATTCGTCAAGATTCTTCAAGAACCTTGTTCTTCCAGGTAAGTAAGGTTATCATGGTATTGGACTAGTTCATCCTCACGCCCTACATCTACTTTCAAATCAGTAAAACAAAAATCTTGGATTCTACCCCTAGATTTGAGTATTCTTAAGATGAGATTTGAGTTCTTTATTCTTTTTGAAATTCTATTCTATTTCTAAGTATTGAGTTTCTATATTTTTATTTAGATCCTTGAGTTGATTTGTTCATGTCTATAATTCAGCATGAACCCTATTTTGAGTTATAAATCTTGAAAAGTTTTTCAAAGCCAACACTTGAGTTTTAAACTGAGTTTTTGAGGAAGTAAAGATGAGTTTTTATAAAAAGTTTAAAGGTTCTATTTATAAAGACTCAAGAGTTTCTGTTGTTATTTTATTCATATATATACATATACATATGTACCTATGTTAATTATTGAACTTGAAAGATAAGTTCATAAGTGAATGTTTTCAAGAAGGTAAACACGTCTCATGTTTTGAAAAGTACTTCAAGTAATGTAAGAAGTCCATTCTTTGTAATGTATGAATTGAGAACAAAGTTATATTAATTATTTTGGGAGTAGTATCGAGCACCGAATTGGGTTAGAGTCTTTTATGATTCTGAAGTCCCATAGAATTACGTAGCCACTTTAGGATAGGATAGATTTGATTCTTCATACGACTCCTCACTGCCTCTGAGAAGGCTAATTAGATGGATCCATAGTCATGATATCATCATATACCCCCGACAAGGTATATGATGGACCCTTGCAACGTGCGGCGGGACGTTGTATCATTGTTAGGCTCTAGTAATGGTTTTCGGTTAGAGAAACTCCCCACAAGTACAATATATTATTTTCATGTTGCTTTCACTGTATATTTTATTGTAAAGCTTAAATGGTTTTCACTTCATGCTCATGCATTGATTTTGTTGAGTTGTTTCCAGTCATTCAGTTCAGTTATTTGTTTACTCAGTCATATTACATTCTCGTACATTCCATGTACTGTTGTCATTCGACCTGCATCCTTTTATGATACAAATATATGTGTTCATGATTATCAACAAGCGCTTCATTGAGATCACTCTACACTCCAGTTAGCTTTGGTAAGCCTCCTTGTATTCTAGAGGACTTCACATTTACTTTTCAGTTAGTAGTTTTGAGATGTCGTGGGTGTTGTCCCGACATCTTTTCTTAATAGTAGAGGTTTCATATATAGACAGTTTTGGAGAGTCTTTCAGTTTTCAGATATTTTATTTAAACTTATGTTTCAAACTAAGTATATTCAGTATGGTTTTGAGATTTAGTAAAATGTTTTTAAATGTTTCTTTCAGTTTGATGCTATTGTATGCTTGAGATAGTCTTATGCTTGTAGTCAATAGGATGAGGGGTCTCTTAGGATCAGAAATGATTCTCGAGTGCCGGCCACATCTAGGATGTAGGCTCGGGTCGTGACAAACTTGGTATTAGAGCACAGAGTTCAAATTTCCTAGGGTGTCTATGACGTCGTGTCAACAGGATCTTATTTATGGTTGTGAGGGCCCCACTTCTATAAATGAGGGACTACAAACATTTTAGAAAAGTTTCCATTCTTTCATTCTCTAAATCGTGCAATAGAGCTATGTCATAGAGACTTATTTTAACTTGTGTGTTCTCATATCCATTCGACTACCCGTCATACTAAAGGTGGTTGAAAAGCAAAGTCAGTTCTTTATCAATGAGTTTCTCTTAGCAAAGTATTGAAGAAGTCGTAAGACTCCAGAGGGGCTTGAGAGAAGCTTGGGAGTGAGTTAAGTATTGAGTTTGAGAAAATGCACTCATATTTATGTGAATTGTGCATTTGAGCTAAAAGCGATATGTACTCTCTTCTCTAAGCCTTGTTTCAGCTGAGATACTTATGAGGAAGTATGTTTAGAGTTGGGTAGTATTCTCATCCAAAAAGGTAGCATGAGTTACAAAATTATGAGCAGTAGTGGTGAAAGTTCCCAAAGTTAGAGGAAAGTATGCAGAGGTTCAGTAATCAAAAGAAAATAGATAGTGATGGGGCAAAATTATATTATTGCAATCATGCACCCATTCAGTTATAAGTGATGAGTTTCTTTATGAGTGGAATAAGGAATAATAATGTTGTAGAGAGTTCTCGATAGAAGAAAGAGGAATAATTACTAGTCATAATGAGATAGAGTATATTTTAACCAAAATAGAGTTGATGTCGATGTGTCATCGCGTTATAGGAGACTAAATTCATGTATTGAATAAGAGAACATAGTATTCATGAAGTGGTAGATCAAATCTAGGCTTATGATTTGTTTGAGAGGGTCATGATATTCAGAAGGTTATAGAACATATAGAGTAATGAGGTATTATAAGTTGGCAAATAGTACTTAAGATGTGAACAAGGGGATGTAGACTAATATAGAGATGATGAAATAGGTCCATAGCTTTCAAATGTCAACTTTATACCTAAAGGGAGATGATAAGATGAGAAATCAAGTCAAGTGTTGATAATAAGATAGTAATGAGCTCAAAAGAGTATGGGAGATATCTTCTCAAAGATCTTTTAGTAGTGGAGTGTTGATAAAAGAAGAAGATTAATGTTCTCATCGTGATAATGATGGTGTGATAATTCAACCCAAGGTTATAAATAAGGAGGAAGAGGAGTATGAGGTTTTAGTATGAGAAATAGTTGAATGAGAGCCCTTAGTTGGTTTTGAGTAGTAATGCGGGAAAATCTAGTTGGTATGGCAATGATGATGAGAGAATGAAAACTTCTTAGGGAGTTAGTTAGTAAGAGTCCATAGAGTTGTTAGAATACTAAGCTTGAATGTGGTGTTGTTAAACATTAGGTGGTTATTGATATGAGTCCAATGTTGATTAAATATGGTGGGAAAGAGTAATATTCTTGGGACATATCAAGGTATAGAACCGGAACCTTAGGATTTGGGTTAACCCTGAATACAACAAGAGCATGCCATTAGACTTAGACCTTGGTAAGAGAAGTCATGTACCCTTGTGGAAGCTATGAGTTGCAGCCAATGAGGCATGATATTCCTATTCTTACTTCATGCCCAAATTTCCTTTGATTCAGATAAGGTAACTTCTGAGAGAACGTGACTATGTTCACAACAACATCGTTCTTTATTTAGGTGCTATAGGAAGTCCCAACTCTTGGTACGAATCAGTCCAGCCCGTGTTAGTAGGCAAGTTCATGATTCAGAAGACATAGTGAGAGTAACCCCGTTCCATAACCAGTCTAGGCATTATTTGAGGACAAATGATCCCAAGGGAGAGATAATGTAACACCACATAAGTTTTTTAAACTAAGACTCAAACCTTCTTCGTTGTGAGTAGGATTTTACCAAGGAATTTAAAATTTCTTAAGCATTAAGGTTAGATCACTAGATATAGCACCTTGAGTTCCAAAATAAATTAAAGAGAATTTATTCAATTCATTCCTTAGTTCTTTTATGTCACGCCCCGAGGCTACCCCCTAGATGCAAACACGGGACATAGGAACACGAGTGACCCCAAGCTAACCCTGCTGGCATAATCATAAGCATACTAAAGATAAACTGAAGCAATAAATACTACACGGAAGCTAAATCATATAAATAATGGAGGATACCCATATACTAAATATGAATATAAGAAACTGAGAGTTTGAATACAAATGAGAAGTCAAACTCTAACACTAAAGCTGAAACTAACTATGTCTGAAATAAGCCTCTAAACTGACTAGAAATGATGGGACATACCTCAGCTAGATCTAGCAAAACTGAAACTAAAACTATAAGGAATAAGATAATCATGTCACTAGTCATCAAAGAATGAGGACTCACCACTAATGATGTTGAACTAAAGATCGGGAACCGATCTATGCGTGATCTAACTGCTGAGGACCTGAACCTACATCAGAGAAGAAGTAGCGTAGAGTATGTGTCAGTACTTGAAAGGTACTGAGCATGTATGATAAAGTAAAGCTGAATAGTAACATAACTGAACAAGCAGTAAAGCAATGATATAATATGAACATGATAAGGATACTAGAAATACTGAACATAGATAAACTGAATGCAATGACCAAGTTTATAACATGCTGAGACTAAATACTGCACTGCACTGATAACATGGTCAATGCAATAGAATCTGACTAAATTGTAAGGGAGCTAGTAATAACCGACATAAAATCACATGAGCTAAATATGGAGTCTGATGTACATGCCCCATCGACAGGACCCAATATACCCTGCCAGAGGTATAGAAGCATGTTGGCGTGATTACTAAAATGATGCCCACGGAGGGGACTTACAACCTACGGGGCACGTAGTTCTGGGACTTGAGGGTGACTGACCCTAGTCCACTCAGTATTAAGCTTCCCATATGATCAAGTAATTAACACTTTATGACTGAAATGTTGTAATACTGGATAGCTCAAAATACTGACATGCAAACTGAGAATGCAACATTAATATACTGATAATAATGCATTGGAAAACTAAGGCATGTTAATATATGACTAAATTTACTGACCTAGCATGTGTAATTCCTAAACAAAAAGAACTACATAGCTAGGGCTCTGAGTTTATGCATGAACCTGGGAAAAATGATACTGAATTCATGATAATACGATTTGGATCATTCTAACAGCTAAAACCCAAAAATTGTAACATTCAAGAAACCCTAAGTCTAGATAATATTAAGGGAATCAAGATTCTGACTAAAATCTAAGGACCTAATGGGCGAAAGGAACCGACTAGTGAAATCCTACATACTTGGTGACGAATTCACCGAGAAATCTTTTGATTTTGGGATTGAAACTGATGGAACCTTGTTGCATTCTTGAACTAGGGTTCTTGACCACTTTCTCTTCTTACGCTCTAATTTTTTCTAAGCTTTGAAGAAGGATCAGACTTAGGTAAGTTCTAGTTATGTTTCTAGGCTAAAACAGACCAAAACCACGTAGTTTAGGGTCTAAACGACGTAGTTTGGGTATCCAACATATAAGGAAAAGACCAAAAGACCCCTGACTTAATTACTATCAGGGTCACCGACAGACGGGACCGAAGAACCGTCGATCGACTGATGGTCCATGCTGGTCAACCGTCAGTCGTGACTGGGGCTAAAAAAAGGGGTCTGATCCACGGAGATGGACCACGGTCTGTGACCTGACCTACGGTCTGTTGGTCCGGCCGTGGGTTGACACTTAGAATGATTTCTGGGGCTAAATCTGGGGGGTTGCAGATGCGAACCACGGACCACCAGCACGGGTCGTGGGTCACCCTACGGTCTGTGGGTGGCAACCGTGGGTTACACCTGTAACTTCTGGAAATCTGCATCGAGGTCTGTTTTCGGATACGGGGTGTTACATTATCTCCCCATTGGGAACATTCGTCCTTGAGTGAAGACTAACTAGCTTAAATGGAGGGAGAGAGCTGTAACCCCTACCACTAAACACTGGTAACTGGTTTTCTGATTGAACTAAGTTCCAATAACATGCCAATACACTGAAAATGCAAGTACAACCTGAAGGAACATGATGCTAAGACTGAACCTGCGCATGAATGACTGAAAGACTGAAGAGGGACTATTAGCTCAAGATGAAGTGGAATCGGAAGGAAAGAGGTGAGGATACTTGGCCATAATGGTTGCTTCTCTTTCCCAAGTAGCTCCCTCTACGAACTGACTCCTCCATAAAACCTTGACTGAAGCGACTTCTTTGTTTCTCAACCTTCGAACCTCACGATCAAGGATTTCAACTGGTACCTCTTCATAAGTGAGACTATTCTTCACAGCCACACTTTCTAAGGGTATGATAGATGTTGGATCACCTACACACTTCTTCAACAACAAAATGTGAAAAAGTGGATGCACTGCTGCTAGTTATGTTGGCAACTCTAACTCATAAGCCACTTTACCAACCCTTTTCAAGATCTTGTAAGGACATACATATCTAGGACTGAGCATCCCTTTCTTGTCAAATCTTATCACCCCTTTCATGGGTGACACTTTTAAGAAAACCCAATCATCAGGTTGGTACTCTAATTCCCTTCTCCTTACATCTGCATAAGACTTCTAGCGACTCTGGGCAGCCTTAAGTCTATCTCTAATGAGTTGCACTTTCTCCATAGCATCATGAACTGAATCTGCCCCTATGAAGGTTGCTTCACCTACTTCAAACCAACCAACTGGAGATCTACATCTACACCCATACAATGCCTCTTAAGGGGCCATCTGAATGCTGGGATGGTAACTATTATTGTAGGCAAACTCTATAAGAGGAAGGTGATCATCCCAACTACCCTTAAAGTCAATCACTCAAGCTATCAACATGTCCTCTAAGGTTTGAATGGTACACCCTGCCTAACCATCCGTCTACGGATAAAATGTTATGCTAAGGTTAACCTGAATACCAAAACCTTTCTGAAATAACTTCTAGAAATAAGAGGTAAACTGAGGATCTCTATCCAAGATGATAGACAAAGGAACCCCATGCAACCTAACTATCTCATTAATGTAAAGCTTGGTGTAGTCCTCTGCCAAATCTGTAGTCTTAACCGTAAAAAAAACAAGCAGACTTAGTAACTCTGTCAATAATCACCCAAATGGAGTCATGCTGTCTGCGAGTACGAGGTAAACCTATGATGAAGTCCATGTTGATCACTTCCCACTTCCAAGTAGGAATGTTGATCTCTTAAATTCATACCTCCTAGTTTTTGATGTTCTACCTGGACTTGTTGTTAATTAGGGAACTTAGCCACAAAATCCGCTATATCCCTTTTTCAGACCATTCTACCAAAAAACTTACCGCAGATCATGGTACAACTTAGTGGCGCCTGGATGAGAATATCTGAAGTTATGGGCTTCTGTAAGAATCCATTGTCTCAACTCACCCACCTTAGGAACACATAACCGACCCTGATAGCAAAGCACACCATCTCCCCCTTGGGAGAAAACCTCAACTCTCTGCTGATGGAATGCACCATTTAGTTGAAGCAATATCATATCTCCGTCTTGCTTTTGCTTAACCTCCGCTACCAATGAAGATTCTGAACTGTTACACCACAATCTGATATGCTCATAAAACGAACTCCTAAGTGAGCAAGCATGTCCTTTGATATCTCCTTTCTTTCTTCCTCTACATATGCCACACTACCTATAGATAGTCTGCTAAGAGCATCTGCTACTACATTGGCCTTACCAGAATGGTATCGCACACTCATATCATAATCCTTGAGGAACTCAAGCCATCTCCTCTGGCGAAGATTTAACTCTTTCTGGGTGAACACATACTGAAGGCTCTTATGATCTGTGAACACATCTACGTGAACACTATACAAGTAATGTCTCCAAATCTTAAGTGCAAACACCACTGCTGCAAGCTCGAGGTCATGAGTTAAATAGTTCTTCTTATGTACCTTAAGTTGTCTAGAAGCATAAGTTATAACCTTACCTCGCTGCATCAACACACAACCTAGGCCAACTCTGGATGCATTAAAATATAGAACATAACCATCTGAACCCTCTGGTAGAGTCAAAACATGAGTTGTAGTCAACCTAGTTTTCAATTCTATGAAGGTTTTCTCACAATCATTTGACCACTGAAACTTGACATTCTTCTGCGTCAACTTAGTCATTGAAGAGGTTATGGATCAAAATCCTTCCACGAACCTTCTGTAATAACCTGCTAGACCCAAGAATCTTCTAATATCTGTCGGAGAGGTAGGTATGGGCGATTGTTTCACTGCTTCTATTTTCTGAGAATCCACTCGGATCCCTTCGCTAGACACTATATGCCCAAGGAAAGCAACTAACTGCAACCAAATCTCACATTTGCTAAACTTAGCGAATAACTGGCGATCTTTAAGAGTTTGCAGAACAACCCTCAAATAATCCGCATGTTCTTTCTCATTCCTAGAGTAAATAAGGAGATCATCAATAAAGGCGATAACGAACTAGTCCAAATCCTACTTGAATACTCTATTCATCAAGTTCATGAAAGCTGCATAAGCATTAGTTAGTCCAAATGACATAACTACAAATTCATAATGACCATACCGAGTTCTAAAGGCTGTCTTCGGAATGTCACTATCTCTGACTTTGAGCTGATGATAACCCGATCAGAGGTCTATCTTTGAGAAATGACTAGCACCCTGAAGTTGGTCAAACCAGTCATCAATCCTGGGGATGGGATACTTATTCTTGATTGTGACCTTGTTCAACTGCCTATAGTCAATGCACATTTTGAGAGAACTATCTTTCTTTTTCACGAACAACACTGGTGCACCTCATGGGGAAATACTGGGTCTGATAAAGCCCTTATCTAAAAGGTCTTTCAATTGCTCTTTTAATTCCTTAAGCTCAGCTGGAGCCATTCTGTAAGGAGAAATAGAAATAGGCTGGGTATCTGGAAGGAGATCAATTCCAAAGTCGATTTCCCTTTCGGGAGGAACTCCGGGAAGATCTTTTGGAAACACTTCTGGGAACTCATTGACTACTGGAACTGACTTACGAGTTGGGGTTTCAGAGCTTGAATCCTTAACCTGAGCTAGATAATAGAGACAACCTTTAGAAATTATCTTTCTGGCCTTAAGGTAAGAAATGAATCGACCTATAGGCACTAAGCTACTACCCTTTCATTCTTAGATTGACTCGTCTGGAAACTGCAAACAAACAATCATAGTTCTACAATCAACTGAGGCATAACAAGAATGTAACCAATCCATGCCTAGAATGATATCAAAGTCTACCATTTCTAACTCTACAATATCTGCTGAGGTGACTTTCTGAGATACTGTGACAGGGCAATTTCTATATACTCATCTAGATATAACTGGGTCACCGACTGGAATTGAGACTGAGAAGGGTTGTGAAAGAGTTTCTGGACTATCATCGAATTTGACTGTTATATAAGGAGTTACAAAGGAAAGAGTAGCCCCTAGATCTAACAATGCATAAACATCTAAGTCAAAGACTCGTAACGTACCAATGACTACATCAGGAGAATCATCTTGGTCCTAGCGAGCCTGGAGAGCATACAACCTGTTTTGGCATTGATCGCCACCTATACAAGATGAGTTACCCTACTGAGTCGAACGACATGCTGGTGCTACTGAAGTTGTGGACTGAGCTCTACCATTGTTACCTCATTGACCCTATTTAGAAGGACAATCTTTCAACCTGTGACCAGACTGACCACACCCAAAACATCCTTCTTTTCCTGCAAGACACTCACCCAGATGGTTCTTACCACACTTTGGACAAGTTGGGTAGGTTCTGGTGCCTGAAATACTACCTTGAGACTTGGAGCCTGATGCCCTACCTTTCTGATTATTTCAAAACTTGGAAGATGGAACGCTAGCTGATGAAGTTGCTGGAGTTGAAGACTTCTGTTGAAACTGCGAGCGATTTCCACCACCAGATTTTTATTGAGAATAGCCATAGTTGTCGTCATAACCTTATTATTCATACTTGATTCAAGGTATGTGTGAATTGATTTTCAATCTACGTTATGTGTGCATGTTAACTATATCTTTAGTATTATGTAAGACCCATAAAACTTCTAGGTGAAACTAGAACCTTACGTGAGACTTTAAAAGTTTGATGTGTGGGTTAATGTTGTAAAATGGCTTCCTGTACTTAGGATGAGGGGTTTAGATGTTAAACGTAAAGGTACGACTCCCCAAAGACCAACCAAGGGTCCTTGAGGAGCACCCTAATGCCTAACCCCAAACATCCCCAAAACAGCCCAAGTTGGTGACCAATGGATGGGACTACTGGGCGTAGGTCCATCCACGCCCCGTGGAGGTGTCTCGTGGGTCAAAGGACAATTGGAGGAGATGAAGACCCCAACCACGAAGGACCAGTACGGTATGTGGGTCTATCCACGCCCCGTAGGTGGGGGTCGTGGATGGGTCCTGCAACCTGTCCAAGCTCCTCCAAAGGTAAGTCTTTTTAGGTAATTTCCCTTTTAGTTATTTTGTTTTGGGGTCGTTTTAATTTATTTCAATAGACTTATATAAGGGTTTTTAAGCCATTAAATAACCCTTATACTTCATAAATCCCAAGACCCCAAATCATAACCAAATTTACCCCAAAAAATATTCACTCTAGAACTTCAAGGAAGAAGAAGAAGAAGATCAAGTTAGGGCTTGAAGAAGGAAGTGTTTTAACTGGAACTTATTGGATTTATTCATCTAAGGTATGGTAGTCTTTGATTCATGGAATGCTTTCATCCATGAAGTCCTCAAACTCTCAATTTCAAAGTAGAAAATTCTCCAAAACCTAGGCTTTTCACTCCAAGTCATGGATTCTTTCTAAAAACGTTTTCAATGATTTAATTATCTTACATTATGATTGAATTTCTGTTTTATGGTGGTTTTATGATAAAGTCTCCCATGAATCCATGAATTACCCTAATTTCTCAAATTGGATCTTAAAGTGTGGGTATTGATTGATATTAGTAGAATATTATAGAATCATGAATATAATAAATTTATTACTTGAATAATGTATTAATTGGGGAATTTCTATGGTTTTGATGTTGAATTTCCTCCAAGTGCCCATGAACCCCATGTCCCCAATTTGTGACTTTGTGATATGGATGAATTGTGGTGAGATGAACATTATGAGATTTTGTTGTATTATTTGAGTTATTCGAATCAAGTTGTCTTCCATGACTAATGTAGTAACCCTAAATGTGATTGGTTAAAAGTGATCCTTGATCCAAGAGGGGTAAAACATGAGACTTATGCCTAATTGTGGTTTCATGTGTATATTTTATGAACATGATTATAATCTAAGCTAATATGTATATTGAATTGTATGTGGTTTTATTTTGGAAAGACTCCACCAACATGACCTACAATATGAGTGTTTGAGATCATGCATTTAATGACTTGATTACTTGAACTATGATTATATCCATGTCTAATTTAATGAATTCTAGATGTGTCGATTGAATAGGGTCTTTAGTCCTTAAAGGATCAATACATGATATTATGCATGCTTGTGAAAGTGTGTTCATGATTTAAGACCAACTGTTGATAAAGTAAAGTGATCATGACTTTGATGTAATTGTGGTGTTATTGAAATTCTATACTCACACACACACTTATACATGATTATTCCATGATTATGATGATACTATTGTGTTGATTGAAAGTTCATTCTCATAAACACATAATTAATATAATTTGAAAGTTATTCTCACATATTGAAGATTCTAGGTTGAAAGTCAGTTCTCACCTAATTGAATCTAACAAGTAGACATGGACAGTGAAAGTACATTCTCACGCATGATCTAATGAGCTATCCTAATGAAACAAGTCAGGATTCAGTTAATACTTCATGGGAATTATGCTTATCACAAAGTGGATATTGAAAATGAGATAGAGGCTCTCCCAGAAAGAAAGGGCGAGTTTCTAAAGTTAATCTCATGAGATGGAAGCTCCCCCGCTAAGAAAGGTTGGGTTTTGTAGAAGCAATCTCCTTATCCCATAACTACGTGCCCCCGTAGGTTATTTAGCCATTGGATCCATCTCCAAGCTAATACATTTTAGTTATACCTTAGGCAAGTAGGACACCTTTTTCGGTGTGGGCATATACCGGTTCCATGCAAGCTCACATGGCCTATGTCGGTTAAGGCTAATTCCTATAAGGTCAAGTCTAAGATGTACTATGGCTATTCAAGAAGTACTACTTAGTGTGGGTGGGGGTATGAGACTTCATCCATGCATTGCACAAGTAGGCTTTGAGAGTAGTTATGGTAGGTTCCTTTTCTCAAGATGACTCATGTAATGAATGTTCTTGTGACTAAATGGTAATTGCAATTGATGTCAAGGCTACTTTTAATGTTGTATGTTAACTTGGATTGTTTCTATGAGTTGGTTTCCTTGATTTGGTTGACTAAATGTGGTTGTTTCCTAGTCTATGAGAGATAGGCTAAGGATGAGATTAAAAGATGGTAAACATGAATAAGGATCTGAAGTGACTTGCTTAGTGTGGTTAGGATTATGAGATCTTATCCATACATTGCACAAGCTAGCCTTGAGGTGGCTCATGAAGTGTCTCTCTTATTTCATACTAAAACTAGATTCACACTATCTTCAAAATGAGGGTTTAAACTAGTAAAGTTCATGCATTCAACAAAAATATCCATTTTAGCATGTTTTCAAAGGTTTTTATTCATGACTATCATACTTCGTACATTTTTGTGCTAACTTATATTTCTTCTACATTTTTCACAAAGTGTAGGGCTTGAGGATATCGACTTCCATCCTCGTGGCTAGGATCATAGTAGATCAAGAAGAAGAAGTTTGGTAAGTCCTCATAGAATTTGAGGGCTTGACCACTATGTCCTTTAAGTATTTCATTTTATGTTTAGAGCTTTTGTATGGGTGCATCCCAAACTTGTAGTCTTAATGGTTATAGATGGTTTGAGACAAAGTGTAGACTCCCGCTTGTTTTTTTTTAAAAGACTTTGATTGTATGGATACAAGTTTTTTAATTCCGCACCATTTTCTATTATCTTATGTTATGATATGCTATGAGGCTTTTCAAAGTCTTGTACGTTGTGTCACATCTAGGGGTTACTTTTGGGTCGTGACAAACATGGTATCAGAGTAAAAGATTTTGGGATAATTATAGGATTGTCTCAAACCACATCTAGTAGAGTCTTGTTCATAGTGTGAAGCACACCACATTTATGAATAGGAGGCTATTGGATGTTAGGAAAACTTCACTTCTTCATTCTCTAAGTTGTGCCATAGAGTTTAACTCCATAAGGTCTCTCTCTTATTCCCTATCCGATGGTCTTCAGGATATGACCACTTGAAGGGCTCATGTTATAAGGATCGAGGGAGTACAGGTTGGTAGTGATGCCAATTATGGCTATGTGACTAGATGAGGCTTGATATGATAGACTTAAAGGATATCCTTTGGTAAAAATGGGTTGCATTATGGTTATGTGTGTTTGTTGGTAGAACCCGACTTAGTCATTATCAGTTTTAGGGTGTGTTGGAGGATTTGATTAATAGTGGTGTTTAAGTGATGCCTAAAGATGTTGAGTGAGTAGACCCCTTTAAAGAGGGTAGAAGTGTAATTCTCCATGGTTTAGAATCACCTTGTCTGATAGATGTGAAGGATTAGTGATAACTTGCTCCAACCTTAGAATTGAAAGAAATGAGGCTTAGAAGAGTCTATATAGGCTTACTCCCAAGGGGGAGATAATGTTCTTAGATAGCAAAGTCGTTGGGTGTTTTAGATGTTCATGACTTAGATTGGCTTGAAATTTCTCACCTTGAGAGGTGTAGTGAGTTTGAAAATTTTAGTCCCGATTTGGTAGGCTCCTATGAGATCTTAAGAGGTGTTGGTAAGGTTGTTTGTGAACTAGAATGCTTAAATGAGAATCTCTTTAATTTAGAAGTACCGGTAGAAATCTTAGACCGGCAAGTTAAGAAATAGAAGAATGATGGAGTTTCTTTCATAAAAGTGTGGATGAGTGGTCTTTTTGTGAGGGTAGTAGGTGAGGGTGCTACTTGGGAGGCCAAGGGCCAATGAGATGTGTTGATATCCTTATCTTTCATTCTATTCCTCCTTTAACATGAAATGATAAGTTTTCCTTGACTTGTTTTATGATTATGGAGTCTAGGCTGTTGCATGTGTTCCATAATTTCCTTGTATTATGCATATTCTTGATGAAATAAATATTTAGTAAGAAAATTAGTTTTTATGATTGAAGTTCCTCATGTTGTTGTGCATTGGTATGAGTTGCCTATTTGACTTTATGAGATGTGTTAATGAACATGCTTTAGTATGCTTTTGAGAGTAATCACATATTGGCTCCATGATGTTGTGTTGAGTATTATTTTAGTTGGAGAAGTTATTTCCTCCTATGCAAATGAGAAATATTGAGTTTCGTACATATTAGGTTGTTAGAAGTAGTTCCTACTCCCTTGTATTGCATTGATGATGTTTTGAGATGGAATTGATGTTTTCTCCTTTAAATGATGCATTGTTTTGATGTTTCATGCATGATGGGCTGCTAGTATTGAGTGTTTAATTCCATAAAGTGTTTAGAAATGTCATTCGAGGACGAATGATCCCAAGGGGGAGATATTGTAACACCCGGAAAACTAGTAGGTGAAACTAGAGCCTTACGTGAAAATTTTAGAGTTTGATGTATGGATTAATGTTGTAAAATGGATTCCCGTACTTAGGATGAGCGGCTTAGGGGTTAAATGTCAAGGTACGACTCTCCAAGGACCAACCAAGGGTCCTTAAGGAGGACCCTAAAGCCTAACCCCAAGCTACCCCAAAACAGCCCAAGTTGGTGACCTGCGGATGACACCTACAGGGCGTAGGTCCATCCACGCCCCATGGAGGAGTCTCGTGGGTCAAAGGGAAATTATAGGAGCTGAAGAACCCAACCCATGAAGGACCAATATGGTCCGTGGGTCTATCCACGCCTCGTAAGTGGGGGTCATGATTGGGGTCCTGCAACCTGTCCAAGCTCGGCCAAAGGTAAGTCTTTTTAGGTAATTTCCCTTTTAGTTATTTTTTTGTGGGGTCATTTTAATTTATTTTAATAGACCTATATAAGGGGTTTTAAACCATTTACTAACCCTTATACTTCATAAATACCAAGACCCCAAATCATAACCAACTTTACCCCCAAAAATATTATCTCTAGAACTCCAAGGAAGATGAAGAAGATCAAGTTTGAAGAAGGAAGATTTTTTACTCGAATTTAATGGATTTCTTCACCTAAGGTATAGTAGTTTTTGATTCATGGAATACTTTCATCCATGAAGTCGTCAAACTCTCAATCTTAAATTAGAAAATTCTCCAAAACCTAGGGTTTATACTCCAAGTCGTGGATTCTTTCAAAAAATGTTTTCAATGATTTAATTATCTTAAATTATGATTGAATTGGTGTTTTATGGTGGTTTTATGATAAAGTGTCCCATGAATCCATGAATTACCCTAATTTCTCAAATTGGATCTTAAAGTGTGGGTATTGATTGATATTAGTAGAATGTTATAGAATCATGAATCTAATGAATTGATTACTTGAATTATGTTTTAATTGAGGTATTTCTATTGTTTTGATGTTGAATTTCCTCTAAGAGCCCATGAACTCCCATGTCCCCAATTTGTGACTTTGTGATGTGGGTGAATTGTGGTGAGATGAACATTATGAGATTTTGTTGTATTAGTTGAGTTATTTGAATCAAGTTGTCTTCCATGACTAATGTAGTAACCCTAAATGTGATTGGTTGAAAGTGATCCTTGATCCAAGAGGGGTAAAACAAGAGACTTATGCCTAATTGTTACTTATGTGTATAATTTATGAACATGATTATAATCTAAGCTATTATGTATGTTGAATTGTATGTGGTTTTATTGTGGAAATACACCACCAACATGACCTATATTATGAGTGTTTGAGATCATCCATTTAATGACTTAATTACCTGAACTATGATTATATTCATGTCTAATATAATGAATTCTAGATGTGTTGATTGAATAGGGTTTTTGGTCCTTAAAGGGGCAATATATGATATTATGCATGCTTGTGAAAGTGTGTTCATGATTTAAGACCATCTTTTGAGAAAGTAAAGTGATCATGACTTTGATGTAACTGTGGTGTTGTTGAAAGTCTATTCTCTCTCACACACACTTATACATGATTATTCCATGATTATGATGATACTATTGTGTTGATTGAAAGTTCATTCTCATAAACACATAATGAATATAGTGTCAAAGTTCTTCTCAAATATTGAAGATTCTAGGTTGAAAGTTAGTTCTCACCTAATTGAATCTAACAAGTAGACATGGACAGTGAAAGTACATTCTCACGCATTATCTAATAAGCTATCCTAATTAAACAAGTCAGGATTTAGTAAATACTTCATGGGAATTATGCTTAGCACCAAGTGGATATTGAAAATGAGATAGAGGCTCTCCCGTTAAGAAAGGCCGGCTTTCTAAAGTTAATCTCATGAGATGAAAGCTCCCCCGCTAAGAAAGGTTGGGTTTCTATAAGCAATCTCATTATCCCATAACTACGTTCCCCTGTAGGTTATTTAGCCATTGGATCCTTATCCAAGATAATACATTTTAGTTCTACCTTAGGCAAGTAGGACACCCCTTTTCGGTGTGGACATACACTAGATTCCATGCAAGCTCACATGGCCTATGTCGGTTAAGGCTAATTCCCACAAGGTCAAGTCTAAGATGTACTATGGCTATTCAAGAAGTACTACTTAGTGTGGGTGGGGGTATGGGACTTCATCCATGCATTGCACAAGTAGGCTTTGAGAGTAGTTATGGTAGGTTCCTTTTCTCAAGATGACTCATGTAATGAATGTGTTTGTGACTAAATGGTAATTGCAATTGATGTCAAGGCTACTTTTAATGTTGTATGTTAACTTGGATTGTTGCTATGAGTTGGTTTCCTTGATTTGGTTGACTAAAAGTGGTTGTTTCCTAGTCTATGAGAGATAGGCTAAGGATGAGATTAAAAGATGGTAAACATGAATGAGGATCTGAAGTGACTTGCTTAGTGTGGGTAGGATTATGGGATCTTATCCATATATTGCACAAGCTAGCCTTGAGGTGGCTCATGAAGTGTCTCTCTTATTTCATACTAAAACTAGATTGTATTGACTATGTTTATGTTCCTAATGATATTTCTTATACTCACTAGTTGTGATTATTATCTACCATGTTATAGTATATGTCTTACAATGATGGCTCTTATGCTTATGACTTGTGTTTACACACTATCTTCAAAATGAGGGTTTAAACTAGTAAAGTGCATGCATTCAACAAAAATGTCCCTTTTAGCATGTTTTCAAAGGTTTTTATGCATGGCTATCATACTTAATGCATTTTTGTGCTAACCCATATTTCTTCTACATTTTTCACAAAGTGTAGGGTTTGGCGATATCGACTTCCATCCTCATGGCTAGGATCATAGTAGATCAAGAAGAAGAATTTTGGTAAGTCCTCATAGCATTCGAGGGCTTGACCACTATGTCCTTTAAGTATTTCATTTTATGTTTAGAGCTTTTGTATGGGCTGCGTCCCAAACTTGTAGTCTTAATGGTTATAGATGGTTTGAGACAAAGTGTAGACTCCCGCTTGTTTTTTTTTTTTAAAAGACTTCGATTGTATGGATAAAAGTTTTAAAATTTTGCACCATTTTCTATTATCTTATGTTATGATATGCTATAAGGCTTGTATGAGGTTTTTCGGAGACTTGTACGCCGTGTCACATCTAGGGGGTACTCTTGGGTCATCACATATTGCTTGTACAATATGTGATTAGGGAGAAAAAATAATAAATGTAATATGATATCTTGATGTCAATAATATGCAATAAACTTGTCTTAACTACTTGTGGTATTACAAGTGTGGTTGCATTCATTATAATTGTCATTTATGTGTTGTCTTTGATTTCTGTCACGACCCAGACCGTCGTGAGTGACACCCACACTAACCCTCTGGTGGGAAAACCAAAACTACAACCCAACTAATCAAGTTAGCCAAAGTAATACATATTTAAAGCTATAAAAGCACGTTTAAATAACTAATAATTTATACGGAGTCCCCATAAACTCTACAGGTTTAAATAAACTAGCCAAACTAATGCGGAAGAACAACCCCTAGATCCTTAAAGTCATTGTACCAAAACACTACTAACGACAAGTGTAAGAACATGGGGTACAACCCCGAAACTAAACAACACCTTAAACAGAAGTCAAAGTCCGAAGAGAGTGGACTTAAACAAGAAAGATCCATGGCAGCCTGAAAGAATTGGCTCACCCTTGAATCCGTTCACGCTCAATAGTCACATAGCTGAGGTCTGTCAATAGCCACCTGAAAATGCCTTCTACTCAACAAAGAAAGAGCAAGTGCAGTATCAGTACACAACCACAGTGTACTGGTAGGATCACGCAGCTATCCCAATAAGTGAAACACATGCAAGTAACCACAACATTATAAAACAGCCATATACCAAACATATACAATATTAGTCATCTTTTCACAAGTAGATACACAACACAATTGAATGGTCCTCTCACGGAACCCAATTCAATGGTCCTCTCATGGAACCCAAACCCAAATGGTTAGTATACCGGTTCGTGGTACCCGATCCAATGCTTATGCCGGAACGTGGCAACCGATCCCATATTTATGCCGAAACGTGGCAACCGATACAAGTTAGTGTGTCGGAACGTAACACCCGATCCATTCAACAAACCACAATCACAATCACAATCACAATGTATATTCTCACAATCCTACAACAAGAGGTGATTCGTGGCATATAATTATTCAATTATCCTCATTTACGATTAGAGTGATCAATAATGCAATATTCGCATACATACATGTATTATAATGAGAAATTGCAAACATATATCACACCAACATGAAATCACAACCATCACCTACCTCGAAACAAGCTTGAAACCCTAAGAAAACTTGATCTTTCCCTTTACGAATTCGTTCCGCTTGTTCTTTGTCTACAAACAATCAATATAATACGGGAATCAATAAACAATCACTAATTACCCGGATAACTAACAATTCTAACAACTCTAGATCATACCTATGATCCCACTACCCAAATTAGGGCATTTTCCACCATAAGTTCTAGATCAAAACCTTCCCCCATCGATAATTTCCCATTAGATTATGTTCTACGGATCGAAAAACGAATTCGGGAGTTAAAATCTAACCTTTAGCCTCAAGAATGGTGGAAACTGTCAAGAAAAGACCTGGGTTTGTTTCTTAACTCTCAAATTCGAAAATTACAGAATAAAATATTTTTGAGGTTTTATTTCTGAATTAAGTCGTGTCTGTCCCACTACAGCAGGACCCATCCCTCTATGGCGGCATACACGGAGACAGGATGCTGGAATTTGAATTCCAAGCCCCTATTTCACAACACACCTTCAACCCTTGACATTCAAAAACCATCTGTTCACGCTAAGATCATTTTCGGGAGTTTTACTCTCCCGAATTCAATTCTGTAAAGTCGTACGGGTTCCTTAACGTCTTAGCTATCTACTCATGTGATCAAAATCATAATTAGATCACTCAATTGCTACCAAATTTCACTAGACCTTATTGACTCTGATTTCGTCCAAATCTGGACTAGGCTAGGAAATCTCAAGTTACTACCAAAATGTTTTCTGACCCCAATTCTCTCCCCATTGACTTTTCTCAAACGACGGAATCAGGTCATTACAATAGATACTAATTTACCCATCTCTCGTCTCCGAGTGATCAACTAGGAAAAACTAGATGAAGTAAGGGTAGAGCAGTATCTGAATCGTCAAATTACTGGGGCTACTTGTCTCGCATGTCCTTAGCTTCAGGACATCGCGATCAAGAATTTCAATCGGTTCTTCATCATACAAAAGGTCTTGTTTAACAAAACTGAGTCTAACTTTATGATAATATCTTCGTCCCCAAACCAACCTATTGAATACCTACACATCCTATCATATAATGCCTCAATGAAGTCATTACAATACTCGAGTGATAATTATTGTTGTATCCACACTTAACTAACAACAAAGTTATTCCCAATAACCACCAAAGTTGATCGTACACATGTCTGCAACATGTTATCAAGGACCTTGACACAAACATCAGGACGAATCCTTTATCACATAACCATGATAAAATCCAAAATCGAAACTCGCCACAATTAGAGGTGAACCTAAACCAACCAGCACACACTCATAATACTCAAACAATCATAGTTCTTATCAACATCTCCTTCCCATAACATAAATTTCCATGAGCTTAAGTTACAAAAAATTGGTTTTTATCCATCAGATACTCATTGAAGGATATGTCCAAGCATACAAACCCTCTAACAACACTATCAAAATGCTAGATTTAGCAATTATGATTGTAGATTTTCCTTAAGAACAGTAGAATTGGACCCAATGATCCTCCACATTCAACCACACATAATCGATACATGACCTCGACGACAAGATGAAATATTAGATTGTCGGACAACCATAAATACGCATGGTAGCTCTTCTATAAATTCTCATAAGCAAGGTGGTACATGTAGAACCACTAAAATACTTTAACAACTCTAAGACAACACCAATTATGTCATTCGAAATAACCAAATCTTCCCAATCTTACCACTCAACCAAGAGAACATCGCAGGATTTGGTACTCCTGATCCACCACTAGGGACCCACCCACAAAAGTGAAAACACACGAGAGCATAGCTAGTGAATCATACTCACAATACTAACAGCCATCATAAACACTCCAACCATTTACCTTATTATAAACCAACACTTTTAAATGAAACTTTCTTAGGTACTTTAACAATCAAAAGTAATAAACTTTACGACTCAAACCATGTGTAAGTCCTTTCATATGCTCAATACCGGATACAATTGATCATTTTTCACCTTGCCAATTCATACCTTGACAAAATATATTACCATGAATGTAGACTTACAATGAAAAATCTGAATTGTAAATTCAATCGTATAACACAATCCCCTTATCTATCAACATTAGCTTGTACCTTGAAGATTCTTATGAATTCATAGATCTTCGCTTATCCTTGATCGCATCTCCATAGATCTTACAATATCCTTCGCTAAAAATTCAATCATACTCATTAATAAACTCAAAAAAAAAATAAGCACTTATCATCACGCTCAAGCTAATGTCTACACAATCCTTTCTCGAGTATTTTTCAATAATTTTTAACCCATCTAATGGACCCATGACCCATGACACTATTACTATAGCGACAACAAAACAATGAAATCACGCGTCTCTGAATCCAATTATCTACACCTCTGGAGATACCTCTTTAGCCTTAAGAATCCAATAAAAATATTCTTGCTCTCGCCTCTCTCTAAAGGTTGTACTACATTCTACTATATTTTCCTTTATTATAACTCTAGCTCTTTAACATTCTATTTGAGTGGTGTCCTACCATCTCTTATAATTTTCCACACACCCATGTTACTCACCAAGTATTAGAAAACCACAACCTTAGATACTCGCAAGTCGTAATTACAGTACAAATTCCGCTTAACCAACAATCTCATTAAATATTTGCATTCCGTCACAATCCACGACAAACTCTTATTACTGTTATGCTCCATTAGCCCTGGCTATAACTACGAAGTCAACCTTTTCATCAATACGACACCTCAAACTTAAGTATACTCATCAAATTCAAAAGACTAACCTAATTTTTATACGCACCTTCATGCTAAATACTTCAATTTCCTTCACCTAGGTATACTCAATGGAACTTTCCTTATCCATAAGCTTGTCATTCCGGTATCAATCCACACCTTTATGGCTTAAGATAAAATCACCAGTCCTCTTACTACCATCCTTCTTCTTATCACACAAGACAAGATCACCCCACAGAGAAGTGCTAGGACAGATGAAACATTTATCAAGAAGCCCTTGGATTTGAGCCTTAGGGTGTGTTTGGTATGACGGAAAATGTTTTCAATTTTCTCATGTTTGGTTGGGTTAATTTTTGGAAAATATTTTCCAAATCAACTCATTTTCCTCAAATTTAAGAAAAATGACTTCCCTTCAAAACTTAAGGAAAACATTTTCCAAAACTCTCTTTCAACTTCAAATTACAATTATTTTTTTGTTGAAAAAATTAGTTTATTTTGTCCCTACCCTCAAACCTTCCCCCCAACCACCCCCGCTCCCCAAAAAAATAAATAATAATTTTAAAGCCTGTTTTTAAATTCAATTTTTTTACCCCATCCTCACCCCTACCTCCACCCCCTCCCAAAAAAATATTAAAAATTATTTTTAAAATATATTTATAATTTCAATTTTTTATTTTTTTACACACTACCCTCCCCCCCATCAGCCCCCTATCACCCCCCCCCCCCAGCCCCTTCAAAAAGAAAAAAAATTAAGTTTGTTTTTAAAAAATATTTTCAACTTCAAAATTTCAATTTTCACCCTACCCTCGACCCCCCCCCCCCGCAACCCACCTCCTACCCAACCCCCTCCCCATCCACCTCCTACCCAGCCCCCCCACCCACCCCACCCCTTACCAGCCCCCCCCCCCCAAAATAATATTTAATTTTGTTTTTAAAAAACAATTTCAACTTCAAAATTATAACTTTTTACCCCTACCCTCGACCCCCCCCCCCCCCGCTCACCCACCCTCCACCACCCAAAAAAATTAAGTCTATTTTTAAAAATTATTTTCTATTCTAGTAAAAATAAAAGATATTTCTGAAAAATATATTTTTCATTCATAAATCAAACACTAAAAATCTTTTTCGAAAAATATTTTCTACTCACCAACTAAACATGAAAAAATAAGTCAAAAATCAACTTGTTTTCCAGGAAAACATTTTCCATGGAAAACATTTTCCTTCATACCAAACACACCCTTAAGTTTTCTTAATTCTGACACCACAGGAATAGACTCAATAGAGGGGGATTCGACCTCAACATCCCGAATATGAGCCAATCACGCCAAACAATATCGCCCCACCAGTTTCCTACCCTACATGATAGATATGACCTTAGCTGACTTAGGCTTGTACCCCCTTCCCATTCTAACCTTTTCCTACCCGAGATCTCTAGAGTTACCGACTTAGTATTACAATTAAGCCTGGTATAATAAGGGGACAATCAAGTCATGCCTAAGATTATATCAAGTTAGTCATATCCAGCATAACCAAATCAATCCAAATCTGAAAAAATCCATAACCACAGCAGGACAACACGATATACGTGGGTGACTATGACTGACTCTTCAACTGGGGTAGAAACATGGATGGGGGCATCAAGTATATCAAAAATCACATCAAATCCTGAGGCAATTGAACTGGCACATACAAATAAGTAGAATTCGGATCAAATAAAATAATAGCCATCCGGGCACAGACAAAAGTAGCACTTGTGACCACTGCATCACATCCTTAAACTCAGTCTTACCCAGAAAAATATAAAACTGACCCCTATCATCTTGATGGGCAACCTCTTTGCCTGGCTGCACCACTCATCTACATGCATTACCATTTCCCCAGCCTCCACGGCCTCACTGATTTACTCCTCACATCCCCAGGTTCTCCACAATTTTAACACACATTTAACTTATATTTGATTGTTGAACACTGAATTAGATCGCGGGGGTTAGTTTTGGTATGATTCGGGGTCCATAATTATGACTAGAGGAAAACAGGGGAGACATGGCTGAGTTTATGTCTCACCCTGTTACGCTCTGGCGGGAGAAATCCTGCACTGGAAGTCTCGCCGTGGCGGGGAAAATCCTGCCCAAGTGGCCTTGACGGAAACAATACCCATGCGAACAATTTATGGGGTTCCTCTATTTTCTATATTTCCACTAGATTTCCCGATTATAACTAGGCATTTAAGAAAACCCCTTTAGCTAGGACAATCGTTGTCTACCCTCCCCCCGGTCAACCCAACGAAGTACGCACTTTAGAATCCTTTTACATCGTTTCAACACTACCACACACATATCCCCAGGATATATCCAAACTCCCACACAGTTATCATTTGATCGCAACGCACGTCCAGATTTCTCGCTTAAGAACCACATCGTAATTTATCTAGACCCTTGCACCTAATCTCGTGATGACTTTCTTTTCACAATAAGTTTCACGACACTCAAGCAGTTACAACTTGCAGACAGGTCCAAATTCTTTAATTAGTTTGTTTCATAGACTACCGTTATTATTCATCTATGCCTTATACAGCCCTAAGGCCAGATATCAATTGGAACCTTCTCATTTCCAATTAACTTGCTTGTGTCCCTTCAGCCGGGACTAGACATCTAGTTCACTTCGTTAAGATACCAATTGGAATTAGGAGATACCAATTGGACTCAACGCATACCACAAGCAACAATAGTAGCTAGCGAGCCCCATAAAACTGCTAATTTCAATCATAGAACTTGGTCGAACCCAATTCTTAACCGCCTCAATCTTTAACTGATGGTAACCAGACCTTAAATCAATCTTAGATAAAACCAATGCACCTTGCAATTGGTCAAAAAGGTCATCTATCTGAGGCAATATATACTTGTTTTGAATGGCAACCCTATTCAACTGTCGGTAGTCTATACACATCCTCTCTTGCTAGTGATGGTGTTACCACTTTTGTTGCTCTAGTTCGGACCATAGAGTGAAGGAGGAAAGATACCAATTTGTATCACCATATACCAATTGGATTCAAGTCATAGCACGAAGGAGTAGAAAGAAGTGAGTTTTTCCTAAAGTCCTATAGCCTCTTGAAGAAAAGTATGGACGTCTTCGTATAGTTCCGCAAGACTCTACTAGACTCATTTTCGTACAATGAGATCAACGAATCAAGTGCTCTGATACCAACTTTGTCACGACCCAAACTGTCGTGAGTGGCACCCATACTAACCCTCTAGTGGGAGAACCAAAACTACAGCCCAACTAATCAACTTAGCCAAAGTAATACACATTTAAAGTTGTAGAAGCAAGTTTAAATAACTATATAATTAATATGGAGTCCTCATAAACTCTAAAGGTTTAAATAAACTAGTCAAACTAATGCGGAAGAACAACCTCTAGAACCTGAAAGTCATTGTACCAAAACTCTACTAACAACAAGTCTAAGAACAGGGGGTACAACCCCGAAACTAAACAACACCTTAAACAAAAGTTACAGTCCGAAAAGAATGGACTTAAACAAGAAAGATCCATGGCAGCCTGAAAGAACTGGCTCACTCTTGAATCCGGTCACGCTCAATAGTCACCTAGCCGAGGTCTATCAATAGCCACCTGAAAATGCCCTATACTCAACAAAGAAAGAGCAAGTGCAGTATCAGTACACAAACACAGTGTACTGGTAGGATCACGCGGCTATCCCAATAAGTGAAACACATGCAAGTAATCACAATATTATAAAACAAGCATATACCAAACATATACAATATTAGTCATCTTTTCAGGATCAATGTAGCATTCCACATTCTCAATAATACACATTGGTTATCATCTAAGAGCAACATACAGTCTTCCAATATCAATCATTATTAGATATAAACATAATCATCACAAGTAGATACACAACACAATTCAATGGTCCTTTCATGGAACTCAATGCAATGATCCTCTCATAGAACCCAAACTCAAATTGTTAGTATACCAGTTTATGGTACTCGATCCAATGTTTATGCCGAAATGTGGCAACCGATCCCATATTTATGCCGGAATGTAGCAACTGATCCAAGTTAGTGTGTCGAAACGTAACACCCGATCCATTCAACAAACCACAATCACAATGTATATTCTAACAATCATACAACAAGAAGTGATTCATGGCATACAATTATTCAATTATCCTCATTTACGATTAGGGTGATCAATAATGCAACATTCGCATACATACATGTATTATAATGAGCAATTACAAACATATATCACACCAACATGAAATCACAACCATTACCTACCTCGAAACAAGCTTGAAACCCTAAAAAACTTGATCCTTCCCTTTCCGGATTCGCTTCGCTTGTTCTTGGTCTACAAACAATCAATATAATACGAGAATCAATAAACAATTACTAATTACCCAGATTACTAACAATTCTAACAACCCTAGATCATACCCATGATCTCACTACCCATGTTAGGGATTTTTTCACCATAAGTTACAGATCAAAACCTTCCCCCATTGATAATTACCCATTAGATTATATTCTACGGATCGAAAAATGGATTCAGGGAGATAAAATCTTACCTTTAGCCTCAAGAATGGTGGAAAACTGTCAAGAAAAGACCTGGATTCATTCCGTAGCTCTCAAATTTGAAAATTGCAGAATAAAACATTTTTGGACTTTTATTCCCGACTTAAATCGCATTTGTCCCACTACGGCGGGACCCATCCCGCTACAGCGGCAGCCATCCTGTTATGGCGGCATGCACAGAGACAGAATGTTGGAATTTGAATTCCAAGCCCCCATGTCACAACACACCTTCAACCCTTGACATTCAAAAACCACACGTTCACGCTAAGATCATTTTTGGGAGTTCTACTTGCCCGAATTCAATTCCGTAAAGTCGTACGGGTTTATTAACGTCTTAGCTATGTACTCATATGATCAAAATCATAATTAGATCACCCAATTACTACCATTTCCCTAGACCTTACTGACTCTAATTTCATCCAAATCTGGACTAGTCTAGGAAATTCTAAGTTACTACCAAAAAGTTTTCTGACCCCAATTCTTTCCCCATTGGATTTTCTCTAACAACGAAATTAGGTCGTTACAATTTCGGTTGGCTCGGGAAAAACACCTAGTATAGATTATCGATTTACTTAGGTATAATGCTTGGTACTGGGAATCTAATGGTTGGCTTGGGTACCATGCCTGGTACAAGTTTCATTATTGTTGGCTCATGTACCATGCCTGGTATATGGTTGATTGATTTGTTGTGTGTTGGTTCCATGATTGAACCGAGTTTATTCAATTGTGGTGATGTTGGACATGTTTCAGGTAGTGGTTAAGTCATGTTGATGACTGAGAGTCCCGTGTATGTTCACTGACATGAGTTACATATGTATTGTCCTAGTTTACTGATTTACCATTGCTTGTTCATATTTTATAAATCAGGAGCTATATTATGATCCTACCGTTATACTATCATTTTTATATACTAATACTACACTTGTTCTTTTTTTTGTTGATTACAAGTCATATTCTGGTGATAACTATGTAATCTCACATGTGAATCCCAATGTTCTCTGCATCCAAGGGTGAGATGCTTCTTTCAGGTTGTTATGGATTTATACTCTCTTTCTAGTTCACCATTTGAACTTAGACTCCTTTAATTTTGGGGTTGCATCCCTGCAATCTAGATTATGTAGATGTTCTAGTAACACGACTTTAGATTCTAGGGGAAATATTTCTGAAAACATTTTTTTATAACGATTTTTAGTTAAGAAACTTTTTTTAATTGATGAAACTGTTATTTAGATATTTAATTGTTTCTGGGTTGGCTTGAGTAATTGGTTCTCCCACTGGGATTTAGTGTGGTGCCTTTCACGATGGTTTAGGTTGTGAAATGTACCATAACATAAAATTATACGTTTTTTATTTTTCAAAAATAGTATTTTTCTAATTTACCTCCATGAAGAAGACTAACAAATTAAAATGGAGGGAGTAAGGGTTAAGACGAATTCAATATACTCTCTCAAAATACGATTATATATTTGTATACAAAATATTTAAAGTAAAATAAATTAAAAATATATATGTGTGTGTGAAATTTAATACAGTGGAATTCTAGATATGCCCCTCACCAATGAAATTTTCCGTACCTAAATATAATACTTTTTGACGTAAAAACTGCAAATATATAATTAATTAATTGATATTTTAAAATTTAAAAAAATGGAGAATAATTGAGCTAAGCACTATCAGCTCTCCTATTATATATTATTTATTATTACTTCTTATTTAGAAGTGCCTGGACTAACACAGCCAACATATACAAGTTGTACCAAAAGTAGTACAAATTGTACATTGTATTTAGGTTGTTATCAACTTTGATGGGTTGTCTGGGCATATCTTATTGGCCATTAAACACGTGTATTATGTGTCAAGAACATGTTGCTTCTCCGCTATTCTCACTTCAAACCTTGTGATTCACAATGAAAGAGGGAGAAAGAGTGTCGCTTCAGGCTTGAAATGTCTCCCACGTTTTTTCAACACTACATCTGTCTGTTTTAATTTGTATATTGTAACACCTTGTTGCTAATGTGATGACTTTTTATAGATACTTGATGCCATCAACATGTTTGTCGAAATTCCTATACTTGTGTGCCCAAGAGTTGGTCGCTTTAAAAAATGTTGCAAGTCTAATGAAACAGAAGTATGGGTTTCCCTCCGCTTATTGTGATTCTTTGCTTTTTATCTAAAATATTTTGTCCCCCGTCTGGAGAAGGATTACCAGTTAAGTGTTTTTAGAATTACCTTCATTTTTTGCTCTTTTCTAATGCCATTTCATTTACTTGCATGTATAATTCTACAATAGCATTACTACTATTTATCTAACTTCTGTTGTTAAACTGAAACAATGTTCTTCTTCAGAGGAAAAAGTGGCAAATAATAGTCTCAGCATTAAGATACATTTGGAGGAAACCATTTTGGTACGTCCAGATAAAATTTTGACATTCAACAAGGTACCATTGTTTTATGAAAATCTCTTTTGTTTTCGCACAAGATTGAGATTAAAGAGCAAGGGATCGTGAAATTACTTCATCTCTCGACTATTTAGTGTTTGTAAATGGTAAGAAGAATGGAGTAAATGTTGCTAGAAGTGCTCTTGTGGGAGTTCTCAGTTGCACACAGGAACCTGTGATTTCACCACTATAACCTGCACAATCTTAGGACACAAAAGTGATTGAATTGACAATCTCTAAGTAACTTTAATTGAAATACGTACTCTACGATTTTGTAGGATATGAAGTTGACAAGTCCTACATATTTTGGTACATGTAACAAGTGAGATTTAGAGGACAAATACGTTTGAGTCATAGGAGATTCCCCCATTAGTTATAAAATTATTGAAGAAGTATATTCTTCTCTTGTATTTATTTCTTGGCACGATTTGGAGTAGGTAGTTACATCATACATCTTTTGTGTTGGATTTGGCCTCATGAATCAAACTTAAATAAGACAAGTTCGCAAAGACTCTGTCTTTTCATGTTCTAATATATGTAGCAGAGAAAGAGCATGTGTCGTACAAGAGTCATTAAGAGGAATCTACACTTTTCTAGAGAGTGAAGTAGCTTCATCGAAACTCAATGTTGAAATGAGTTCATGGTTGCACTTGACACTTCTCTAAAAAGATGTTGCCATCTTTCTTTGTTTTCTTTTAAGAAAGTTACATCGTAGTTCACGCAGGAAGTAGTTGATAATCAATTGATGTTACTGAAAAATAAATTTGGGGAGCTGAGAAAACTATATATTGCTACTTGATGCTAAGATGCATCTACGAGTAGATTTTTCGGGTCCTTTATGTATATAATTTAGCAGCTTATTATGCTCCATTTTGATAATATTATCTATCATATCCCGAAGATTCACATAAGATATTATGGCCAACAATGAATTGTTTGGACATTCAAATTAATGGAACTCCAAGTTCCTTTGTCATCAACTATAAAAAGAAAGGGGCAAAAGTTTAAAAATGTATTATGTGTGATATCTTTTTCAATTAGTAATTTTCAACAAAGAAAAGGGAAGATAAATCTTTATATGTTTGAGACTTCTGCTTTGAGTTGATATATTTTTCCTTTGAGATTTTTCAACTTTCAGGTGATTTATTGAGGAAGAATGGGTGGAAGTTGTGAATTGTTTAATGTTGCCATGACATTAAAGTTGAAATTTCATGTAAGTTTTCACTGTCATCTCTCTGTTGTTTGTATCACATTTCAAGAAAATGCAACCATTCATTTAGCAATTTGAAGAAAAGTGACAAGAAAACATGTTGAAGTTGCAAAATCAGAATAACAATCAGGCCAAATTAGACCGAAGGATTGATTTCACATTCTCCAATTTCCAAGCCTTCAAGTATAATTCCACATTCTTTCAGAACCTTCAAATTTAGGTTGATTTTTGCTGAAAAAAATTCAATTCTCAAGTTTATGTATTGATAAGGAACAGTGACAGATTTTGGCGATGTGTTTGTATTGAGCAGTTGTACTTGGATTGGATAAAAGTTGCGATTGTAATATCGGAACACAAAACTTAGAGAACACATCACCTCTAAATTAAGTTCTTGCAGTGAATCGGATATTTATCTGAATTGAATTTTATTTAGGATTTTTCATAGGATAGTTGGACGCAATAACTTAACATCATTATTGTTATCATGCTCCTAATAATGAAAATCATGAAATTAAAAGGATGATCATATAAGTATAAGATGACCGATGACCCTTAAGATGTGATCTTAGGTTACAACACATTATATAATGGATAAAGTAGACTATATGCTTATATAATATCATGAAATAAGACTAAACTCTACTTTAAATTCCCTATAATGTCAAGCTTTTCCATCTGAATGTAAATTTTTTGTATAATGAGTGATTGTTTTAGGACCATCAAGTTGGATGCAAGCAGAATTATTTTTGTAGTCTATTTCAGTAAATTTAGAATACATTTTAATTGCATTACTTGAAATCTTTTAAGTCAACTGCGACATTCTTGCAAGGGTTTGGGCATAGCTATATATTTTCGAATCTTTAAAGATGAAAATAGAGGGATTGACTTTAACATCCTCTATGCGGTTGCATACAACTTTGCTTGAGTAAGGCGTAGGGCAGAATGAGCTGTATTATTTTCAGTAAGGTAAGAGATGGACTAGGAGGCAAAGTATTCCTTATATTATCTGGAGCAACACCCTTTCATCTCATGTAGAAGCATTTATGCGAGTTGTAGCATGTACTCATATTTTTCAAGGATATGGTCATAATGAAACATGTGTTGGTACATTTCTGTCGCTGCCCACCAGTTTCATATACTCAGTACGGTTGGTCCTCCGGTGCCCAATATGAATGTGTGCTTGGTGTAGTTGTTCCTAAAATGGAATATGATGTTGTTTCAAGCACACCACGTAGAGAAATATGTGTGAACTCTGTTTTGTTACCACAAGCGTGAAATAAGTCACGATTAATGGATGGTTGGTTCCATACAAAGGATATTGGTGAGTGGCAACCAAATGGTAGCTTGAAGATAATTGATCACAGGAAGAATATTTTGAAGCTATAGCAAGGAGAATATGTTGCAGTCAAAAATTTGGAGAATGTATTTGACAATAATCCTGTTATTGACTCGGTATGGATATATGGGAGCAACTTTGAGTCCTTCCTTGTTGCGGTTGTTAATCCAAGTAAACAACAGGTTGAAAAATGGGCCAAACAGAATGGCCTGCCTTTCTGGGGATTTTAATTCCAATTAAAATGTGAAAGAGCACATACTAGGGGAGCTTACTAAAGCTGGAAAAGAAAAGAAGTTAAAAGGGATTTAACTTCATAAAGGCTCTACACCTTGATCCAGTTCCATTTAACATGGAATGTGACCTCCTGACACTAACATTTAACAAGAAAAGACCACAATTGTTTAAATACTACAAGGATGTGATTGACACCATGTACAAGGATGCTAAATGAACTTGCAAGGCTTGAAATTAACACCTTTTCTTTTTAACTACATCTCCCTCTTTTTTTGTTTTAGTACTGTACATATCACTCAAATAATGGAGATTGTTTTATCAAAAATTGGATCACATGTAAAAAAATTAAATCAATCATGTTGAGCACGGGCCATAGCAAATCTAGTATATATATATACATATGTCATAATGAACTGTGTAGATTTCTTTCAACTAAAAGTGTAAGGAGTACTTTTGAATAAATTGTTATTTATAATTTAAAATATAGATTAAAACTCTAAAACTTGATTAATATCAAGTGTTATGTTAATCCATATTTATTATTATTTTTTGGCCTATATGAAAAATTAGAAATAATATGTTATTATTTTCAGTTATATATAGATGGAGCTTTTTACTAGCATTGATTATTAATTAAATTATCTTTCTATTTTTACTTGAATTTGTCTATTTACAATCTAATTAAATATTTGTTTTTCTTAGGTATGAGCGTATTGAACTTTCAAAGGTATATTTCTTTGAACTTTTTTTAATGTTTTATTTTATAATTTTTACTTAACCATCATTTATTTTATATACATAGAAAAAGAATGTGAATGTCACTAAGGGTTTTGATCCTCAAGTACCAAAAAATTCAAAATGTCATAAACCAAGGGTATATGATGATAAATTATTATTATTATTATTATTATTATTATTATTATTATTATTATTATTATTGTGTTGTTATTGTTATTACTACGTAAATAAATGCAGGCTCGCTATCCATATGGTAGAATGCCAATAATGCATTCTTGTTCTAATGTAAGTGTATATTTTATCCCTAATTTATTTTTTGTATTTTAAATGGGCTTATATTTAAATAAAATTAATTTTCAATAGATTTGTATATAATGTTTTTAAACTGATACAATTGTATATTATTTTCAATTTAAATGATATTACTATAGAGAGGAGTTGTTGAGCAAGAAAATGGACATGGAAAGAGGGAGCATCCATGGCTGACCAGGTAATATTCTTATTTATGGTAAAAAAAAATTGAAAATATTTCTTAAGATTTAAAATCGATTTATTTATTTTTTAAAACAAATTTTCCAAAAATATATTTGAACCTTACATAAATATGTATTTTTAGTAATTATTTGACAACTTGTGAAATAAAATGAATTACAAAAGAAATTAAATCATGAATTCAATTTGTAAGAAATAAAAATACAATAATGCATTTGTGCAAATACTAATAATAATTATTGATTTCAAATGTAGTCCTAATCCTATTAACAATTGATGGTACCATTCAAGCTTTGCTGCCAAAGGTCTATCAGTGGACCCTTACTTGCGTATGCTTAAGGAGAATCCAGACTTTCATAAGTTAACAATTTTAAATATAATTATAAACCAAATTAAAAAATATTGTTGTATGGTTATTTATTATATTTAATTTTTATTCTTACTAGTTAAAATTGCAAGCAAGTCTGAGGCTGATAGTAAGAATAAAGTGGTAATGGATTTGAACAATTGAGGAATATTGTGCTGGTGCTAGACATTATGTCTTAGTAGTGCAAATTATGTTATTAAATAAATTCTCCAAGAATATTGTGGAACATTCTGAATGTTCTTGGTGTTATTTTTTCATTTAGTCATTTCAGTTTCATAGGTAGAGAAGTGTTGAACTTCTTTATTCAAGTTTGGATTTTGCACTTTCAATTTAAAATAATCTAAGCTGTATTTCTAAGTAAAACTCTTTGTGTTTAAATACAAACATCATATTTCTTATTTCAAACATTCTTTGTTATGATTTACTTTATTATTTAGAAGTGTTTCCTCCATTTTAATCTACTTGTCTTAGTTATTACTCTTTAGTTTCAGTTTGTTTATTTTTAACTTGACACAATTTAAATAAGTAAAGAAATTTATGAATCTCGTAATCTTAAATGATATGTAGGATGTATCAAAATGCATTTTAATTTCGTGATCTTAAAAATGTCATGTGAAAAGTTAAAATTGAAAATTGTCAAAAAATAAAAGAAAAACTCATTTTCGAACGGACTAATGAGAAAAATAAACAAACAAATAGAAACGAAGAGCGATTTTGGATAGTAAGAGAATATTATATATATATATATATATATATATATATATATAGAGAGAGAGAGAGAGAGAGAGAGAGAGAGAGAGAAATTCTGTAAAATTTGTCTCATGTTTTTAAACTAAGGAAAATACTTTCATAATCGCATCAGTTTGATTTTTAGAGAAAATGAGATTTCTTATTTGATACTTGAGCCTATTTTGGGTATTTTTGGGGTATGAAACTTTTAATTTATTTTATTTTATATCCAACTAGCTAGAAAAATTTATTGATAACTCATTTCTTATCTAGAACAAATATATAATTAAATTACATATTGTATTTTCTTTAAAGAAGTCATATTTGCTGTAAATGTTTTTCAAAGTATTCATTTCAAATGGTGCTGGCTCTAAATGTTATTTAGCCAAGGAAGTCTTTAGGCATTTAACAATTAAAAAAAGTATTTGAATATTTCTTTTAATCTCAAATAGTATATATGTAATGCACGAATTTATTAAAGAGTTACCTCTTCTTACAATCAAGTTTAATTACTTTTATACATGTTTAGAGAGGCTTAAACAAAAAATTTCCCCTTTATTCAAAAGTTTGGAGATTTGATCATATATATATATATATATATATTAACTTGTTACTTTTCAATATTTAGCTAATGAATATTTTCAAACAAAATTCTTTTAATTAACCTAAATCTGGCCGATAATTATTTTTGGTGGATCTTAAAGGATGATTAGCTCCTTCCCTTTAGGAAAATTAGAACTCTTACCTAGAATCACATAAGCTAAGTAGATCATTCATTGGAGTTAATTTAAGCATAACTTAGTAAAATATTTAGGTGTCCTAATTCATCTTTAAATGGCGACTCCTTGAGTTAATTATGGCGACTGATTGGAGAGTTGGGCTTTTGAAACTAGTATCTTTAACTCAAACGAGATGATATACATACATACATACCGATCTATAGGCATTGAAGTACTACCGTTTTATTCGATGACTGGTTCATTTAGAAACTGAAACTTAAGGATTCTGGTACTACAGTCAACTGAGGCATAATAAGTGTGTAGTCAATCCATGTCGAGAAGATATCAAAATCAATCATGTCTAACTCTACTAGATCAGTGGAGGTGATTTTCTAAAAGATGCAAACTGGGCAATTTTTGTATACTTGTTTAGCTACAACTGACACACCGACAAAAGTAGAGACTAAGAAGGGTTTTGATAGGACTTTGGGAGTGACATCAAATTTCATTGCAACATAACGAGTCACGAAGAAAAGTGTGTCTCCTAGATCTAACAAGGTATAAACATCAAACAAAAAGACTCGTAATATACCAATGACTACATGAGGGGAACCTTCCTGATCCTGTTGAGTCTAAAGAGCATAAAACTTATTTTGGTGTTGTCCGCCATCAATGCTAGATGAGGTACCGTGCTGGGTCGGGCGACCTGCTGGAGTGTTAGGCTGAGCTTACTGACGAACATTTCTACCCTTGCCAACTGCAGATGGATAATTCCTTAATTTATGACGAGTCTTACCACATCTGAAACATCCAGTAGTACCGACCATACAATCTTCAAATAGTTCTTACCACACTTATGACAAGTGGGGAAAGAATGTCCACTAGAAACACTACCTTAGAGCTTGGCATTCTATCCTTGTTAAACTTAGGAACTGGAGCACTAGTAGAAGATAGGACCGAGCCTGAATATTTCTGATGGAACTAAGAAAAAATAGCACATCCTGGTCTCTTATAAGAGTAGTCAACACTATTTGTTCGAGTCCATTAGTTATCCCTATCACTCTTCTTGAGATTTTCCTTCTTTAATATTTTGGACACGGGTCATCAAACGGGAGATTTCTATCTCTTTGATAAATATCGCAGTCATACACTCTTTCCCCATCATCTTAGAAACACTAGAGACAAATGTATTCATGAGGGCCCTAGAGTCGACCACCATAGTCAGAGAATACCTAGAGAGTTGAGTAAACTTCAAAGAATACTCTTGAACTGTCGTGTTACCCTACCTCAAATTTATGAACTCTTAAACCTTAGTCTCTCTCATCTCAAGCAGAAATATTGTGTCTAGAAAAGTACCCTTCAACTTTTCTTAATTTAGATAGCCTGCATCAACAGTCATTTCCTCTTTCCATTGCCTGTACCAAATCTAGGCAACTCCCTTCAACTGATAAGTTACTAAATTTGCACTCTCGATCGGAGTGACACCCATAATCTCAATAAACTCTTGTGGATCCTCATCTACCTTTGAACAATGAAATTTTGGAAGGTTCATCCGAGTGAAGTCCCAGATTTTAATAGTAGTTATAGCCACATTTGAGATCACAAGAATCACAGCCTCTCGATTGACCTTAGTAGTCATAGCTTGAGATAGCACTTGAAAAGCATCTTCATACTTAGCAGGAGAAATGTGTTCAGCCAAAGAGTCAACTAGAGCCAGAGGTGCTTGTTGCTCCTCATTTTGATTCTTTCTAGTAGGAGGTATAATTTTGAAAGCATGTAAGGGATGAGTTATAAGGAAATTTTATGGACTTATGCTCTATCACACGACTAAGAGTATGAAAAAAGTAAAGTATTTCTTAAAATGGTTCATAGTTTCTCATTCATAGTTGTGAAGCGCTTCACACCCATGAACAAGATTTTACTTAACGCAACTTTCAGACACTTGAACATGATATTCTAATACCAAGTTTTTTATGCCCTGAGACAATCACTAGACGTGACACGGTACTTAGAGTCATAAGTGACCTCAAGATAACCTCACGACATAACGCTAAGATTGGAAAAATCAACATAAAACTGAAATACACATACGGAAGCTAAAACTGAAATATCTGGATGGAGCCCAAAATACTGAGATTCGACAAAAAATGGAAGACAACATAACATGGAGGAATCAGCTAACTGACTGTTTGAAAGTCTCTACTAATATGAGTTGCTAGGACAAATACCTAACTAACTTTAACATATCTGAAACTGAAAATCAAATATTAAAAGAAAGATAAGGGTTGTCCTCGAGGAGATGAGGATTCACCAATGATGTTGCTAACTGATTTGAGATAGAACTAATCGCGGGCCTGATGATGATCGACAAAATCTATATCATCAAAAGTATGGAGTCAGTACTTGAAATGTACGAAGTTGGAGAAAATGCAATCAAACTTGTTTTCACTCATGATCTTGAGAAGAAAGGTGAAATAGATGTTCAACAAATTCTCCCATTTGATAATTTAGCAGATCTGTTCACTAAAGCATTACCAACCACATCATTTGAAAAGCTGGTATTCAAGATTGAAATTCATTGTCTCCAAGAAATTAAATGATGTTTGCATCAGGGGGAGTTATAAACTACGTGTTGCAGTCTTTTTTCTTGGCCTAGGTTTTATTTCAATGGTTTCTCTGACAAGGTTTTTGACGAAGCAACAAACAACACGTATTACAAGATATGTATACTCTTTTGTCTTTCACTAGATTTTTTTCCCATAGGATTTTTCCTAGTAAGGTTTTAACGAGGCATATTATCTATCAAAGATCATCAAATGTAGAGTATTGTTGTATATAATTTGATGGTTAAATGGATGACCATAGCTCCTAGGTTAATTCTCTCCTTTATGGATAGTAATTTTGTAGATAATGTGGTTAAATGGATGATCATAACTTCTAGGTTAATTTTCTCTTTTATGGGTAGTAATATTGTTGATAATGTGGTCATGGATGGCCAGAACCCCTACGTTTATTTCCTTATTTATCCATAGTAATTTTTGTATTCTCAAGATTTAATGTCATGTTTATGTCACCCTTTAGACTATAAATAGTGATATTCTTTCTCTTATCTTATATTCTTCTTCTTGTCTTCATCTTTATATTTTTTTTTTGTTCTTAAGTTTACAACAGAATTAAGCTTAAAAACAATCGTTTGGGGCTATTGTTCTTCCATTGCTGATCACAATTTTCACTGTACAAGCATTAAAATAAAAAATAATCTCCATACTTGAGAAGCGTATATACAACAAATATTTCGAATGAGAACAAACTTCTGATCATGGTGATGCAAGAAAACATATGTAAAATATTCTTCATCGATTTTGATTAAAAGTAGGTCTCCCTTACTTTTAATTTTTTGACTTAAAAGTCATTTAAGTTTGAATTTTTTTCCACTTAAAAGCTACTTTTTTTAAGTTAATCCAATGGACTCTTAAAACTAAAGAGGTTAGGGTGGAGTCATTTTAAAAATAGGATAAGGTGTGAATTATAACAAAAGACATATCTTAAGGGTGCAAAATGCAATAGATTGCCGATTTTCTTTTTGGTCCAAAAGAAAAACTTATATAAATATATCATGTTAATCTTTCTGATGTTGTGCAATCATTTGTAGAAATAAAAGTTTTTATTTTCTTATTTTAAATTTCTTCAAATCATAGGAACGACATACACGTCAACCGTGTATTAGGTATAAAATTATAATATAAAGTCAGAATTAAATATTGGGAGACATATAATACCCTGTCAAATTAAAAATCACATCAATTAAGCATCATTTTTTAAAAGTTAATATAAAATACATGTTTATAATGTGTTCACATATATAAAAGTAAGTATCGAAAATATTATATTACTCCGTATATTATATGTCGGTACCAAAGTATTAGTCATTTTGGTGAATTGAATTTATTTCAAAATATAATTGTTATAAATAAATAAAAAACTAGCTAGTCAATTATATTTTTTTAATGCCTTGCAATATCTACTGTTATTATTTTAGTTAATGGAGTGTCAATTAAGTGACACTAAATGAGAAATGAAGGATAACTAATTTAAAATTATGATTAAAATTATTTAATATTTTATTTACGGAAAGACAAATAATATGTGTTATCAACTAGACAAATAGAACTGTACTTCTCGGTAAAAAATTGCAAAACAACGAAGTTAGACTAGTGGCAAGCCAATGATAGTATTGGTAAAAACTTAGCCAGTTAGCCGTATACAAATAATACACCTACTAATAAATAAATAACACTGGCATGTTATTTAATTAAAAAATATTTGGTGCTATCTGTATTAAAATATTGAGTTATTAGACAAAATGCCTATTAAGTTAAATTTCTTACGCAAAAAGTAGTCTACTCACAAATATATGTCACTTATATTACAATAAAAGTGGTTATTCGGCATTTCTGTCATTCAAAATTGAGATAAGGCACCTGTAGCCCGGCCCCTAAATTATAATCGGAATTCTAAAAACACACTTTAATTAAACTAAGGTTCTATTACCCTCTCTTCGCCTTTCGAACTCATTTTTTTATATAATTTTATACACCTTTTGGCTTATGTGGCACACTCCGTGATTCCCCATAATTGAAGCGCGTGGAAGATGTTTGGATGCCACGTAAGCCAAAAAGGCGTACAAAATTACAAAAAATAAAATAAAATTGGAGGGTTATAGGACCTTAGTTTAGTTACGGCGTGTCTCTGCAATTTCGGTCATAATCTAGGGAGTACTTGTGCCCAGTGGCAGATGTAGAGTGTGTCCAGGGGGTCATCCGACCCCCCTCGGAAAAAAAATTACACTATATATATAAGATCAATTTTTTTGTGTACGTGTATATATTTAAAATTGAACCCCCTGAGCATATGTCAAAGGAGTAGCTCAATGGTTTATGGGGTTCAGAATTTTGCCTATGTGAGCTTTGGGTCACAGGTTCGATTCTAGGCAACAACATTTTTTTTATTTGAACCCCTTGATAGAATTCCTGCCTCCGCCACTGCTTGTGCCTTCTTTCTTCAAAATTTGGGTTCTTATTCTTCTTCTCTTCGTTTCGAGCGAATTATATATCAATATACAACGTGACGTCGGGAGAATTTCATATCTAAAATTTGGAATTGTTTATATGTGATTTTGTGTTGATCGAGATTGAATAGTCAATATATATTTGATGTATAGTCAGTGTAAACTTCATAGTTCATATATAATTAAGTTATATTGAACTTTTTGAGGTATAATCATTAATCAGTGTATAACTCATGTATATATGAGTTATATTGTATACTTAATATATACTTTTTATGACTTGTGACAAGCTATATTGCATATACTTCTTATAACTTTTAGCTATTTTTTATGTAAATAAAACATGATTTTATTTATTACAACTAATTAGTTTATTGTTTATATTTGAAACTACACCTAAAATAATAATCTGCATAGATATTGGACTGGGCGTGTACTTAGAAGGCCTTACTACTAATAAACTTTATGATGTTTGGTAACAGTACCTAAAATGTCAAAGTTCTCTCATACGATTGATATTAGTTTAATATATGTCTATTGCACGTGTATATCATATCAGTAAAAATATTTTATACGAAAAACCCATATCCAATTTCAATATTTATCGATCTATAGGTCTTTTCTTTGCGCGGTCACAAGAATATTATAATTAGTTTAAGTATCAATATATAAATTCCATCACTACTGTCTTAAATAAATAGTAAACATATGCCTGAAACAGACAAAAGAATCTCAAAAAAATAATAAAAAGAGAAGAATTCACTATCATAATTATGACAATTGAGAAGAAAGAATATAGTCAACGAATTTGCGCCATTAATATCAAGAGTAAGATTATGTAAATCAATAAAAATAAATTATGATCTTCAAATTTTTATTGGAAATATGTGAGACATTGTATATATTAATGACTTTTATATGTGATCGGAGTTGGGTTGGCTTTGACTTTATAGAAGTAGAGAAATCTTAAATCAAAAACGATTTTGATTCTTAGAGAATCACTAATACTACTACCATATTTAGGAGTTATAAAAGTACTATAAAAATTAACGTGATTTCTTATATTAGGAGTCTAAAATACTACAAAATCAATGTGACTAATTTTTTGAAGAAATATGTCATATTAAGAGTAGGAGTCTAAAATTAAAATTAAAATGTTAGAATTTGCCTCCTAATTACTTTTCATCCATATTAGGACTCCTAGCTATTGAATGAGTATATTATTATTTAGTAACGTGAAATATTCAAAATTGGATATTATGCCAGACTCTAATTTTGATTTCCACACAATGGTCAATTTTTCACCTAAAATGGATTGATTATAGAAGCAACGTGGATCAAACAACAATCCAGAGGATCTCGAAGTTATTATCTGAGTATTCACCTTCCACGAGTTTCATATTTATGGTGATCTGTATTTAATTTGTCTAGAGGTATAATATTTTCTTAACAAGAGCATAGTTACACCAAAAAAAAAATAATCAAAAACCATGTTGTTTTTTTGAATTCCTACAACACAAATGGAATGTGTAGCCTCCCATCGATATCAAAATCAGAGCAAACACACTAGTAGTGTTCTATTTTCCTCCACTTTAATTCAATATTGAAGCATTAGCTT
Organism: Solanum verrucosum; assembly: GCF_900185275.1. Classification (NCBI taxonomy): domain Eukaryota; kingdom Viridiplantae; phylum Streptophyta; class Magnoliopsida; order Solanales; family Solanaceae; genus Solanum; species Solanum verrucosum. The sequence goes on along the minus strand of NW_026020082.1, from coordinate 17,199 downwards.
CCCTATTCTGTCAATAGAACCGATCAAAGAAATTCTTGTTAAGCTATCGGTGAAATTACTCGTCATAGTCAGGTGTGTTTTCAAATTCTGATTTCGTTTAATTTCTAGTACTGATTTTGTCAAAACTCATCTCAGCATATCTGCTAACAACATGGCCTACCACATGAATCTATCTAAAAAGTACGTATGTTGCACGTGTGTGTCACATTAACATTATTAATTTGAATACTATAAATATTTTAAAATATGTAAAATTGTTGTAAGCGTACACATTTCTTTTTGTTTTGTAAATAATTTGTAGTGTTGCTCACCTCTGTAAATAAGCAAGTAGTTCGTGCTTTTTGTCAATTAACTTAGATGGACAAATGTGCAAATAAAGATCGATTAACCATGAACTACTTGTTGTTCATCTTGTATTCCCAAGATACTTAGAACAAAACTTTGAAGAACTTGATAAGACACAATAAAGTTTAACAACATTTTCACAACTAGAAAATTAAAACTAGTAGAGAAACTAGAATCATAAACAAATTAGATAAAATATACGAAATATTTTTTTTCTTAAAGAAGAATTGTTGTCAATCTGTGTTTAAAGAATCTTATTGATTCCAACAAACTTTGCAGAAACACGAAGTTACCAAAGTTTAATGAACCAGTGAAGAACAGAAGAACATAAATTAATTCACAAATCTAAAATCTGTAACACATACCAGAATCTGGAAAAGCAGAAAGAAGATCAAGCCCACTGAATGCACAGTGTCCCCTTAAAGAAATTATTCCCATCTAGTATCCGAGGTTTGATTTGGAATTGTCCTCCCAGGATAGAATGATCTTAATCACCAGTGTATTGATACCCAAAACGCTGGTGTCAGCGAGCCACTCAACAGTAGAAAAGTACACTTAGAATACTAGATTTAGTAGTAGAAGAAGTCCAGAAAAATTCTATATTTAAAATGAGAGGAAATTCCTCAATTTATAGAAAACAAAGGGTAGTGTGAAAAGGTTCTTATTGTGCCTTACCGGAAAGGTCACAAACCTTTGGAAAAGTCACAATCTTTCGGAAAGGTCACCACCTTTCATAAAAGTCACAACTTTTGATAAAAGTCGCAACTTTTCATAAAAGTCTTAACTCTTCATAAAAGTCGCAACTTTTCATCAAGTCACAACTCTTCATAAAAGTCGCAACTCTTCATTTTCCATTCACACCTTTTGTAAGTGGATCCGACACATTATCCTTTGACTTTACATAGTCAATTGTGATAATTCCACTAGAGAGTAGTTTTCTAACGGTATCATGTCTATGTCTTATATGACGAGACATTTCGTTATACATCATGCTCCATGCCTTACCTATTGCATCTTGACTATCAAAGTGTATACATACTGATGCCAAAGGTTTGGGCCAAAAAGAATATCTATCAAGAAATTCCGGAGTTTTTCAACTTTTTCACCGACCTTATCTAGAGCACCTAGCTCAGAGATCATTGTAGAGCTAGCAATACATGTCTTTTTGGAAAATTTCCAAGAGACTGCTCCTCCACCAAGAGTAAATACATATCCACTCGTGGATTTTACTCTATTTGATCCCGGTGATCCAATTTACATCACTATATCCTTTCAATACTGTATGATATTTGTATAATGCAAGACATAGTTTAATTGGGATTATTTGTGAACCGACTCAGTTTATTAATAGTACAGGCTATATCTGATCGCGTACACTTTTTGATATACATCATACTTCCCAATACTCTAGTATAATCCAATTGTGAGTCACTTTCACCTTCAATATTCTTTTGAAGTGTAAAGCTCACATTATTGGAGTCTTGACAATATTAAAATCCAAATATTTGAACTAGTCAAGTACTTTTTCAATGTAATGAGACCATGACAATGCTAAACATCTTGGAGTTCTAAGGATTCTTATACCTAAGATCGCATCAGCAACTCCAAGATTTTCATTCCAAACTTGCTTTTCTAGCATACATTTAGTAGCATTTATGTCATTAGTGTCTCTATTGATGATCAACATATCACCAATTATACAAACAAACAATGATCTAGTGATTTTAATGTAAACGCATTTATCACTTCCATCATTCTTAAATCCATTTACCAACATAGTTTGGTCAAATATCTTATGTCATTGTTTGGGCGCTTGTTTTAGTCCATCAAATAACTTAACAAGTTCGCACACTTTCTTTTCTTTACCAAGAACCACAAAACTCCTCGGGTTGTTCCATGTAATTTTTTTTTCTCCAATTCTCCATTTAAGAAGGTTGTTTTCACATTCATTTGATGAATTTGGATGTCATATACCACAACTAATAACATTAGCATCTGAATGGATGTAATTCTTGTTACTGACGAGTATATATCGACAAGCTCAAAACCTTGTTTTTGTCTAAAGCCTTTGACACAAAGTCTTGCTTTATATTTGTCAACAGTTCCATCGACTTTCATTTTCCTTTTGAGGATTCACTTTGAACCCAAAGGTTTATTTTCTAGAAGAAGACCAATTAACTTCCAATATGGTTGCTCAAGATTTCATCAACCTCACTATTGACACCATCTTTCCAAAAGGATGAGTCTACAGAAGACACAAGAAATGTTACAAAATCATATTCAAAGGAAGTAAATTTCCTTTGACATTTACTACGCCTCTGAAACTCTTTATTAAGTACATTCTCCTTTTCCTTTCCAAGGTCTTTTAGACCCTTCACTAGACTACTCAAGTCTAATTTTACAGTCCATAGTCATAGGTCCTATTTTAATCCTTTTAGAAATAGGAACTTGGACTTTGGCTAGACACCCTCACACTTTGAAATATTTCAAGTTGGATTTCCTTCTTTTCCATTTCTCATATGGAATAGATTGTATCCTAAGCAAACAAAATTGCTTTCTTTCTGAAAAGACATAACTTTTTGTCGTTCCCTTTTGCAGTAAGGATAGTTCCTGCATACAAGTTTTGTGGTAAACCCGAACTTATAAATAATGCATCCATCATTTCTTTCAACGTTCGGTTTTTCATTAGATTGAAGTGACTAGGGCAGTAGTTTGATGAATAATTCCACTTTCCAAACATATTTCTGCGCAAGGAGATTTATATTCTCCATTTTTATCACTTCTTATCTTTTTCCCAACTGATTTTCAACTTCGATATTATATTGTCTAGACATTTCTATTGCTTCATCCTTACCATTCAGCAAATAGACATAGTCATTTCTAATGCAATTGTCAATGAATGTTATGAGATACTTTTTTCCACCACGAGATGGTGTTGACTTCATATCGCAAATGTTAGTGTAAATCAACTCTAAGGGATTAGAATTCCTTTCAAAAGATTTATAAGAATGCTCAGCATACTTAGACTCCACACAAACATGACATTTTTATTTATTGCACTCAAAGTTAGACAACTTCTAAGTTAATCAGTTTTCCTTATAAGGTTTTGTAATTGACATGCCCCAAGTGTTCATGTCACAAACTTTGACTCAAGCAAGTAAGAACAAATAAAAATATTGAGTTGAAAACCTCTTCGCGAGGTAGCTTTTTTCTCACTAATATTTTGTTCCTATTTCTTACAATTTTGTGTGATACAAACATCGTTTAGAGTCATCACCTTGTCAAATGTCCTTTTCAGAAGGAACTTTCCATAACTTTCAATTTGATTGTTATAGAACTACCCATGAACAAAGTTTCATCGGGTCCAATAAAGGCAATATAGTCCAACTTTTACAGAACATAACAAATGACTATTCACCAATATTCATGTCTATGCAAATACTTTTATTATAATAGACATATCTTTTCATGAAAAATCAGAACATTTTAAGTGACACTTTTTCATAAAAGAACACAATTATTTTGAACAAGTATATATAGAATTTGGTAGTTTCATACTAGTCACACCATATACTAGTAATAGAGAAACTCAACAACCACAATACCAAATATACTCCAAGAATTTTGTGGGTCTAACACAATACAAAAGTATCATTGAATTTCATATCTTTTGCTCCAAAATTAAATTAGACACCAAGTCTAATTTTATCTTTATCATAAACAAAGAACCCCCACATTTTAAATGTGATCTCAAAAATAATTTTCAAGTATTTGAAAATAGTTTTTCCACATATTTTCCCAGACTATCAAAATGTCATTGGCACTATGAAAACTCTTTTGGAAATATTATTCTACAAAAGAATTATATTGCTTCAATTCTCTTTGACAATCTTTACATAGTGTCAAAGTTCATTCCATAGAGGCACAAAATCACAAACTCTAAGTCACTGATATTTTTCCATCTATCACAAATAGACATATCACTTAGTATTTAGAATACTAACAATAAAGACAAACAATTTTGTACAATTTGTTTCTATATAACAGTGAGTTTATAGAAAGTCAAAAGTACAACATTGACTTATTATGTGAAGTTTTCATATTTTTTCAAATCAATTGCATAGTCTGATTTATCCAGAGTAGTAAACTACAAAAGGTTTTAGCCTACAAAAATCAGACACAATCAAATTTCACATGGAGTACAAAACTACAAAAGTTTTTTTTTTTTTTTTTTTAGTCTCCAAACAGAATTAAGCATATTCTTTATCAGATAGAAATGTTTTTCATTTCAAATAGTCTTCCAACTATAACATTTTGGCATACTATTTTATCAAACAAAAATGAACATCTCTCATTTTGCAAACTAAAGAATTTTAAAGGCAACACTATTTGCCAAGCAAAATTCATTCCACAACAAATGGTTTGCAGATCTTTTTCCAAAGATACACATGATAAAAAATCAAAATTGTTAACTCTTAGAAACTATTTTCCTCCTTAGACAAATAATAAAAAGGTTACCTGGTGTAATCTTTAACCGGAATAGCACCAAATTTTTTTTTCTGTACATTCTCACTTCGACCTTGCTAAACAAAGCACCGAATTCTGGAGAAGTAATGCATTAAACTTCTACTTCCATGATCAGTTTCTCTCAATCAGTAGAATACAAGAAATACCAACAGTATAATAATTTCCTTAAGATTGTTGTTCGTCTTGTATTCCTAAGATACTTAGAACAAAACTTTGAAGAACTTGATAAGACACAATAAAGTTTAACAACATTTTCACAACTAGAAAATTAAAACTAGTAGAGAAACTAGAATCATAAACAAATTAGATAAAATATACGAAATATTTTTTTTCTTAAAGAAGAATTGTTGTCAATCTGTGTTTAAAGAATCTTACTGATTCCAACAAACTTTGCAGAAACACGAAGTTACCAAAGTTTAATGAACCAGTGAAGAACAGAAGAACATAAATTAATTCACAAATCTAAAATCTGTAACACATACCAGAATCTGGAAAAGCAGAAAGAAGATCAAGCCCACTGAATGCACAGTGTCCCCTTAAGGAAATTATTCCCCTCCAGTATCCGAGGTTTGATTTGGAATATATCCTCCCAGGATAGAATGATCTTAATCACCAGTGTATTGATACCCAAAACGCTGGTGTCAGCGAGCCACTCAATGGTAGAAAAGTACACTTAGAATACTAGATTTAGTAGTAGAAGAAGTCCAGAAAAATTCTATATTTAAAATGAGAGGAAATTCCTCAATTTATAGAAAACAATGGGTAGTGTGAAAAGGTTCTTATTGTGCCTTACCGGAAAGGTCACAAACCTTTGGAAAAGTCACAATCTTTCGGAAAGATCACCACCTTTCATAAAAGTCACAACTTTTGATAAAAGTCGCAACTTTTCATAAAAGTCTTAACTCTTCATAAAAGTCGCAACTTTTCATCAAGTCACAACTCTTCATAAAAGTCGCAACTCTTCATTTCCATTCACACCTTTTAAAACTCAACACTACTAAAAATAAAGGTAACTCTCATAGGTGACAAAAAAACAATGAAACTAATCAGTGCATCTCAACATCTTTATTGAGACGCCTAAAATTTCTTTAATTTAAAAAAATTATATATTTTTCTTTTACTATATATTTTTGAATTCCTTAATTATTGATTTTACCTAATATCTCTTGTTATGTATTTTCCTTGTACCATGTATCCTAGGACTCTTTAATTTCAAATATTATAATAAAAAATAAATAATAATTTGAGGGAGAAAACAGTAAAGGACAATTTTACTTATTGTATCACGTGTTTTACTCGTGTGTATCATGTTAGTTAATAATAATAAGTTGAGTCAAAAGCATTCTAAGCTCCCATGAATAATAAGATGATTAATCGCAAAATATATTTCTTGATGACTCAAAAAATAATTTAATGTTAGAAAAATCACACAAGAAAGCAAATGTGTGATATATATTTATTATATACAACTATAGTTTAAATAAAATACTATTTGTAGCTATAGTTAAAAATTTATAGTTAATTTCTCTCTCGCCTCTCTCCTCTTTTTTTTCTCCTCTCTATGTCCTCTCTTTGTGCTATATTACTTTATATTACAGTACATTTAGTGAAAGATTTATTCTAAGAAAAAAAAAATATAATAACAATCAGATACTAATGTTATTGCATATAATGAATTAAAAAATATATATATATACCTCACAAGCTAAAGCAAAGAACACGCAAAGGTGACATTCTGTTCAAGACTCTTTATATAACACCTAGTAGCACATAAATGGATTTTTATTTGCATAATAAATATAACAAAATACGTAAGAATTGACACACTTATTAAGAAAACAATAATTGACATAGTGATTTATCATTTTATCCATATTAATTATGAAGTGGATGAATTAAAAACTTAAATTTTTCAAGAAATTCTACCTTTTTTCAAAATAATTAATTGAGGGTATAATAGGTAAAATATTTTTGTCCTTTCTTGATTTGTCAAAATGGACAAGTAATTAGAGACAACTAAAAAATAAAAAGTGGACAAGTAATTAGGGAGAGAGAGAGTATTTCTTTACTTAATTAAGAAGAATTAATTATCATGTACTTATATTTCAAGAGATTACGCACTATAGGAAACAAGAGAAAATTAGGGCCCTAACTTTGACAAAATTTATATAGTGATATTAATTTGAGGTGTCATATATATTGTTTTTTGCATAAATAATATATATATATATAAGCTAAGCTAGCTAGTACTCTTAATTAATTAAATGAGTTTGCTTTTCTTAATTTCTGCATCTAAATATGCAGCTTCTTGTTAACAAGACGTAGATTCAGGCATTCATTTTTCTTCCAACTCAAGATGCGTACTATAGGCTTGAGATCAATAATTCAAACAAATTCCTCAAAATCTTCTTCTTTTAACGTATTTCAACATATATTTACATTAAGCCCAATTAATTCAAATTCGTGTCATGTAGAAGAATACTAGCAAATAAATTCCACCATTTAGTGTGAAGATGTCCCACATTTAATGGTGAAGAGGAGAGATGGTCTCTTTATATGGCTTGAGCAATCCTCACCTATTAAACTAAATTTTGAAGTTAAGTTAGGTTCAAATTCTATTCGTTTCAAACATATAGTTGTTGTTTTCATGCAATATAGCAAATGTAAATTCACGTACAAGTTATTGACAATTCAAATAACCCCACCCCCACCCCACCCAAAAGAAGAAAAATGTTATCCCATGTTGAATTGAATTCTTGAACCTAATATATTAACATCTGATCGTCCTTGAAATGATGAAACAAATTATTGAAGAGCCAGCCTATGTTTTCCCAAAAGTAGTAGTAATAATAATATAATATATTTTAAATTGAAATATATATAGCTGGAATAGCATAAAAAAAAAGTTGGTGAAAGTGTACTTCGTGGGTACTTCCCCTCCAAAAGAGAAGATTAATGGAATAATATGCAATAAAATAGTACTTAGTACCTAATTAAAAATCCTGCAAGAGATAAATTTATGAATCTCCAACTAATTATTTCCCTTTTTTTCTTACATGGCTTAAAGAATAAAATGAATTCCTTTTGTATAAGCCAAATGATTTATTCAATCACACAAACAACTGACACAAGTCTCCTTAAAAATACCTTTTTTCTCCCTACGCACAACCCCAAACGCACAACTTAAGATATTATAATCCCTAAAATTTCTTACTATTTTAAAAAAAAAATACAAAATCCCCTCCTCAGATATATCCATATGCCCTCTCGGATACATCTCTATCCCTTTCGGATACATTCATGCCATTAAGTAATGTATCATTTACAATGTATCGAACATTCAAGAAATGTATTGTCGAGTAATAATAAATCCGAGATTTTTCTAGTTGGAGAAACCTCTGGAATAGAATATAATTAGTGAAATTTCTGTAAGTTATCCTAATTTATAAGGAGTGGTTTATCCCTACACGACATACATAAAATTAAATGACATTTATATATTTTATTTTAATTTCGTTATTCTTATGAAATGTTACATCATACATGTATATTTTCGAAGGACTCTTCCGTATGTAGTTAGTATGATTTTCATGCATATGATCAGATGCAGCATATGATTGGATCATAGATCTACTATATAATAATTAAGAAATATAGTAGATAATAAACTACGTGTCCTAATGATCGACTAGTAATTAAATACTCATGAAGTTACAATCTTAGAAAAAGTAATTACTCCAATCAAACACCTTATTTGTGGACAAATTAATTAAAGTGATTGATCATAAGTTGCGTGCTTTCAATATAAAACATGGAGATATCTATGAAACTACACTCCAATAACATTTCAACACCACAAAGTATGTATCTTAACGAAAACATACTAAAATAATAAAATACGTACGCGAGCATTAATTCTTAATTAATCCCTATATCGTAATCAAATTATAAAACTAAATTTTGATGATTGATTACTACAATTTATTTTAATTATAACGCTATTTTGATGTTATTGTTTATATTAATTTTTTTCTTGACGCTGTAATATTTACTTTGATTGATGCATTTGAGGCAAGGTCTTTCAAAAATAACCTCTCTATTTTCGTGAGATATTGATGAAGTCTATCCACATACATTTTATTTTTTTCAAACTGCACTTATAAAATTTTACTAAATATATTATTATAGTTGATTATTATAATTTGTTGGAAAAAAAACATTAGAGCCGTAACAAAATAACAAACAAAATGAAAATGAATGATTGAAGTGGAAAATGGAAATAGAAATAGAAAAATCACGTGAGAGAAAAAGAGATTTAGATAAAACTATATATATAATTAAAAGTGACCCCTTATGTTATGTAGTCCCCATAGCCACCGTCCGAATGGTGTTTAGCCTAGAAAAAGGGGTAATTGTCGTTTTCCAACCTCTTCTCTCTCCTTTCAATCCCGTCCTAATTTTAACGTTTTTACAACTTTAAAGTAAGACCCTACTTTCAAGTCTTTTCTTCACTCTCACGTCCCTTTTTTTCCCCTGGGTCAGACCCTACTTCGAGCTGTTGTCCAAGAAGAAAATTGAAATGCTACCTCTAACTCCTTATGATTATGGTGTAGTGGTAGAATTATTTCATCGTTAATCAGATATTTTGGATTCGAATCTTGAATATGGAGAAAATTATATTGGAAGTGTCACTTCTGATGGGAGCCCTATAATGCATGATTCAAATTTAATCGTGAATACAAGTTTTAGACACCGAATAAAAAAAATGCCACCTCTCATGACTTACACTTTGTTTGGATGGTTGTAATGTGTTGTTTCATAATATATTGTATTGTGTTGTGTTGTATTGTATCGTACTATATTATTTTAATGAATACACAATTTGGATATGTTGTATTGTTCTCCATCGTTACATAATATCACACATTTCTGTTTTGAATGATAAACCTATAAGAATAGTAGGGTACGGGATAGAGATACTATGAAAATGTAGGGTAAAGATAAAATATAATTATTAAATAATAAAATAAAAAGAAAATATTAAGGTAACGGTGCGATCATATTATCGGTCATTCCATAAAATGAGTCTTTTCATCGTTACCTAACAATGGATTTAAACGATATGATACAATAGAATTTAAGTAACAATCAAAATAAGCATTGTATTTAAACTAACAATACAGTACAATACAATGGGTAACAACCATCCAAACAAAGTGTTAGCATCAACACTGAGGTGTAGGGTTTAGTGGTTGGCTAGAGTTAAGTAAAAATTAATTATGTGAAATTTAATTGTTTAAGTATTAATTACTATATTTTCTTAATTTTATATAAAATAATATATAAATTGATTTATAATTTATACATATTTTAATTATGTAAAATATACCATGATAATCAAACTTTAAATTTTTGGTGTGCTGAATTTTGTATAAAACAATTAAAAAATTACCCCAGATTAAATTAATTATGCTAATTTTAATGAACCAATTCTCTTCTTAGGGTGTGTTTGGGAGGAAGGAAAATGTTTTCTGTAGAAACTTTTTTTCTAGAAAATGTTTTCTTGGAAAACAAGTGGATTTCTAACTTATTTTTTCATTTTGGTTGGTAAGTAGAAAATATTTTTTGGAAAATATTTGTTCGTTTGTGTTGTGCTGTATTGTATCGTACTATATTTTTTTAATGAATACACAGTTTGGATATGTTGTATTGTTCTCCATCATTATATAATGTCACACATTTCTGATTTGAATGATAAACCTATAAGAATAGTAGGGTATGGTATAGAGATACTATGAAAATGTAGGGTAAAGATGAAATATAATTATTAAATAATAAATAAAGATAAAATGAGAAGAAAATATTAAGGTAATGGTGCGATCATATTATCGGTTGTTCCATAAAATGAGTCTTTTCATCGTTACTTAACGATGGATTTAAACGATATGATACGATAGAATTTAAGTAACAATCAAAACAAACATTGTATTTAAACTAACAATACAGTATAATACAATGGGTAACAACCATTCAAACAAGGTGTAAGCAACAACACTTAGGTGTAGGTTTAGTGGTTGGCTAGAGTTAAGTAAAAATTAATTATGTGAAATTTAATTGTTTAAGTATTAATTACTATATTTTCTTAATTTTATATAAAATAATATATAAATTGATTTATAATTTATACATATTTTAATTATGTAAAATATACCATGATAGTCAAACTTTATATTTTTGGTGTGCTGAATTTTGTATAAAACAATTAAAAAATTACCCCACATTAAATTAATTATGCTGAGCCAATTCTCTTCTTAGGGTGTGTTTGGTAGGAAGGAAAATGTTTTTTGTGGAAACTGCTTTTTTAGAAAATGTTTTCTTGGAAAACAAGCGGATTTCTAACTTATTTTTTTATTTTGGTTGGTGAATAGAAAATATTTTTTGGAAAATATTTTTTAGTGTTTGGTTGGTGAATGAAAAACATTTTTCAAAAAGATCTTTTATTCTAGAGAGTAAAAAATACTTTTTAGGAAAATAATTTCTGACTCGCAAACCAACCCCTATAATCAATCTAAGACCCGACCTTAACATCCAAACTAGAACATGACCCCAACGACCATTCCAAAATCCGGCGTTGAGATCTGACCCCAACATTTGACCCGAGAAACGTCATTCAAACTAGGACCCAATCCCAACACTCGAACCTGGACACAATCCCGCATCTCAATTCGAGATCTGATCCCAACAATTGATGCGGAACTCAACTTTCGGTCAGGACCAAACTCGACTTGCAAACCGGGACCTGACCACATCCTACTCAGAACCTGATATTTTTGAAAATGAACTTTTAATGTGGGGCTGGGGTTGGACGGGGTCGGAGTAGGAGGTGGGTAAAATATGAAAAAAATTAAAATTTGAAATATTTTTCAAAAAAAGATTGACATATTGGGGGGGGGGGGGGTTAGGGTAGGGTAACAATGAAATTTTTTTAATTTGAAATATTTTTAAAAACAATTTCTTTATATTTTTTGTCAGCGGAAGGGGGGGGGGTAGGTAGGGGTAGTCTGGGGTTGAGTGAGGTAAGAATATCTTAAAATTTAAAGAAGTAATTTTTAAAATTTTAAATTTTTTTGTTTGGTGGGAGGAGGGGGGCTGGTTTGGGGTAAGAGTAAAAATTATTTGAAATTTTTTTTTTTTTTTTAAAAAAAAAGAAAATTTGATGGAAGGGTCGGGTACGGGGTAGGATAAAAAAAATTATAATTTAAGGTCGGAGTAGAAGTTTGAAAAATGTTTTCCTTAATTTTTGAAGGGAAGTCAGTTTCCTTAAATTTGAGGAAAATAAGTTGATTTGGAAAATATTTTCCAAAACTTTAAGCCAACCAAACATGAAAATATTGGAAAACATTTTCCAGAAAATATTTTTCTTCATACCAAAGTCCAAGCACACCCTTAATCAGCAACCAAGCAATCCATTAAACCTTAAGGGGTTGTTTGGTGTGATAGATAAAATGAATTAATCCCAGGATACCTTTTAAGTAGTCTTAATATGTTGTTTGGTTGCAAAGGCTGGGACAACTTATCCCAGGATTAACAATTAGTCCTAAGATAAGTTATCCCTCCTTGGGGTGGGATTATAGTAATTCCAGGATAACTTATCCTGGGATAAAGTATGTGAAATAAAAAAAATACCCCCTTAGACTTTTTTTTATACACCACTTTACATTCATGTATATAAACATAATTTTTAACAACATTTAGAATAATATTCACAACCTTAGTCATTTGTTGTTCTTATGATAATATATCTTTATATTTAAAAAATACATTTTGTAAATACAATTTTTATTTATGAATATATTACAAGTTGAATTTATTTGCCTAATTCTTATGTTTATTTATATTTTGATTTCTCTAAAAATGTTCACTCCACTACTAAATTACATATTTTTAATTAAATAGTTTATTACTCACTTAAAAGCTATATTTTATATATCAATTAAAATGTAGATAACTTTAATAATAAAATTTCTTTTACTTTAATAAACTTAAAATGGAAGTTTTAATTTTAAGCTAAATAAGATGGAAGTTTTACTTTTAAACTGAATAAGATGAAATTAGTTTTATTTTTAAGTTAAATAAGATGTGAATTTTATCTTTAAGCTAAATAAAATGGAGTTTTATTTTTAAGTTAAACAAGATGAAAGTTTAATTTTAAAAACATGTGGCACAATCATTGAAATGCACACACAAAGCTAAATAAGATGGAAATTTCATTTTTAAGAGTGAATAACTAAAACTTGCAAATAAAATATATATATAAAAAAACTAAATAAGGTGGAGGGTATTTTTGTAAAGAAATAACTTATTCTTAGAAATTATGCAATGAATATAAGTTTGCATATTACAATCCAAACAAGCAATAAAAACTAATCCCATCATAACTTATCAAAGTATAACTAATCACAACATAACTTATCAAAATATAACTAATCTCAGCATAACTTGTATTCAAACCAAACGACCTCTAAAGGTTGTTGAACTGATATCCAAATAAAATTCATATATATCAAATATATTGCTTAGTTGGCTGCATAAGAAGAAGAGAATAAGATACAGATAACTACTTCGTTATTGGTTGGCAGTTCGTAATAAGTCATGTGAAAAATCTTTGTATTGTTTTTGTGAGATAGAATATTGAATAATATTACTACTTGAGAAGATTAGAAGCAGATATTTTTTAAAAATCTGTTTGCTTCTAGCTAAGAACATTTATGTAAAAATTATAACTTTTTTTAATCTTAATTTATTTATTTCTTTCATTGTTTTAAATCATTTTTATATTTAAGAATGACGTTAAAAATTATACAAATTACGTTAATTAACAATTTAAAATATTTAAATTTTAAAAGATATAAAAATATTTGAATAACTCTCGAAATTGTATTACTGCCACATAAATAGAGTTAGAAGAAGTAACATTTGTAATTTAAAAATTACATAAAAAATTTTATAAATCACAATAATTAACTATTTAAAAAATTTGAAAATCATATAAAAAATCTAGTTGACTCTTAAAATTTCATAAGTAACTCATGCTTTATTAATCATAATTGTTTAACAAATATCTTCATTATTAATTACCCCTCCCACACACACATTATATTTCAAATATCTTAGAAAAACACGTGATCGCTATTCTTTGGGTGCACACTACGTACATTTGCTATTACACAAGATGTGAAGCACGCTAGGTAAATCCTATGTGACGAACTCGTCTAAGAAGGGATTATGTGGAAGAGAACCCTTAGCATCCCTTTGGAATACCACACTTGTTGCACCGACTCAATCGACTGAGAAAGGACTAGGTGGGATTCAATCCATGATCTCTCTTGATACCTAGGTGTCACACCCCGATCTTGAGAGGTGCAACTAGCACCTTGTGTCATACTTGATCTTGAGCCAAATCAATTGGGTATGCATGCAACTAGCGCGCACCAGCTGCATTCAATGAAAAGAAACTAATATTTTTCGAAGCCCTTAGCCAGCAAGACTACAATTAGAGAAACTTGCAGCAAATACCTTAGTTAATACAGTAGTTCATAATAGAAAATATAAGTCCTTATGCGGGCCGACAAGATCACCATATTATCTATAATCACCAAACATTAAGCAGGTCTACTTCGAGGCCACCAAGATATCTATAATCACTGAGTGTTACGCGGTCCATTGAGGCCTCCTTGATATCTAGAATTGTTGAAGATGAAGAAAGTTGATGATTGAAACATGTCAAAGAAATAGGTCCAAGGAAGCTGACTGGTATATTTACTGTAGACCACCAAATCCTGACTTATGTACGACTAAGCTAATGTATCGTGTATGGGGCTAAAGTTGACTAGGATAAGGTATTTTAGTTATAGTAGTAATACTACTCATATAAATAATATATTTGTATTGTAGTAGGACTCATAGTGTAGCTAGTATAAGATTCTTCACCTATATAAGGAGCATACAATCCTAGATTTCTCTTTACTTTACGTGAGAATTATACATGGTATTAGGGCTTAAAGCTTTTCTGCTCTTTAACGTATTAGATCCAAAAATCAGAATAACCACAATATCGAATTGCAATGACCTTTTCTACCAACACTCTATCAACCTCCTCACTTCACCATCTTATTGTGTCTTGTTCTATTAAACTCAAGCCAACAAATTATCTTATATAGAGGACACGAATGTCTCAGTTTATTCAAGTGATGAGATTAACCTACCTCATCAGAGAGAATGAACCAAATAAAAGTACTTGTTCCACCGGACAAACTGATGAGAAAGTTGTAGCAGTTGAGAAGGATGCAGAAGATAGTAGTAGTATTGATGATTGGGAGGAGAAATATGTGTTGCTAAGAAGTTGGATCTTAGGAACCTTGACAGAAGAAAGCATGTACCTGATTTCGCCTAAGTGTGACACAGATTGCCTAACGTGTTACAACAAAGTAGTAAGAACAATAAGTAAAAACACAGTATTTTATGTGGAAAACACCCGGCTTAAAAAGGTGTAAAAAACACGACCTATATCCCTAAATTATTTAACTCCAACTTTTCTAAATCACTGTGCCTCAACACAAAACATATTACAAGCCTATGTAACCTAAGGAATTACGAACTATAATTCTCAAACTTCAACACAAACCTCCCAAGGTATGTGTTCCTAAGTCTTTAAGTTATTCCAACTTGAAGACAACACTCCTAATTCAGTTTATAATACACTGAACTAGAGATATATCAAATAGGACGTGGTTCTTCATTGTGTTCCTACCGCCTACTGGTAGCACTTGCGAAGGCAATTTTCCCATTGACCCTTTAGATCTATAAGTGCACACCTATTATAGACGACTTCACCTATATTTAAGCACAATTCTTCATAGAGTTATTGTTCACTTCAAACTTATAACACCCCAAAAATTTCTAAGTTAAGACTCGAACCATTCTTCATTTACTTGTAGGGTCACATCGAGTGATTCTTCAATTTCCATATATGTAAAGGTAAATTCTTTAGTGTGGAATGATTTTGGATATCAATTAAGGTCACTAGAAACTCTTAGCACAAAGAAGAGTTGAAAGTTTTCTTATCGATTAAGTTTTGATGTAAGATTCTACTTAGGTTAACTTCAAACGACCATATCTCTTAGAATACAAGGAGTTACGTGGACCATAACCTATCAAAATAAAGGTATTTGAATCTACTTTCCAACGCTACCAATTTCGCAAAAATCCAATTTTTGAGTAAAAAGTTATGACCATTTTAGTAACCTGATACAGTGTTGTGACGAATTAGCCGATGGGAAAACATTAAAAAGGGTCATTTTTGTCTTTCTATCTCTAAGAAAATCCTAAACATATTTCTTGACTACTTAAAGACCCAAAACAATTAGATTTTCATATCTTGATCCATCATTCTCTTCTCTCTCAAACCCTAAGGCAAAATCCTAAGGAAAAATCAAAGTAGAAGACTTCATTCAAGACTCTTTCAATCCTTTTCAAGATTCTTTCAATCTCTTTCAAGATTCTTCTTCAAGGTAAGTCTTTCTCCAAGAATTTCATTCTTTCCAACTCAAATTCCTCCATACAATTATGAATCACTAATGAAAATCATAATTCTTGGCCATAGAGTTTCAAGAAACTAATTCGAGAAAGGTTTTCTTAATTTTTTTCTCCTTCAAGCTAGGATTTCAAGGCTTCTAATCAAGTTCTTCTTCAAGATTTTTCAAGAATCTTGTTTTTCCAAGTATGTAAGGCTATCATAGTGTTGGACTAGTTCATCCTCACACCCTACATTTACTTTCAAATTAGTAAAATAATAATCTAGGATTCTATCCCTAGATTTGAGTATTCTTGAGATAAGTTAATTTTCAGTTCTTGAGTTCCTATTTCTTTTTAAAATTCTATTCCTAATTATTGAATTGCTATATGTTATGCATTAAGATTCTTGAGTTGATTCGTTCATGTCTATATTTCAACATGAACCCTATAAATTGAATATTCTTGAGATGAGTAGTATCCTTGAGTTCTGATAACTGAGTTCCCATATTGCTATTAAGATCCCTGAGTTGAGTCGTTCATTTCCATAATTCCGCATGAACCCTATGAATTGAGTTATAAATTTTGAGAAGCTTTTTAAAGCCAATACTTGAGTTTTAAACTGAATTTTGAGAAAGTAAAATATGAGTTTTGAGAAAAGAATTTTCTAAAACATAATTAGTATGACAATCAAGTATGTCATCAATGTATGAGAAGTATGGTATCTAGATATACCATCAATGTTTATGCAGTATG